>NW_024080471.1:1166679-1595562 GCF_014754425.2 Oryx dammah
TAGATTGCTTTGGGTAGTATACTCATTTTCACTATATTGATTCTTCCGATCCATGAACATGGTATATTTCTCCATCTATTAGTGTCCTCTTTGATTTCTTTCATCAGTGTTTTATAGTTTTCTATATATAGGTCTTTAGTTTCTTTAGGTAGATATATTTCTAAGTATTTTATTCTTTTCATTGCAATGGTGAATGGAATTTTTTCCTTAATTTCTTTTTCTACTTTCTCATTATTATTGTATAGGAATGCAAGTGATTTCTGTGTGTTGATTTTATATCCTGCAACTTTACTATATTCATTGATTAGCTCTAGTAATTTTCTGGTGGATTCTTTAGGGTTTTCTATGTAGAGGATCATGTCATCTGCAAACAGTGAGAGTTCTACTTCTTTTCCAATTTGGATTCCTTTTATTTCTTTTTCTGCTCTGATTGCTGTGGCCAAAACTTCCAGAACTATGTTGAATAGTAGCAGTGAAAGTGGGCACCCTTGTCTTGTTCCTGACTTTAGGGGAAATGCTTTCAATTTTTCACCATTGAGGATGTTTGCTGTGGGTTTGTCATATATAGCTTTTATTGTGTTGAGGTATGTTCCTTCTATTCCTGCTTTCTGGAGAGTTTTTATCATAAATGGATGTTGAATTTTGTCAAAGGCCTTCTCTGCATCTATTGAGCTAATCATATGGCTTTTATTTTTCAATTTGTTAATGTGGTGAATTACATTGATTTGTGGATATTGAAGAATCCTTGCATCCCTGGGATAAAGCCCACTTGGTCATGATGTATGATCTTTTTCATGTCTTGTTGGATTCTGATTGCTAGAATTTTGTTAAGGATTTTTGCATCTATGTTCATCAGTGATATTGGCCTGTAGTTTTCTTTTTTTTTTGTGGCATCTTTGTCAGGTTTTGGTATTAGGGTGATGGTGGCCTCATAGAATGAGTTTGGAAGTTTACCTTCTTCTGCAATTTTCTGGAAGAGTTTGAGTAGGATAGGTGTTAGCTCTTCTCGAAATTTTTGGTAGAATTCAGCTGTGAAGCCGTCTGGACCTGGGCTTTTGTTTGCTGGAAGATTTCTGATTACAGTTTCAATTTCCGTGCTTGTGATGGGTCTGTTAAGATTTTCTATTTCTTCGTGGTTCAGTTTTGGAAAGTTGTACTTTTCTAAGATTTTGTCCATTTCTTCCACATTGTCCACTTTATTGGCATATAATTGCTGATAGTAGTCTCTTATGATCCTTTGTATTTCTGTGTTGTCTGTTGTGATCTCTCCATTTTCATTTCTAATTTTATTGATTTGATTTTTCTCCCTTTGTTTCTTGATGAGTCTGGCTAATGGTTTGTCAATTTTATTTATCCTTTCAAAGAACCAGCTTTTGGCTTTGTTGATTTTTGCTTTGGTCTCTTTTGTTTCTTTTGCATTTATTTCTGCCCTAATTTTTAAGATTTCTTTCCTTCTACTAACCCTCGGGTTCTCCATTTCTTCCTTTTCTAGTTGCTTTAGGTGTAGAATTAGGTTATTTATTTGACTTTTTTCTAAGACTTCATTTTTTTAGAGTAGTTTTAAGTTAACAAAATTGATAGGAAGGTAAGAGACTTCCCATATACCTTCTGCCCCCACATGTGAATAGCCAGCCTAATTATCAATATCACTCACCAGAATAGTGCATTTGTTATTAATGATAAACCTACATTAACACATAATTATCACCCAAAATCTGTAGATTACCTTACTGTTTTACTTTCCTGTTATGCATTCTATAGATTTGAACAAATATGTAATAACATGTATCCATCATTATAATATAATAAAAAGTATTTTTACTGCCCTAAAAATGCTCTGTGCTCCACCTGTGTACCTCTCTTGCCTCTTCTCCACCTCCGGCAACCACTGACATTTTTATGATCTCCATAGTTTTGCCTTTTCCAGAAAGACTTAACCGTTGTAATCATACAGTATGTAACCTTTTCATATTGGCTTGGACTGGAAGAAACACAAGCTGGAATCAAGATTGCTGGGAGAAATATCAATAACCTCAGATATACAGATGACACCACCCTTATGGCAGAAAGTGAAGAGGAACTTAAAAGCCTCTTGATGAAAGTGAAAGAGGAGAGTGAAAAAGTTGGCTTAAAGCTCAACATTCAGAAAACGAAGATCATGGCACCCGGTCCCATCACTTCATGGGAAATAGATGGGGAAACAGTGGAAACAGTGTCAGACTTTATTTTTGGGGCTCCAAAATCACTGCAGATGGTGACTGCAGCCTTGAAATTAAAAGACGCTTACTCCTTGGAAGAAGAGTTATGAGCAACCTAGATAGCATATTCAAAAGCAGAGACATTACTTTGCCGACTAAGGTCCATCTAGTGAAGGCTATGGTTTTTCCAGTGGTCATGTATGGATGTGAGAGTTGGACTGTGAAGAAGGCTGAGCGCCAAAGAATTGATGCTCTTGAACTGTGGTATTGGAGAAGACTCTTGAGAGTTCCTTGGACTGCAAGGAGATCCAACTAGTCCATTCTGAAGGAGATCAGCCCTGGGATTTCTTTGGAAGGAATGAGGCTAAAGCTGAAACTCCAGTACTTTGACCACCTCATAGGAAGAGTTGACTCACTGGAAAAGACTTTGATGCTGGGAGGGATTGGGGGCAGGAGGAGAAGGGGACGACAGAGGATGAGATGGCTGGATGGTATCACTGACTCGATGGACATGAGTCTGAGTGAACTCCGGGAGTTGGTGATGGACAGGGAGGCCTGGCATGCTGCGATTCATGGGGTTGCAAAGAGTTGGACATGACTGAGCGACTAAACTGAACTGAGCTGAACTGAATATACATATAAGTTTCCTACATATCTTTTCATGGCTATACTTCTTTTTTATGAGAACTGTTAGGATTTACTCTCTTATAACTTTTACATGTATCATATAGCTGTGATAACTATAGTTATCATGTTGTACATTACGTCCCTAGTATTTATTTCCTAGTACTAGGGAGATCTTATAACTGGAACTTATGTTTTGACCACCTTCCTTCAGTTCCCTCTCTTCCACACCCTACTTCTGGGAGCTATAAATCTAATCTTTTTTTCCTACAAGTTTTTAAAATTTTAATTAGACTCTACATGTAGGAGAGATACCATATTTGTCTTTCTCTGTCTGACTTACTTTCACTTAGCATTAATTCACTATAGTTCTTCCATGTTGTTGCAGATGACAACAACATGAGTATTTCCTCATGTTATGGCTGAATAATATTCCATGGTATATATAAAACAGTTTTTTAATCCCTTCATCCATCAATGGACTTTAGCTTGCTTCCATGTAATGGCTGTTGTAAATAACACTGCTATGAAGATTGGGATGCAAATATCTTTTTGAGTTAGTTTTCTTTTTCTTTGGACATATTCCTAGAAATGGGATTTCTAGGTTATATGGTAGTTTTATTTTTAATGTTTGAGGATCCTCCATACTTTTTTTCATAGCAGCTGCACTAGTTTATAATCCCATCAACTTTGCACAAGGATTCCTTTTACTCCACATCCTCAAAAGCATTTGTTTTCTCTTGTATTTTTGATGATGGCAATTTTAATAGCCATGAGATGATATCTCATTTTGGTTTTGACTGGCATTTCCCTTATTGCTAGTGATGGTGAGCATATATTCATCTATGTGTAGGCTGCTCACATATCTTCTTTGGAAAAATGTTACTCAGGTTTTTTACCCTGTCTTAATTGAATCATTTGGGGTTTTGCTATTATTTGAGTTCTTTGTATATTTTAAATAATAATTTCTTATAAGATATGTGTTTTTTATGCTTTTGTTGTTTGTACTTTAGAAGTCATATCCAAAAAAATCATTGCCAAGATCAATATCAAGGAGCTTTTTTCCTATATTTTCTTCTGGGAATTTCATGGTTTCAGTTTTGGGTCTTTAACTTTTTAATCCATCTTGAGCTAATTTTTGTGAATTTTGTTTTTCAACATTTAAATATCCAATTTTGAGGACTATTTATTTATTAAAATCTTTTCTCCATTGAGAATCCTTGGATTTCCTGTCAAGTATTAGTTGGCCATATATGTTTGGGTTTACTTGTGGTTTCTCAATTCTGTTCCATTGATTTGTCTGTTTTTATCCAGAACCATATGCTTTTGATTACTAATACATTAAGAGCATAGCTTGAAATCAAGAAGAGTGATGTCTCCTGCTTTGTTGTTCTTTTTCAGGATTGCCTTGGCTATTCTAGTCTCTATAGTTCTATATAAAATTTAGGATTGTTGCTTTACTTATGCAAAATATTCCATTGAAATTTTGATAGGGATTACATTGAATCCATAGGTGGCTTTGAGTAATATGTACATTTTAACAATATTCTTCCAATTCATGAGCACAGTATACCTTTCCACTTTTGTGTGTTTTCTCTGATTTCTTTCATCAATGTCTTGTAATTTTCAAAACAGCGATCTTTCACCTTCTTGGTGATAAACCCAAATGTATATGGTCAACTAATATTTGACAAGGAATCTAAGGATTCTCAATGGAGAAAAGACTTTAATAAATAAATTGTCCTCAAAATTGGATATTCATATGTTGAATAAAGAAATTCACAAAAATTAGCTCAAGATGGATTAAAATACTTAAATTTATGCCTAAGTATTTTTTGTTTGTTTTTGATGGTATTCTAAATGGGGTCAATTTTTTTCTTTTGCAGAAATTCATTCTCAGTGTATAGAAACATTACTGATTTTTGTAGTTAATTTTGTATCCTGCAAATTTACTGAATCTTTTGATTTGATACATAATAGTTCCTCCCTCATTCAGAGTATCACTTTCTGTGGTATCAGTTAACCACAGTCTACCATGATCTTAAATATTAAATGGAAAATTCCATAAATAAGCAACTTATAAATTATAAATTGTGCAGTGCCCTGAGTAATGTGATGAAATCTTGTCCTACTTGGAACAGTATAATGCCCTTTGTCCAGTGTATCCATGCTGTAGGCACAATCCACCCTTTAGTACCTAAATAGAAAAAAGCATAGTAATTATGATTAGGGTTCTGTACAATCTGAAGCATCACACATTCACTGGAGGTCATGGAACATGTGAGTGATCCTTATAATGTGTTGTTGAATTTTTTTGCAAGTATTTTGTTGAGAATTTTGCATCTATATTTATGAGGAATATTGGCCTATAGTTTTCTTTTCTGGTGGTGTCATTTTCTGCTTTTGGTATCATGATAATCCTGATCTTGTAAATGAGTTTGGGAGTGTTCCTTCTCTTTGAATTTTATGGGAGAGTTTGAGAAAGGTTGGTATTAATTCTTTAAATGTTTGGTTAAATTGACCAGTGAAGTCATCTGGTTCTGGGGTTTTCTTTGCTGGGAGATTTTTAATTACTGATGAAATCTCTAGCTGGTAATTCTATTCAGATTTTCTATTTCTACCAGATTTAGGCTTAGTAAGTGTACGTTTCTAAGAATTTTTCCATCTGTTCTAGGTTGTCCAGTTTGTTGGCATATAGTTGTTTGTAATATTTTCTTATAACCTTTGTATTTCTGTGGTATTTATTGTGATGTCTCCTTTTCTATTTACAATTTTCTTTATTTGGGTCTTTTATTTCCTTGGTTAATGTAGCTAAAGGTTGGCCAGTTTTGTTTATATTTTCAGAGAACCAGCTCTTAACTTCAATAATGTTTTTCTGTTCTCTATTTCATCTATTTTTGCTGTAATCTTTATTATTTATTTCCTTGCCAAATTTGGGCTCAATATGTTCTTTTTCTAGTTGCTTAAGTAGTAGAGTTAAGTTGTTTATTTGGAATCATTTTTGCTTCTTTTTTTTGCATTTTCTTTTTAAAATTTTATTGGAGTATAGTTGTTTACAATGTGTTAGTTTCAGGTATATAGCAAAGTGATTCAATTCTACATATACATATATTCATTTTCAGATTCTTTTTCCATATTGGTTATTACAGAATATTGAGTAGAATTCCCTGTGCTACACAACAGGTCCTTTCTCGTTATCTATTTTATATATAGTAGTGTGTATAAGTTAATCCCCAACTCCTACTTCATCTGTTCCCACCTCCCACCCCCAACATTTCTACTTTGGTAATCATAAGTTTTTGAAATTTGTGGGTTTATTCCTATTTGTAAATAAGTTCATTTTTTTTTATCATTTTTAAAATTAGATTCCACATAAGAGAGAGATATTTTTCTCTGACTTACTTCACTGCATATGATAATTTCTAGATCCATCCATGCTGCTACAAATGACATTATTTTATTGCTTTCATGGCTGAGTAATATTACATTGTATATGTGTACACATCTTCTTTATGCATTCCTCTCTTGATGGACACTTAGGTTGCCTCTGTGTCTTGGCTATTGTAAATAGTGCTGCAGTGAATACTGGGGTGCATGTATTCTTTCAGATTATGGCTTTCTCTTTTTTCTTTCATCAGTGTCTTATACTTTTCAGAGTACGAATCTTTTGGCTCCCTAGGTAGGTTTATTCCTAGGTATTTTTCTGTTTTTGATGTGGTGGCAAAGAGTATTGTTTCCTTAATTTCTCTTCCTGATTGTTCTTTGCTAGTGTATAGGAATGCAAGAGAATTTCTATGTATTAATTTTGTATCCTGCAACTTTACCAAATTCATTGATGAGCTCTAATAGTTTTCTGGTAGCATCTTTAGGATTTTCTGTGTGTAGTACCATGTCATCTGCAAACAGTGACAGTTTTAGTTCTTTTAAAGTATAGATTCCTTTTATTTCTTTTTCTTCTTAGATTGCTGTGCCTGGGACTTTCGAAACTATGTTGAATAAAAGTGGAGACAGTGGGTATCCTTGTCTTGTTCCTGACCTTAGAAGGAATGCTTTCAGCATTTCACCAGTGAGAATAATGTTACAATGGGTTTTTCATTTATGGCCTTTATTATGTTGTGGTATGTTCCCTCTATGCCCACTTTTTGGAGAGTTTTTTTAAATTATATTGAGTGTTGAATTTTATGCAAAGCTTTTTCTGCATCTATGGAGATGATCGTGTGGTTTTTATTCTTCAGTTTGTTAATGTGGGTATTATATTAATGTGTGGGTATTATCACATTGATTGATTTGTGGATATTGAGGAGTCCTTGCATCCCTGGGATAAATCCCACTTAATCATGGTGTGTGATCCTTTTAATATATTGTTGGTTTTGGTTTGTTGTGTGCATATATATTTATAATTGTTATATCTTCTTCTTGGATTGATCCCTTGATTACTAGAGAGTGTCGTCCTTTGTCTCTTATAACAGTATTTTAAATTCTACTTTGAGTACAGCCACTCCAGCTTTCTTTTGATTTCCATCTGCATAGAGTACCTTTTTCCATCTCCTCACTTTCATTCTGTATGTATCCCTAGATATATACAGTGTTTTCTTATAGCCTGTATGTGTCCCTAGATACATGCAGTGGGTTTCTTATAGACAGCATCTAAATGGGTTTTATTTTTTTTATCCGTTCAGCCAGTCCTTGTCTTTTGGTTGAAGCTTTTAATCCATTACATTTAGGTAAATTGTTATGTATATTCTTATTGCCATTGTGTTATTTTGGATTTATTTTTAGATCTTTTTTGTTCCATTCCTCTTTTGTTCTCTTATAATGTGATGACCATTATTAATGGTGTATTTAGATTGGTTTTCCTTTTTTGTGTGTGGATCTGTTGTAGATTTGAGGTTTGCGGTTACCATGAATTTTTGATACAGTGTTGCAGAAACCAGTACTCAAGAAACCAAGCACCACCCTCAGAGAGTTGGAGAACTCAGGTTTATTATGCCAGCAGGCACAGAGGAGTTAACACTCCAAGCTCTGAGCCCCGAACAAAGGGGTTACAGGGTTTTTATAGACAGACTGTAGCGGGCAAGTGTCTGTTAACAGGCTGCTTTAAATTAAGAGGCTTCGCACGCACCGGAACGGCAGTCAAGATGGAGAGGGGAATGCCTGACCTTTACACAGACAGGCATGATTAAGCAGGTTTGCAGAGGCTGGGCAATTGCAAAGAGCAGGACAAGGGTGAGTGAGATAAGTTCCAGTTCCTAGTATTGTTAAGTCCTTACTTTCTGAGCCTACGTGACCTATGTGATCCAGACTTTGCAAGGAGTAAGCTGAGTTACAAAGGCAGAAGGAGCAGGAGGTTATGTAAAATTTTAACTTTTCCTCTTCAGTTACAGTGTATATATACACACAGGATTGCTTTAAGTTACTGATCTCTTAATTTCCAGTGCATTTCCAATATCTTGCATTTGTACTTTCCTCTTCTCAAGAAGAGGCTTTCCTGATGGCTCAGTGATAAAGAATCTGCCTGCAGTGCAGGAGACACTGGAGACTCGGGTTGGATCCTTGGGTGGGGAAGATCCCTTGGAGTAGGACATGGCAACCTGTTCCAGTATTCTTACCTGGAAAATTCCATGGACAGAAGAGCTTGGTGGGCTACAGTCCATGCGCTCACAGAGAGTCAGGCACGACTGAGCACATAGCACAGTTTCTCATGATTACTGGTTTTTCATATCATATTTCTGTGTAAATGGTTCCCTACGTTTACATTTTCTTTTACTGATGAGCTTTCCCATTTGTTATTTTCTTATCTCTAATTGTGGGCTTTTCTGCCTAGAGAAATTACTTTGGGATTCATTGTAAAACTGGTTTGTTGGTGCTGAATTCTTTTAGCTTTTGCTTGTCTGTAAAGCTTTTGATTTCTCCATTAAGTCAAAATGACAGCCTTGCTGGGTAGAGTATTTTTGGTTGTAGGTTTTCCCCTTTCATCACTTTAAATATATTGTTCCACTCCCTTCTGACCCACAGAGATAGTAAAAAATCAGCCAGTATCCTTATGCAGATTTTCTTGTATGTTATTTGTTGCTTTTTGCCTTATTGCTTTCAATTGCCTTATTGCTTTTAATAGTTTTCTTTATCTTTAGTTTTTGCCAGATTGATTAATATGTGTCTCACTGTGTTATTCCTTGGGTTCATCCTGTATGAGATCCTCTGTGCTTTCTGGACTGGAGTGAGTATTTCCTTTCTCATTAATATGATAAGGTTTTTGGCTGTGATATCTTCAAATATTTTGGAGGGTCCTTTCTCTGTCTCCTCCCTGAGACCTTGATAATGCAATTGTTGGTGCATTTAATATTGTCCCAGAGGTCTCCGAGTCTGTCCTGACTGTGGTCATTTCTGAGCTCATTTCTTTTCATTCTGTTCCACAATGGTGATTTCCACAATGCTGTAGTCAAGCTCACTTCTCCATTCTTCTGCCTCATTTAGTCTGCTCTTGGTTCCTTCCAGACATATTTTATATTTCAACTTTGTTTTGTTCAGCTCTGTTGGTTTGTTCTATCTTCTAGGTTTTCATTAAACATTTCTTGTAACTTCTCAGTTTGTGTCTCTATTCTTTTTCTGAGATCTTGGATCATCTTTACTATCATTAGTCTAAGTTCTTTATCAGGTAGATTTTTTCTCTCTACTTCAGTTTGTTGTTCCTGTGTGTTTTTATCTTGTTCCTTCTCCTGGAAAATATTTCTCTGCCATCTCATTTTGTCTTACTCTGTTTGTGATCTCCCTTCTCCAGGCGGCAGGAACATAGCTCTCATGCTTCTGGTGTCTGCCCCATGGTGGGTAAGGTTGACACTGGGCTTGTATACGTTTTCTGGTCGGAGGGACTGGTGCTTGCCCACTGGTGGTTTGAGCTGGATCTTGTCCCTCTAGTGGCAGGGCCGTATCAAAGTTTGTGTTTAGAGGTGTCTCTGAACTCAGCATGGCTTTAGGCAATCTGTCTGCTGATGGGTGGGACTGTGTTGCTATCCTGCTGGTTGTTTGGCCCGAGGTGTTCCAGCACTAGAGTCTACAGGACATTAGGTATGGGGTTTGATCATGTTGCAGAAGAGCCCCTCCTACTGTCTCACTGTGGCTACTTTCAAGTCCTACCAATAATGTACAAGGATACCATTTCTCCATATTCTTTCCATGTTTGTTTTCTCTTGTTTTTTGTTTTTTGTTTTTTTTCATGATGGCCATTCTAATGGTCATGAGCTGATACCTCATTGTGGTTTTGACTGAGTTCAGTTCAGTCACTCAGTTGTGTCCAACTCTTTGTGACCCCATGGATTGCAGCATGCCAGGCCTCCCTGTCCATCACCAACTCCTAGAATTTACTCAAACTCATGTCCATTGAGTCGGTGATACAATCCAACCATCTCATCCTCTGTCGACCCCTGCTCCTCCCACCCTCAATCTTCCCTAGCATCAGGGTCTTTTCAAATGAGTCAGCTCTTCACATCAGGTGGCCAAAGTACTGGAGTTTCAGCTTCAGCATCAGGCTCTCAATGAATACTCAGTACTCCTTTTCTTTAGGATGGACTGGTTGGATCTCCTTGCAGGGACTCTCAAGAGCCTTCTCCAACACCACAGTTCAAAAACATCAGTTCCTCAGTGCTCAACTTTCTTTATGGTCCAACTGTCACATCCATACATGACTACTGGAAAAACTATAGCCTTGACTGGACAGACCTTTGTTGGAAAAGTAATGCTTCTGCTTTTTAATATGCTGTCTAGGTTGGTCATAGCTTTTCTTCCAAGGAGCAAGCATCTTTTAATTTCATGGCTGCAGTCACCATCTGCAGTGATTTGGCAGCCCAAAAGACTGAAGTCTGTCATTATTTCCATTGTTTCCCCATCTATTTGCCATGAAGTGATGGAACCAGATGCCATGATCCTAGTTTTCTAAATGTTGAATTTTAAGCCAATTTTTTCACTCTCTTGTTTCACTTTCATCAAGACACTCTTTAGTTCTTCTTTGCTTTCTCCCATAAGGGTGGTGTCATCTGCATATCTGAGGTTACTGATTCCAGCTTGTGCTTCATCCAGCCCAGCATTTCTTATGTTGCTGCATATAAGTTAAATAAGCAGGGTGACAGTATACAGCCTTGATGTACTCCTTTCTTGATTTGGAACCAGTCCATTGTTCCATGTCCAGTTCTAACTGTTGCTTCCTGACCTGCATACCGATTTCTCAAGAGGCAGGTTGGGTGGGTCTGGTATTCCCATCTCTTCAAGAATTTTCTGCAATTTGTTGTGATCCGCACAAAGACTTTGGCATAGTCAATAAAGCAGAAGTAGATGTTTTTCTGAAATCTCTTGTGTTTTTGATGATCCAACAGATGTTGGCAATTTGATCTCTGGTTCCCCTACCTTTTCTAAAACCAGCTTGAACATCTGGAAGTTTATGGTTCATGTACTGTTGAAGCCTGGCTTGGACAATTTTGAGCAATAATTTGCTAGCATGTGAGATGAGTGCAATTGTATGGTAGTTTGAACATTCTTTAGCATTGCCTTTCTTTGGGATTGGAATGAAAACAGACCTTTTCCAGTCCCATGGCCACTGCTGAGTTTTCCAAATTTGCTGGCATATTGAGTGCAGCACTTTCACAGCATCATCTTTTAGGATATGAAACAGCTCAACTGGAATTCCATCACCTCCACTAGCCTTGTTCCTAGTGATGCTTCCTAAGGCTCACTTGACTTCACCTTCCAGGATATCTGGCTCTAGGTGAGGGATCACAGCATCATGATTATCTGTGTTATGAAGATCTTTTTTGTGTAGTTCTTCAGTGTATTCTTGCCACCTCTTCTTAGTATCTCCTGCTTCTGTTAGGTCCATAACATTTTTCCCTTTATTGTGCCTATCTTTGCATGAAATGTTCCCTTGGTATCTCTAATTTTCTTGAAGAGACCTTTGGTCTTTCCCATTCTGTTGTTTCCTTCTATTTCTTTGCATTGATTGCCTAAGAAGGCTTTCTTATCTCTCCTTGCTATTCTTTGGAACTCTGCATTCAGATGGGTATATCTTTCCTTTTCTCCTTTGCCTTTCAATTCTCTTCTTTTTCACTGACTTGCTGTATGTCTTAGAGAACTCAAACAGGGTCTCTGTATCAACCTAGAGGGGTGGGATGGGGAGAGATGGGAGGGAGGTTCAAGAGGAAGGGGACATATGTATACCTATGGCTGATTCATGTTGAGGTTTGACAGCAACAGAATTCTGTACAGCAATTATCATTCAATTAAAAATTTTTTAAAAATCTAACATCAACTATATACTTGCCATTACCATTGAGTTTTATGCTACCTTTTTATGTTTTTATGATGTTAATTAATGTCCTTTTACTTGTTCTCAAATAACTCCCTTTAGCAATGGCACCCCACTCCGGTACTCTTGCCTGGAAAATCCCATGGACAGAGGAGCCTGGTAGGCTGCAGTCCATGGGGTCGCTGAGGGTCGGACACGACTGAGCGACTTCACTTTCACTTTTCACTTTCATGCATTGGAGAAGGCAGTGGCAATCCACTCTAGTGTTCTTGCCTGGAGAATCCCAGGGACAGGGGAGCCTGGTGGGCTGCCATCTATGGGGTCGCACAGAGTCGGACATGACTGAAGCGACTTAGCAGCAGCAGCATTTTTTATAAAACATGCTTAGGTGCTAGCTGCTCAGTCATGTCTGACTTTGTGAGTTGATGAACCACAGCCCACCAGGCTTCTCTGTCCATGGAACTTTCCAGGCAAGAAATCTGGACTGGGTTGCCATTTCCTACTGCAGGGGATCTTCTGACCCAGGGATTGAACCCACATCTCCAGTATCTCCTGCATTGGCAGGCGGATTCTTTACCACTGAGCCACCACATGTCCCGTGGTAATAAATTTCTTCAGCTTTTGTTTGTTTGATGAAGTCTTCTTTATATTTCTATTGCTGAAGAACAGCTTTTGCTGGATATAGAATTTGTGCTTGACTGCTTTTTCTTTCAACATTTTGAATATGTTTTCCCACTTTCTCCTAGACTAAAAAGGTTCTGTTGAGAAGTCCGTCAGTAGTTCTATGGAGCTCTTTGGTATGTGCCGAATCCTAGCCACTAGACCACCAGGGAATTTTGAGGACTTGTTTGTATGTTACTTATCTTTGTATGTCTCTTATCTTGCTGCTTTTAAAAGTTTTTCTTTGATTTCTGACAGTTATAATGTGTCTTAGTGTAGCCATATTCATGTTCAAACTTTTTGGCATTCTTTGAACCTTTTGGATATGGATGCCATTTCTCTCCCCAAGTTTGTGAAATTTTTAGCCATTACCACTTTAAATATACTTTCTGTCACTTTCTCTTTGCCTTTTTTGTTCCTATAACATGAATATTGTTTCTTCTCATTGTGTACCATAGGTCCTGTAGGCTTTCTTCACTATTTTTCATTCTTTTTTATTTTTGCTCCTCTGATTGGATAATTTCAAATGTTCTTTCATCCAGGTCACTAATTCTTTTCTTTTTCTGCATGGCCAAGTCAGCTTTTGTAGCTCTCCATTGAATTCCTAAGTTCGGTTATTCTATTTTTCTACTCTTAGATCTCTGTTTTTGCTTTTATTATGGTTTCTATTTCTTTGCTGAACTTCTCATTTTACATATGCTTTTTTTTTATTTTTATTTGTTCATATGTTCTTATAGTTCACTAAGCTTCTTTGAGAAGATTATTCTGAATTTCTTTTTCTGATAGTTCATGGATCTCCATTTACTGAGAGTCAGTTTACTAAACCTTTATTAGTTTTCTTTGGTACTGTCATATTTATCTAACTTTTTATGATCATTGAGTCCTACATTGGTATCTATACTTTTGAATATATGGGCTCCTCTTGCAGACTTACAGGTTCACTTTGGCAGAGTTAGTTTTTGACCAGTTAGTTCAGATTGAGTTCTGGGTGTGTCTGCTAGCAATACCCTTGGGCAGGTAGGGCCTACTATTAGGATTTATTTTGGGGTAAGGCATTTGTTTGACCTCTGAGATTGACATAAGTGGTGTGCCACTGGCCAAGAACAGCTGGATAAGACTCCATCTTTCCCTGCCCAAGTGAAGCTGTAGGATGGGTGATGCTTATTTAGATGGTCATGGCTGGGTACTATACTCAGTGGGAGGTGGGGCTATCAATTAGTTACTCTGCCCTGGTAGGGCAGAAGGACAAGACATGGGGTCTGTATAGCTTGATGTTTGGAAACTCGAATCTGGCAAGAGTGTGCACGGAATTTCCTGACAGGTGAAGCCACTGCTTTTGCTCTACAGATGGGGAAACTAGATGCAGGGCTCTCTGTTCAAGTGCCACTGTAAGCAGGGCTGTTGTATGAGGTATCCTGTTTGCTCCGGTGAAGTTCCCTGTTTGGGCAATTTGAAGGCTGTTTTCAGCCATGAGTGGGGCTGTCAGTTAGTTTCCCTGCCCAGGCACAGCAGTAGAAATAGCTCAAGGTCTTACTGCTTTTGCTGGTCTTAATTCAAGCCGACCCATGCCTTATGTTCCCTGGTTGAATAAGGCCACCAGCTTTGCCTTGCAGGCTATCAGCTCTGCCTGCACATCTCTTGGCTTGAGCATTACTGGGTTACCAACTTTCAGATGTTCTCTCTAGCAGGTCTGGTCAGATGGGGTCAGAAGCAAGATCCCACAGAGGATGAGACTGTGACTCATTTGCCTGCCTGAATGGGACAGGGAGGGGCCACTCCAGGAAACTCACAGCTTTTCTGCAGGCTTCCCAGTCAGCAGGGGCCCAGGAGCTACCCTCTGCCTCAGGTGAGGCTATGGATTAATTCTCCTGCCTGAGTTTAGAAGGGGAACCCTTCATACCTGATACTGCTTCTGGGGACATCAGTTTCTGCCCACTCCACTTTTGGCTGGGGCGTTGTTAAGTTATACAGCTTCCCCCAAGCCCTTCTGGTCAGTTGGGGCAAGGAGTCATGCTCACACCAGCAGATGTGGCTATGCCTCGGCTCCCTTGCCTGACAATGGGCAAGCCAGTCTCTAGGGCCATCCAAACTTCTTATTTGAGGATCCAAATCAGGTAGACCTGCACCCTACTGAGTTCCCTGGCCCAAGGGCTCCACTGACTTGACTCTGCAGATGAACAAAGCTGCTGGTTCAGGGCTTTATAGAAAGAAGCTTGGTCTGCCAGGATTTGAGTGCTGATTAGTACAAGCTCCTCCCCTCTTCTCCTTCACAGTCAGATTCCCAGTAGTTGAGCCCTGCAGACTCCCCTGTAATCCCCATGGGGCAAGACCAAAATAGGGGCTCCCACCAAGCAATCCCCAGCACTAGGAATGATGGGTTGGATGTCCCTCCCAGACTCTTTCTTCCCCTGAAGGAATAGTAGACTCAGGGGAGACCTCTCCTTGTGGTGCTGCACTGCCCTGGGGAGGGCCAGCGTGCTGAGCATGTACCCGCTTCTTCCCTTTCTATGCAGTTTCTCTTGGTTTCTGTGGTGTGTATGTATATATGGGGTGGTGCTTCAGCCTCATCCGCATGTTCTGGGATTCTCTCAGTTGTGTCTTGTCAGTGAATAGCTGTCACATTTTGTTCTATGAAGGGGGATGAAGTCAGGGGTGACCTCTGTCACCATTTTGGTGAAGTCACTATCTAGGTCATTTCTTTTCAACACTGATTAATACTCTGTTGTCTGAATATACCATGGTTTATCTGAGTTTTTTAAAGCTATCATGATTGATTTAGATTGGTCTATATGCCTCCCTCCTAATCCCAGGGTCCCTGTCACTCTGTATAGTCAAATGATTATCATCATCACTGCTCACAGTTGTTAGTGACCTCCTATGTGCCAGACGTTCTGCTGAGAGCTTTGCACATCTTCATGTTATATGATCCTCACAACAGTCCTTTAAGTTGAATTTTATTGTCAGCCCCATTTTACATATGAGGAAATAGGTTTAATGATGGAAAAGCAGACTGCCCATTGTCATACAACTAAAGCAAACTTGGCTAGTTGTTGTTGTTTAGTTGCTAAGTCATGCCTGACCCTTTTGCGATCCCATGGACTGTAGCCCGCCAGGCTTCTCTGTCCATAGGATTCTCCAGGCAAGAGTACTGGAGATATCATGTCAAATGCTATTTGGCTCAAAAGGCATCTGTGTTGTTCACTTTTCCATTCCCAGAACATGTTTCAGTGCCTGGCATACAATAGCCAGTTATTAAATAACTTTGGTATTGATTTTTACAAATTGTACTAGCGGCTTGAATTATTGTTCTAATAAAATTAAAAGTGAAGGGTTCTCAGGACATGAATTGAAAGTGTCTTTTGTGTGTTCCATATTCTGTGAGAGATGGATGCTTTGCAGTATATCAAAACCACTTCATAGATAGAAATATTGAGGCCAATTCAGGTTAACTGCTAGAGGAGATTAGAGCTATGAAATGAACTTAGACTTCCTGGTTTCTACTACCAACATCTTCTCAGGCCAATTAAAGTCCTCATTGGTGAGTGTTATTCAGCAGATCTGACTCCCAATGTACTCCAGAATGATTTTCACTGCCAGCTAGTAGCCTAGTTGTTCCTTCTTAAGTTTCATTTTTATTATATTTCCTCTTTCCAGTTTGAGGCTGTTCTCACTATTTCTAATCAGTTTCATCATTTGGTTTTTGACATACATCAAATCAAATATCAGAACACATATTCATGGAGCAATTATAGCAGATGGGTCATGCTGTGAAATGACACAGAGATTCAGCAGAGCATGCTTTTTGCCCATTTCAAGAGCAACAGACTCTGCATTTGGAAAAAGCTAATTGTATCTCACATGTCTCCCATCCTTCTACTTGCTGTCTTAGTTCAGTCACCTCTGGGACTTCCTCCACCGTAACTGGGTATGAAGTGATTATTACTAAACAATAGCACAAGAGAAATACTGATCATTTCCACTTCTCTGTGAAAGTGTTAGTCACTCAGTCATGTGCGACTCTGCGATGCCATGAACTATAGCCTGCCAGGCTCCTCTTGTCCATGAATTCTCCAGGCAAGAATACTAGAGTGGGTAGCCATTTCTTTCTCCAGGGGATCTTCCCAACCCAGGGATCCCAACCTGTGTCTCCTGCATTGCAGGCAGATTCTTTACCATCAGAACCACCTTATTTTCCATCAAGTACCCTTGAACACAAATCATGTTGGCAAATATTTGCTGGACATTTACTCTTCTGGACATTATTTTAGTCACCATCCTAGGCACCAATGAGAAAATAAAAAGAATGAAAATTGCATCTATCCTCAAATTGTATTCAGTCCAGTTCAGTTGCTCGGTCATATGCAACTCTTTGCAACCCAGTGGACTGCAGCACACTAGGCTTCCCTGTCCATCAACACCCAGAGCTTGCTCAAACTCATGTCCATCGAGTCGGTAATGCCATCCAACCATCTCATCCTCTGTCGTCCCCTTTTCCTCCTGCCCTCACTCTTTACCAGCATCAGGGTTTTTTCAACTGAGTCAGTCTTCGCATCAGGTGGCCAAAGTATTGGAGTTTCAGCTTCAGCATCAGTCCTTCCAGTGAACACCCAGGACTGCTCTCCTTTTGGATGGACTGGTTGGATATCCTTGCAGTCCAAGGGCCTCTCAAGAGTCTTCTCCAACACCACAGTTCAAAAGCATCAATTCATTGGCGCTCATCTTTCTTCACAGTCCAACTCTCACGTCCATACATGACCACTGGAAAAACCATAGCCTTGACTAGACGGACCTTTGTTGGCAAAGTAATGTCTCTGCTTTTTAATACGCTGTCTAGGTTGGTAATAACTTCCTTCCAAGGAGTAAACGTCTTTTAATTTCATGGCTGCAATCACCATCTGCAGTAATTTTGGAGCCCAGAAAATGAAGTCAGCCATTGTTTCCACTGTTTCCCCATCTATTTGCCATGAAGTGATGGGACCAGATGCCATGATCTTAGTTTTCTGAATGTTGAGCTTTAAGCCAACTTTTTCACTCTCCTCTTTCACATTCATCAAGAGGCTCTTTAGTTCTTCACTTTCTGCCATAAGTGTGGTGTCATCTGCATATCTTGAGGTTAATGATATTTCTTCCAGCAATCTTGATTCCATCTTGTGCTTCCTCCAGCCCAGCGTTTCTCATGATGTACTCTGCATAGAAGTTAAATATGTGGGGTAACAATATGCAGTCTTGACATACTCCTTTCCCAATTTGGAACCAGTCTGTTGTTCCATGTCCAGTTCTAACTGTTACTTCCTGACCTGCATACAGGTTTCTCAAGAGGCAGGTCAGATGGTCTGGTATGCCCATTCTTTCAGAATTTTCCACATTTTATTGTGATCCACACAGTCAAAGGCTTTGGCATAGTCAATAAAGCAGAAGTAGATGTTTTTCTGGAACTCTCTTGCTTTTTCCATGATCCAGCAGATGTTGGCAATTTGATCTCTGGCTCCTCTGCCTTTTCTAAAACCAGCTTGAACATCTGGAAGTTCATGGTTCATGTATTGATGAAGGCTGGCTTGGAGAATTTTGAGCATTACTTTACTAGCGTGTGAGATGAGTGCAATTGTGTGGTAGTTTGAGCATTCTTTGGCATTGCCTTTCTTTGGGATTGGAATGAAAACTGACCTTTTCCAGTCCTGTGGCCACTGCTGAGTTTTTCAAATTTGCTAGCATATCGAGTGCAGCACTTTCACAGCATCATCTTTCAGGATTTGAAATAGCTCAACTGGAATTCCATCACCTCCACTAGCTTTGTTTGTAGTGATGCTTTCTAAGGCCCACTTGACTTCACATTCTAGGATGTCTGGCTCTAGGTGAGTGATCACACCATCGTGATTATCCGGGTCATGAAGATCTTTTTTGTACAGTTCTTCTGTGTATTCTTGCCACGTCTTCTTAATATCTTCTGCTTCTGTTAGGTCCATACCATTTTTATCCTTTATTGAGCCCATCTTTGCATGAAATGTTCCCTTGATATCTCTGATTTTCTTGAAGAGATCTCTAGTCTTTCCCATTCTATTGTATTCCTCTATTTCTTTGCATTGATTGCTGAGGAAAGCTTTCTTATCTCTCCTTACTATTCTTTGGAACTCTACATTCAAATGGGTATATCTTTCCTTTTCTCCTTTGCTTTTTACTTCCCTTCTTTTCACAGCTATTTGTAAGGCCTCCTCAGACAGCCATGCTGCTTTTTTGCATTTCTTTTTCTTGGGGATGGTCTTAATTCCTGTCTCCTCTACAATGTCACAAATCTCCATCCGGCACTCTATCTATCAGACCTAGTCTCTTAAATCTATTTCTCACTTCCACTGTATAGTCATAAGGGATTTGATTTAGGTCATACATGAATGGTCTAGTGGTTTTCTCCACTTTTTTCAATTTAAGTCTGAATTTGGCAGTAAGGAGTTCATGATCTGAGCCACAGTCAGCTCCCAATCGTGTTTTTGCTGACTATATAGAGCTTCTCCATCTTTATCTGCAAAGAATATAATCAATCTGATTTTGGTGTCGATCATCTGGTGATGTCCATGTATAGAGTCGTCTCTTGTGTTGTTGGAAAAGGGTATTTGCTATGACCAGTGTGTTCTCTTGGCAGAACTCTGTTAGCTTTTTCCCTGCTTCATTCTGTATTCCAAGGCCAAATTTGCCTGTTACTCCAGGTGTTTCTTGACGTCCTACTTTTGCATTCCAGTCCCCTATAAATAAAAGGACATCTTTTGGGGGGTGTTAATTCTGCAAGGTCTTGTAGGTCTTCATAGAACTGTTCCACTTCAGCTTCTTCAGCGTTACTGGTCGGGGCATAGACTTGGATTACCATGATACTGAATGATTTGCCTTGGAAATGAACAGAGATCATTCTGTCGTTTTTGAGACTGCATGCAAGTACTGCATTTCGGACTCTCTCGTTGACCATGATGGCTACTCCATTTCTGCTAAGGGATTCCTGCCCACAGTAGTAGATATAATGGTCATCTGAGTTAAATTCACCCATTCCAGTCCATTTTAGTTCGCTGATTCCTAGAATGTCGATGTTCACTCTTGTCATCTCCTGTTTGACCACTTCCAATTTGCCTTGATTCATGGACCTGACATTCCAGGTTCCTATGCAATATTGCTCTTTATAGCATCGAACCCTGCTTCCATCACCAGTCCCATTCACAACTGGGTGTTGTTTTTGCTTTGGCTCCATCCCTTCATTCTTTCTGGAGTTATTTCTCTACTGATCTCCAGTAGCATATTGGGCACCTACCGACCTGGGGAGTTCATCTTTCAGTGTCCTATCTTTTTGCCTTTTCATACTGTTCATGGGGTTCTCAAGGCAAGAATACTGAAGTGGTTTGCCATTCCCTTCTCCAGTGGACCACACTCTGTCAGAGCTCTCCACCACGACCAGGCCCTCTTGGGTGGCCCCATATTGCATGGCTTAGTTTCATTGAGTTAGAGAAGGCTGTGGTCCATGTGATCAGATTGGCTAGTTGTCTGTGACTGTAGTTTCAGTCTGTCTGCCCTCTGATCCCCTCTCTCAGTGCCTACCATCTTACTTGGGTTTCTCTTACCTTGGACGTGGGGTCTCTCTTCAAATTTTATTACAAGGTATCATTTAATCAACCATGTGAGAGAGGTACATAGAACAGAAATTCAAAGGAGGAATGACTCTTTCACCCTGCTAATCAAGAAATCTGCATGGCGGAGCTGCCTTTCAATTGGGCCTGCAGAAAAGGATTAGATTTCTCTAATCATTGAGTATCAAGGAAGGCTTTTCAGGCTGAGGGAACATGGTCATGGGCTCATGGACATGAAAATGTGTTCAAGGAATGTCTAACTGTTTAATTAGGTTGAACAGAATTGTGTGGGTCATGAGTCTTGGAAACTGAGACTAGAAACAAAGTGTGGAGAGTCTTGAAAACTATGATAAAGGACTGTGATCTGAGGTAGTGGGGAGTGTCGAGGTGGTGATAATTTTCCTATCTGTTACTTTATATTCCTAGGTCAGCTGACATCTAGGGGAAAGTGTTATTGGAAGTTCTTTCCCATATAATCTTCCCTATAGCTCCTCCCAACAAAAGTAAAAGTGACAAATTTCATTGCAGTCTTTTATCACTCACTGGATATATTATTCATAGTGGGCTGTTGCTTAGCTTCCCAGATAGAATCCAGGCTTCAGCTTGCCTCCTGTCATTTCTGCTCCCTGCCCAGTGGGCCCTCTCTTCAGTTCTTCTTCCCTCTTTCTGTGATGTGAATTCAGGGCCTTGCTTCTAGGAATAAACTCAGCCTGTGCTCCTTCTACCCAGCCATCCCGTGTCAAGGGGGAGGGAACACATACCTCACTATACCTCTTGGTTCAACCATGTTCCCAAACTCAGTTTTATCAGAGAAGCCTCTTTAGGAAGGGGAATCAGAGTTAATATTAGGCATGTACTCAGCTGTTAATAAAAAGAAAGCACCTCACTTCCCATTTAGATTCTATTTCCTAAGGCCCTTCTCTTCATCTGTCACTTTCCTTTCTAGGTGAGCCAAACCATCCTCCTGATAATAAAAGCAAGGAAAATCTAAGAATCAGCCTCCATACTTCCCATTCATCTTTCACTACAGCCCAGAGAGGAAGTGTTCATCACTTCCTTGTGCCAGGGCAGGATTCAGGCAGCAATGCTGTTAAGTATAACTGGGAAACAATATGGATAATCAACTGTGTAGTAGTCTTAATACCTACCCTGACTTCTGTCAAAGTGGTAAAAACAAAACAAAACAGGCTGTGAGATGTACCCAGGAACCCTGTGATCACACAGGTTCCATTTAACTCTGTTTGCAGAACTCTTACTCTTTCCCTTAGCATCATTTTTCACATGTGCCTATAAAGTGAAAGTGAAGTCGCTCAGTTGTGTCCAACTCTTTGCAACCCCATGGACTGTAGTCCACCAGGCTCCTCTGTCCATGGAATTTTTCAGGCAACAGTACTGGGGTGGGTTGCCATTTCCTTCTCCAGGGGATCTTCCCAACCCAGAGATGAAACTTGGGTCTCCCGCATTGCAAGCAGATGCTTTACCATCTGAACCACCATGGAAGTTCCATGTGCCTATAAACCGCTTTCAAATCCTAGAACTCCCACCCCGGCAACACCTCTATTGACTGTTTACTTCATTTGCATGTAGCTGTTTTTCTCATGATCAATTTGGTGACATGAGGAGGAGCCCTACTTGTCACCCGTGTGCTACCCATAACAGCGAAACACATCTATTCCATTAACCTTCACAGGTCCTTGGCTCACCTTACTTTGTGGTTGCACAGTTCAAACTTTCGGCGAATCCTTCTCCTTATCTTCGTTTCTTCACGAGTTCTTTTGTAATCTGTACACATTACTCTGAATTCACAGACTTCACCCATTCTTTTCTTATTATTAACTCTGGTAGATTTCTCCTTCCTACTTGGGATTATCAGTCTGATCAACATTACCTTTTCAGTAGTGCCCACCTATCTTTCTAAACACCTTAGCTTTCTCTAGAATGGTGCCATTCATGATATTTTTCCTATTTATTCTTTTTCTTGTCTTTTTTTCTTGTATCACATTGCAAAAAGAATATAATGCTAACAGGATAATTATGAAGACCCTGTTATTATAATCCCTCCCTCTAAATAGTTTAAAACATTAGCTGTCCCAACCTCATCGTCCAAATGGTCCTCTGGAGTGACCTCAGAACCCTGGAAGGTGTGGCTTCACTCACCCTAAAGTGATCCAGTGAAAACCTCACCTCCATGATAATTATGTCAGGACTGGACTATGACCTAGCTCAAATCCACATAGACTTCTTTAAAAGTATGTGGTTCCAGACATCTGTGATGTGTGTCCAATGTGAGTTTCTGAGCTCTGTTAATTTCTGTCCTGGATGGTGTTCACACAATATTTTACCTCAGATTGTTGAAACCTAAGTTACCAGGGTCATATGCTAATGAAAAGCAATTTGTATCACATGGTCAGTTACAAAGAGCACTGCTACTGCTTCTGCTAAGTCGCTTCAGTCGTGTCCGACTCTGTGTGACCCCATAGACAGCAGCCCACCAGGCTCCCCCGTCCCTGGGATTCTCCAGGCAAGAACACTGGAGTGGGTTGCCATTTCCTTCTCCAATGCATGAAAGGAAAAGTGAAAGGGAAGTCCCTCAGTCGTGTCCGACTCGTAGTGACCCCATGGACTGCAGCCTACCAGGCTCCTCCACCCATGGGATTTTCCAGGCAAGAGTACTGGAGTGGGGTGCCATTACAAAAAGCACAACAAGGCCCAAATACACACCCAGTTGTCCAATGAGGATAGGATACTCTGGAGTAAGCAATTGACCCTCCCCCACATTAAACCCATCCTGAACCACTTACTCTATAAGATCATGATCTCAAACTGCAGGTTCAATTGCTTGAGACCACCCTACCCTTATCAGTAATAGCCAAAGTATGTGAAGAGCAATTTAATAGATCATAATGATTATGACTGTTTTTCATTAATCACTAACCATGTGACAGAAACTGTGCTAAGTACTCCACAGAGCCATTATTTAACTTAATGATGCTCATCAGTCCTCCACAGAAAATGCCTCCTACGGGGACAGAGCAAGTACCTGGTTCCCTGGTACCATTCAGAGTTTTATGAAAACCATACAGAAAACCTTATCTTGAAAAGACAGAGGCTGATGCCTGATATTCCACCACTGGATCTTCATTCCTTTGGATTAAGGTATTATTTCTGGACATGTTACTAACAGCCACTTTGAGAATTAAAAGAAATTCTTGACATTCACACCTAAGCAGGACTCTCCCCTCCCTTCCCCAGGTGACCTTATTTGATATGAAAGCAAAAATAATTTCTTGAGGCAGGGGACACAGGTTGGAGAACCTAAGAAAGTAGATATAGGAAGGGAAACTGGGGGCTCTGGAAGATCAAGGGAAAGCCGAGGGCAGAGCTCTCAGTGGTAAGGTATTCATTCTACAGCTTTTCTCACAGGTAACTTTGTTTCTCTCCTATGCAAAAGAAATAAAGGTGCAAAGAGGAGGTGAATTAGCTACAGCAGAAGAGATTTCACTAGGCTATAAAGAAGAACTTCTGCCTAGTAGTTTTTGTTCTCTGATATTTGACTCCCATGAAAGCAAAATTCCATGTGTCTACCAACGTTGAATTCATCTTTCCCATTTCTACCTGTGTTTCCCACTTCTTCTGGATCAATGTCTGCATTTTATGGTCTAGAGAAATACAAACAACAGAGATTACTAATGGTATTAGATTATAGCTTTAGGAGGCATCTTGATTATAATTTTTTGAACCATGCACTGCCAAAAGAAAAGTAAATGCCACTATCTCCATAAACTGACCATGTAGGAGACGATTCTGCCTCTTTCCACTTTCCAACCTCAACATCAAAAGCATAGTGAGCAGTTTCTCAGCCAGTCCCAACCTAATCACATCATCTTCCACTCTGGTCGGGCACCCCCTGGTGTTTTGCAGCACTCTCTGGAATGTGTATGCCTCATCTCATTTGTTCAGGTGTTAACAACAGAGGCAGAGTGCTGGCTGGTAGGAGACTGACTTACTTGACCTGCACTCAAGATTCACTATCTCCTTTGTCAGTAACTAACCAGAGAGAGAGAGCGCGACCTGTCTGTTGCTTTGGTGTAAACAGGTGTCAGGGTGCAGATTGTTCTGCATAGGTACTGCAGAGAAGAGAGACTGCTGACTGCCCACAGGAGGCCTGGCAATGTCTGGATTACACATACACAGTGTGCACACAGTAGGTACTCAGGAAAGAATTTTGAATAAGTAAATGCAGAGAATCCAGAGTCAATGATGGAGTGAGAGGGTCCAAAGAAGGATGAACTTCAAGAAATAACTTTTTTAAAAAACCCATAATTGAACCATGAGAATTTGTGATGGTTGATGTTTTCTCTCCCTCTCCCCGAAGCTGTTCCAGGACTGGTTCTCAAGGGTCATTCCCAGAAATGAGGGCACTAGAGAAGTGCCACCTCACAATCTCCTCCCTCCTCTGTGTGCTGCAGGGGCCATCCCTAAGGGCAAGGAGGCAAAGCTCATGAGGTACGGCAGGGAGGAGGCTGATGGCTGCCGTCCAGGACGAATAGTCTGCCTTCATTTGTGACATTTAGGAGCCCTGATTCATGAATTGCCTGGGTTTGAATCCTAGCTCTGTCATCCATGAGCTGAGTGAAATTTCTTGGCCAGGTTATTTCATCTCTCTGATCCTCAGTTTCCTTATCTGTATAATAGAGCTAAAAAAGTACTGAGCTTTTGGGGATATTATGGCATTAAATGTGTTGATGTCTATGAAGCTCTGAAAATCTCTGGCATGTACAAAATAGTCAATGCTATGAATAAATTAGTTAAATAAATTATTTAATAATAGGAAAACAAAGTCATGAGAAAGAGAAGGGCAGCCCCCTAATATCTGAGAGAGCTACCTGGCATTCAGCCAGAACTTGTTCTCCTGTGGAACATAAACAGTTGCTCAACATCAACATCAGACAAGGCCATTCAGTGACTGTGATGAGTCGAAACAAAGTAAGACCATTCCATCACCATGTCTGAACAGACAATACGTGAACATTATCCAAACCTCAAAATTCCAAACATCCCCTCTCCTAGCTAATATGAGCCACTTGGTTGTTGAATCTTTACATATTACGGCTTTATGCTATGCTGCATCCTTCAAGATCAAATGTATTAAGGAACCCAGTTAGAGTTATGCCTGCTTCCTGCCAACATCCAACCCAGAGCAGATTCTCTCTTCCTTCAAACTCTTCCCCCAAATCACCCAACACCAGCCCAAGAAGGCCTTTTTAATGCCACTCACTGAGACACCCTCATAGTGCCCCCTTGGTGCTTGCTCCCTCTCTGCAATGGGGAATAAACCCAGTTGTCAGCTTCAGATGTGTTTCTCGTGAGTTTGGTTGGAGGGCATCTACAGCCACCTTATGTGGAAAATTCACAAGGAACTCCCTACGTCAGATTTTGAAATGTGTTTTGTAATTGTTTTTTCCAGCAATTTTTATGTATTTACTTATGGCTGTATTGGGTCTTCACTGCTGCACGGGGGCTTCTTCTAGTTGCAGAGAGCAGGGCTTCTCTTCATTGCAGTGCACGGGCTTCTCATCGCAGTGGCTTCTCTTGTTGCAGGGCACTGGCTCTAGGGCGCCTGGCTTCGGTAGCTGTGGCACCCAGACTTAGTTGCTCCAAGGCAAGTGGGATCTTCCTGAACCAGGGTTACAACCCGTGCCCCTGCATTGGCAGAAAGATTCTTAACCTCTGGACCATCAGGGAAGTCTTCCAAGAGTTTCTGAAGCATTATTGCCCTGGAAAGATTCCTGGGACAGGAGGGAGAAAGAAGTGAACACTTATTGAGCACATGCTAATTGAAAGGTACTAGGTGAGACTCTTAAACCTGATTATTGTACTTAATCTTCAGCATAACCCTGGGCAGCGGATATTTGTTAATTACATTTTACAGCTACAGAGCCTGAGTTTCAGAGAGGCTCTAAAGTAAAGACAAGCTGATAAGTAGGCTAAATCCAGTGGTCAATATTTAGTCAGTAGCAAAGCTTAATTTCATCAGATCTCTAGGGAAAGCACAGCAGAATGTTTGTGATCTAACTGGCACAGTTCAAAGATACATCAGACTTGTTCCCCCACCCTGAAGGAGGGGTACAAGTGCAAGTGGGACTGGGGAGACCTGAAGCCTCCCACGCCGTCTTCCCCTTCCTGCAATAATAGCAGTTTCTTCTTGATTGGTTGAGAATGATGCATGTGGGGGCCACAGCCCTTACGCTCTTTCCCGTGTCAGGGCTTCTTTAGGTTCTGTAGTCACTAAAGAAATCAAAGCCTGCGAACCTCCCAGGAAGGCTGAAGTACCAGCCAGCCCATTTTCAGATCCTGGTGAGTGCAAACTCTCTGGAAGAGACTGATTCCCCTCTGCAGGAAATCCTCAGTACTTGGTAAATACCAAAGCACTTATATCATCCCATTTTTCCTTGGAATGGTTTCTGATCTTTGCAAGTCTCAGAATTTAGCCAGGTACTGTTCCTCTCAATGCCATGACTTCTTGTCACATTGACTGTTTCATCTGACCTTTCCCCTGACACATGTCATGGCAAACCTAGGGTATCTTAGAAAATAAATTGTGGGCTACTTGAAGGGTTCAGAAAGCAATTCTCAGTGAGGGTTTGAACCTTCGTTTGATTAAACACTGCCTCCTCCCTACTCAATGCCCTAGACAAAAGAAAACAATTCTCTTTCTCCTGTGACCTGCTCTGTCACAGGAGTCTAACATCTCTTTTCCCCCTGTACACCCACCTCAAATTTTATTTCTGAGGTCCCATTTGATATTTGCTGGGAGTATCAACCTGGTTAGAGGGAAAAGAAGTGAGTTGTAGTTTAAAGATCATAAAGAAGCAGATGATCCAAGTAAGAAGAGAGGACCGGCAGACTCCTTTGCAAAGGCACTAGGCAGATTGAGCAAGAATTTATTGGCAGTCATTGGCCAGACCACATGGCCCTATGAGTCCATCATTTGCTTCACACACGCATGGCCCAGCATAAGCAGGAGGCAAGGCAGAAAGGATTCTTTTATGATTCTGGCTCCCCTAAAACTCTCCACAAAAACAATAATGATAAAATTATATGCCAAACTGGCTGTTTATTGAATGGAGACCAGTCTATGGGCCAACTGTGGCTCAGAGAGAGCTCTATGTGTCTTGCCAAGAAGGGGCAATGGGCCAAAGGAAGCATTCTCCCCAATCACTGTTCCAATGAGAAGACCTATGTCTAATCCCCCAAATCAGGTCACCTCTCCTCATTCATTTTGCTGAACAGTTTAATGTGACAGGCACAAAAATGGAAAGGAAGTTGGACTGGCCAAGTGTTTCTGAGCATTCACAGAGAGCTGGATCAACCTTAGAGGCAAGAACAGCTGCATAATTTGTGGGCCCAGTGCGAACTAAAAATGTGGAATCTCTTATTCAGAAACCATTAAGATTTTCAAAATGGCAGCAGCAGAGCATTAAACCAAGTGCAAGGCCCATCTAAGCATGTCTGTGAAACTGGCTGTGCCCAGACCAAGGGATCCAGAGAGATAGGAAGAATAAAGGGAGGCACAGTGAAACACATTCTATTTTTGTTTGTTAGGGAACATCCCTGCCTTAGCCCAAAGAGGCAGATTTGACGGTAGACTTCAGGTACCATGACAGTCCAGGAAGATAATTATTTTAAGCCCCAAGGAAGCATGGGCTTCCAGGTCCACTGTCATCTCAGTGTTTTCAGCAGCCAGGTGCCACTTCCTGCTATAGGTTACAACTCACATCTCCTCTTCATGGGAAGAAGACTGTTGGTGTACAAAAGAAGAGAAAGAATACGGGAGTGGTAGAATGTGGCAGATCATTACTTTTAATGATGAACTTTAGGACATGGAAGCTTAGATTTAGCATACAACCAGAACTTTAATAAGGTAAACTTCAGTTGTAAAGTGGTGGAATTGAGGACTTTATGAACTGGGGGAAGGGCAGAATTCCAATAATGTAATTTTATTCCACCCAAGGACAGTGTCCAACCCACTAATCTAGTCTTCAAACCACTGCCTTAAACAAATCTTCAGGAAATCTGTGACTGATTTTTGGATTATTTTGCAACTGATGTCTACATGGATGTTTTTAAAAGTTCTAGGGAGCTTAAAGTGCATTTTCTTTAGGATTGCCCCATTTAGAGCTCGCAGTTGCTCCTTGTTATTTACACTTTGAAGAATGGATTTGCCAAACAAAAGCAAATTGCAATCCATCCCTTAGTTGAAGTCTTCCAGTATTATTCCAAAGGCCGTGTTAGGCTTGAATTTGGAATAGAAATGTGTTACATTGGAAATGATTATTTAACAGTGATCTGGTCCAGTGGTTACAAAAGGCTAGCTCTCTACGCTGATGTGACAGAAACATCTGTGAAACTATTAGAAAAATATAAATTCCCTGAAATTTTCCCCAGAAATTTTTCAGTCATTAGAGTAGAGCTTGGGGAGTGTGTATTTCTATAAAACTATCGATTTTAATTTAGTAAACACTAGAAAGAAATACATGAGCAGAAGTCTCACAAGTCATAAAATCAAGCACAAAGTAGGACTCAGTCTTTGCAGCTCATACATAGATGGACCTCGGTCTGAGAGCCAAGAATGAAAGTATCATCATACAAGACCCCTGAGGGACTTCCCCAGTAGTCCAGTGGCTAAGACTCCACACTCCCAATGCAGAGAGCCCAGGTTGGATCCCTGGTCAGGAAACTAGATCCCACATGCCCCAATTAAAAAAGAAAAGATCCCACACGCTGTGATGAAGATCCCAAATGCTGCAACTCAGACCCAGGGATTTATTTGTTTTTAAATAAATAAGTATATAAAAACAAGACACCCTCTGAGCTGGCACAGGACTGTACACACACAGGCTCACACAACCAGGCAGGACTGTATACATCAGCAGGTATGTATTTACAAAGGAAGACTTTGTGTCCAAGCTCTGATCATCGCTTAACTTCAAACTTGCCGTGTCATCTTCCCCATTCTTTCCACCAGGAGCAGGGTGGTGTTCTGTCTGTTCCCCATCTTTCCCCCAGCTAACTGGGAGAAGTCTTAGAAAATCTGAGCAGCCCTTGGAAAGGGAGCCTCTTCACGAAGCCTTGTAATTTCAGGAGTTCCTTTTTTGACTGAAGGCATTTCCACAGCCTGGCTGGAGGATCTGGAGACAGAACACCTCCAAGGTCCACAGACACAAACCCAGGGATCTCGTCCTCTCGTGATGTGACCTCGGCCTTACCGTAGCATGCTCCCTCTATTTCCCTTTTCAGCATTTCATTTGATTCCTTTCCCTTCTGTGTGAACAGTTGGTCCTCATAAACCCCAGGCG
This sequence comes from Oryx dammah, assembly GCF_014754425.2. Classification (NCBI taxonomy): domain Eukaryota; kingdom Metazoa; phylum Chordata; class Mammalia; order Artiodactyla; family Bovidae; genus Oryx; species Oryx dammah. The sequence goes on from NW_024080471.1 coordinate 1,196,414, forward strand.
GCTTGTAGTTGGTTTGTTACCATCACTCCACAAAGTGCTCCATTTGGTTCCAGCAGGCACGTCGGTTTGGACATCCTCTTCCCATAGCTGTCAGTTCATTTCTCTAGGCTGTAGCTGGAGTGGCCACTGTTCGGGATTTGGTTTCCCTTTTTGCTGCTGAAAGTGTATCTGTGTCACTGCCTGTAGTGGGTATTGGGATGATTCCTCTCTTTAGTAGATTGTTAAAATCAATTTCCCAGAGCATCCCTAAGAGGTCAAGGTCTAATGTCTGCTAATAAAGAATGGTTCTGAACAAAGTGGCCTGGATTAGCCTTGCAAGGTGAAAATGACAATGGGCCTGCCTCCAAAATGCTGTAATATTACATGCCAGCCTCTGCCTTGGAACCCTACAAGCCACCATCTTGAGAACATCAAAGGAAATATTTTTCACTTCTAGAGCATGCCAGACCCTAGAGGTACTGCCACACAAAAAAACTGTCCTCCAAGTGACTGAAAATGCTATTTCCCCTCAGTTGTAGGAAAGCATAAATAAATGGGACAGCATGAGATGGAGAAAGCAAAGGGAGAATTTGATACATTGACACATGGGAGGCACACCCAATATTTCTCTGGGAGATTTATTCAACTTACTGCATCTTAAAGACGCTTGAAGGTACATCCAAATTCTTTGCAGGCTGGTGCTCAGAGAAGGCAACGGCACCCCACTCCAGTACTCTTGCCTGGAAAATCCCATGGGCGGAGGAGCCTGGTAGGCTGCAACCCATGGGGTCACGAAGAGTCAGACACGACTGAGTGACTTCACTTTCACTTTTCCCTTTCATGTATTGGAGAAGGAAATGGCAACTCACTCCAGTATTCTCACCTGGAGAATCCCAGGGACCGGGGAGCCTGGTGGGCTGCCGTCTATGGGGTCTCATAGAGTTGGACACGACTGAAGCGACTTAGCAGCAACAGCAGCAACAGCTGCTGCTAAAACATGGGGACAACACTCAGTAATTCCGCGTGTATCTTTTAAAATATATTTTTAAGCTTTCTGTTACAAAAAAAAAAAAAACCCTTATAATTGACTCCTCTAAGAGTGATCTGTGGATAGGTATGCATTTGAGAACTGTTTATTCCTGGTCTACAATAAGTACAGGAAATGAGAATAAGCATTTAGAAACATTTATAGTTACTTTATACTGCCACACTGTTTTTACTGTATTTTACAGCTGTGTTAGTCACATGAATTCATTTTTCAAATTTTTAAAACTAGCTTTTTAATCACATACAGTTTGGGAAATAATGGAATAACACCTGTGTTTGCTACAGTCTGTCCATAGAATTCTCCAGGCCAGAATACTGGAGTAGGTAGTTATTCCCTTCTCCAGGGGATCTTCCAGACCCAGGGATTGAACCCCAGTCTTCTGCATTGCAGGCAGATTCTTTACTGTCTGAGCCACCAGGGAAGCCCCATGTTTGCATAACCTAGATTTGTTTCTAACAAACTGGCATAAATACAGAATACTTCATAGAGAAATACTGTATGAAAAGGACATAAAACTATGCACTTAAGATTTGCTTTTAAATTATTTCTTTAACTTTCTAACTGGCTTCTCTATCTTGTTAGCTTATTATATTATTACCCTGAAAGGAGTGTCACCGAGAAAGAAAGAGATCCATTTTTTCATATTTCTACTTTCTAATTCATGGATATTCTAAAATGTTTGTGTACATTAGGCTTTAAAAAATACAAGGGCAATAAGTATAACCTTTATCATTCCTGGAATACTCTTTTCTAACTCACTTCCGTGCTCGCTGATATTTTTAACAAGTCCTTTCTTTAAAGACATCATTATAGTGGTATGCCTTATTTAAAATTTATTTTATGAAGGTAAAAACTATAACTTTCCTTAAATCTACGCTGTTCTCATATTTTTGATGGAAATTTTTAAGGTAGTTTTACATATTCTTAAAAGATTTTAAATATATAAGAAAAAGTAATAGAATGGAACTGCTCCCCTTGTTTAGAGATTTAATTCAGGTTTGTGAAAGAGAAGATAGTAGGACGTTTCACTGTGGAGACTCAGCCCATAGGAAGAATTTAAGTAGAGCAACCTCATTTGGCTGTTATTAGTGTCAGTTAAAGACTCTGGCGAAGAGGGGGGAAAATAAAGGAAGTGTCACCCACCCACATCAACAGACTTAAAAAGCTGGAAAACTTGATTCACAGAGATTTTACATCATATTGCATCAGCAGTTTGGACAAAGAGTCCGTAGTCCTTCAGTGAAAAGTCTGTTTGAACATAAACTGTTTTCTAGATGTTTTGCTAAAGTCTTATGTCGAATTCCCACAACCTCTCTATGAGGGATTAAGAAGCATTGAACACAATGAGTTCAGAGTAATTTGTTTTCTCTGGCCTTGAAAAAAAGGATGGGGCACACACACACCAAATTATTGATCTACTCTATTTTTCCTCTAATAGTTCATCCAAACATTCTATTATGAAGTTGAAACATTTCAGTTACTGTAATTTTTTCCTAAAGATTCCGGTTCCCACACTGAAATTCTGCCTCCACAGTCAGATTCAGAATCCAGTTCCCAAATCTGTTCCAAAACATTCGTGGCGTAACCCTTGAGAAAGGGAACTTCAAGCTCCACTTGTCTGCCTGAAGAATGAGTCAGAGTATTTTTAAAAGCAACAAAAATGTGAAATCCCTTGATGAAGTGTTTTTGAAGTGTCCTGACCACATCTGTAGAAATGGTCAAATATTATCTAACTCAGTTCAGTTTTTAAAGTGGAAAACAAGTAATCTTAGCACGAATCCAGGCAAATGATTCCTTCTGAAAGAAGAGAAAAGCTCATTATATACACACAAAGGAACTTGGTGTTAAACCCTGGGGTAGTGGTGGGCCCAAAGGAAGGAGAGTGAAAGAAATTGGTGAAAACCAGGGTATAGGATTGAGGTGACTTACAGGGGCAAAATGCCATCTGGAAGTAATGAGAAACTCAGGGAACCTGACAATTAGGCACAAAGTTTATGACTATTAGAATTCGCTGCTTATCGTTTTCACACATTCAGAGAGTTCTGTTATCAATGTTCTGATGAGTCAGAGATTTAAGAGAATCAAAGAGCAATCAAATACAGTACAGATTTCTGTACGAAGTGTAAAACCCTCCACCTTCACCTTTAGCAAAGCGTTCTGACTTCAGTCTTAATAATTCTGGAGGCAGATCCCTGAGACTGGAGTTTACAGTCCTCATGACTAATGTTCTGGCGCAGGAAATGGGCTTCCCCTCCTGATGCCGAAGGCAGATGAACACAGCGAAGATGCCTAATGGGCAAAGAAATCACCCATGCAATGAAAGGAACACCCAGTTTGTAATAATGAGCTGCTGTTGCTTCACTGCTCACTGTGTGTCACATATTATGTGTGATGATTTACACAGGGCTCCTTTTTACCTTTTCAACCATTCTAGAAGGTAGGTATTATTTCCATTTTATGGGGTGAGGACGCTGAGGCAAAGAGGGATTCTCCTGAGATCTAAAGATAAGATCCGAATGCATGTGTGTCAAAGTATAAAGTCCAACCTCTTCACCACTCAGCCAAACTGCCTGAAAGTTATCTGAATGGCTGTTTGAGGTCAGGAATGGAAGTGACTTACCTGGAACAGGATTGTAAGAGAAAAAACAGAATCATGGCCTCTGGCAATGACTAGAATTATATCGTGTTGAAAAAACTTCAGTACAGTATCAAAATTAGCTTAAATGCACACTAACATAACTGAATATATTTAATTAGTAAGTACTAGCCTGGCACGCTGCAGTCCATGGCATCGCACCAACTCTTTGCGACCCCTTAGACTGTAGCCTGCCAGGCTCCTCTCTCCATGGAATTCTCCAGGCAAGAATACTGGAGTGAGTTGCCATTCCCTTCTCTAGGGGATCCCAACCCAGAGATGGAACCCAGGTCTCCTGCATTACAAGCGTTTTCTTTACTGTCTGAGCCACCAGGGAAGCCCCAGATCCTGTCCAGGGACAAAACAAATCCTAAGCCAATTTAATAATGTATACCAAGATTTATAAAACCAGGAGAATGAAATACCCTTGGAAACAGTCATCCAAGGAGATTCCATTTATTCCCTTGTTCAGTGTCTCTGGGAGGTCTGTTTGGTTTTGTTTTGTTTTTTAAACAACTATACTTCTTATGCTGTACAATATATCCTGCAGATTGTTTTTTTTTAAATATAAATTTATTTATTTTAATTGGAGGCTAATTACTTTATAATATTGTATTGGTTTTGCCATACATCGACATGAATCCACCATGAGTGTACACATGTTCCCCATTCTGAACCCCCCTCCCACCCCATCCCATCCCTCTGGGTCATCCCAGTGCACCAGCCCCCGAGCATCCTGTATCATAGAACCTGGACTGGCGATTCATTTCACATATGATAATATACATATTTCAATGCCATTCTCCCAAATCACCCCACCCTCGCCCTCTCCCACAGAGTCCAAAAGACTGCTCTATACATCTGTGTCTCTTTTGCTGTCTCACAGGGTTATTGTTACCATCTTTCTAAATTCCATATATATGCATTAGTATACTGTATTGGTGTTTTTCTTTCTGGCTTACTTCACTCTGTATAATCGGCTCCAGTTTCATCCACCTCATCAGAACTGATTCAAATGTATTCTTTTTAATGGCTGAGTAATACTCCATTGTGTATATGTACCACCACTTTCTTATCCATTCGTCTACTGATGGACATCTAGGTTGCTTCCATGTCCTGGCTATTATAAACAGTGCTGCGATGAACATTGGGGTACACGTGTCTCTTTCAGTTCTGGTTTCCTCCGTGTATATGCCCAGCAGTGGGATTGCTAGGTCGTATGGCAGTTCTATTTCCAGTTTTTTAAGGAATCTCCACACTGTTCTCCATAGTGGCTGTACTAGTTTGCATTCCCACCAACAGTGTAAGAGGGTTCCCTTTTCTCCACACCCTCTCCAGCATTTATTGCTTGTAGACTTTTGGATCGCAGCCATTCTGACTGGCATGAAATGGTACCTCATTGTGGTTTTGATTTGCATTTCTCTGATAATGAGTGATGTTGATCATCTTTTCATGTGTTTGTTAGCCATCTGTATGTCCTCTTTGGAGAAATGTCTGTTTAGTTCTTTGGCCCATTTTTTGATTGGGTTGTTTATTTTTCTGGAATTGAGCTTCAGGAGTTGCTTGTATATTTTTGAGGTTCTTTGTCAGTTGCTTCATTTGCTATTATTTTCTCCCATTCTGAAGGCTGTCTTTTCACCTTGCTTATAGTTTCCTTTGTTGTGCAGAAGCTTTTAATTTTAATTAGATCCCATTTGTTTCTTTTTGCTTTTATTTCCAATATTCTGGGAGGTGGGTCATAGAGGATCCTGCTATGCTTTATGTCAGAGGGTGTTTTGCCTATGTTCTCCTCTAGGAGTTTTATAGTTTCTGGTCTTACGTTTAGATCTTTAATCCATTTTGAGTTTATTTTTGTGTATGGTGTTAGAAAGTGTTCTAGTTTCACTCTTTTACAAGTGGTTGACCAGTTTTCCCAGCACCACTTGTTAAAGAGATTGTCTTTTCTCCATTGTATATTCTTGTCTCCTTTGTCAAAGATAAGGTGTCCATATGTGTGTGGATTTATCTCTGGGCTTTCTATTTTGTTCCATTGATCTATATGTCTGTCTTTGTGCCAGTACCACCCTGTCTTGATGATTGTTTTATACATAATAGTTTGTACCTCCTAATCCCCTATTGCCCCCCTTCCCTCTCTCCACTGGTAACCACTAGTTTGCTCTCTATATCTGTGGATCTGCTTCTTTTTTGTTTTATTCACTAGTTTGCTGTATTTTTAGGTTCCACATGTAAGTGATGTTGTACAGTATTTGTCTTTCTCTGACTTATTTCATTTAACGTAATACCTTCCAAGTCCATTCATGTTGCCAGAAACGGCAAAAGATTCTTTTTGTATGGCTGAGTGGTATTATGTCGTGTATATATACTACGTCTTTATCCATTCATCTGTTGATGGACACTTAGGTTGCTTCCATATCTTGGCAGTTATAAATAATGCTGCCGTGAACACGGGTTCATGTGTGTTTTTGAATTACTGTTTTTGGCTTTGGGTAATACATACCCAGGAATGGAATTTCTGGATCATTTGGGAGTTCTATTTTTCGTTTTTAAAGAAACTTCTGTACTGTTGTACAATGGCTGCATGAATTTGCATTCCCACCACCAGTGTACAAGAGTTCCCTTTTCCCCATATCCTTGTCACCACATTTGTTATTTGACGTTAGCTCTTATGACAGGTGTGAGGTGATATCTCATTGTGGTTTTGATTTGCATTTTCCTCATGATTAATAATAGTGAGCATCTTTTCGTGTGTCTGTTGGCCGTTTTCATATCCTCTTTGGAAAAATGTCTCTTTAGGTCGTCTGCTCATTCTTTAATTGGATTATTTGGTTTTTGATGTTGAGTTGTATGATCTGTTCATGTATTTTGGATTTTAACTCCTTTCCAGTCATACCGATTGCGAATGTCTTCTCCCATTCAGTTTGTTCTCTTTTCATTCTATTGATGGTTTCCTTTGCTGCATTTAGGACCCATATGTTTATTTCTGCTTTTATTTCTTTTTGCCTCAGGAGACAGATCCAAAAAACTATTGCTGCAATTAATGTCAAACAGTATTCTGCCTGTGTTTTCCTCTAGGAGTTTTATGGTTTCCAGTCTTACATTTAGGTTAATCCAGATTTAGTTTATTTCTCTATATGATTTTAGAGAATGTTCTCATTTCATTCTTTTATACGCAGTTGTCCTTTTTTGATTTGCAGATATTGAGTAATCCTTGCATCCCTGGGATAAATCCTAGTTGATCATAGTATATGATCCTTTTAATTGTCTTTATTGCTGGATTTGGTTTGTTAATATTTTGTTGAGGATTTTTGCATCTATGTTCATCACTGATATTGGCCTGTAATTTTTTTTTTTTTGAGATATCTTCTGCTTTAGGTATCAGGTGATGATGGCCTCTTAGAGTTTGGAAGTGTTCCTTCCTTGGCAATTTTTGAAATTCCTTGAGAAGTATCGGTATTAACTCTTCTCTAATGTTTGGTAGAATTTACCTGTGAAGTCATCCAGTCCTAGAATTTTGGTTTTTGGGAGTTTCTAAATTACTGATTCAATTTCATTACTGATAATTTGTCTGTTCATATTTTCTATGTCTTCTGGTTCAGTTTTTGGAGATTGTATGTTTCTAACAATTTGCCCATTTCTCTTATGTTGTGTCTTTTGTTGGTATTTAGTTGTTCATAGTAGTCTCTTACAATTATTGTATTTCGTGGTATCAGTTGTACCTTTTTCATTTCTGATTTTATTGATTTAGGCCTTCTCCATCTTTTTTTCTGGATGAATCTTGTTAAAAATATATTAGTTTTATTTTTCCAAAGAGTCAGCTTTCAGTTTCATTGATCTTTCTATTATTTTTTAGTTTTTATTTGTTTCTGCTCTGAACTTTATGATTTCTTTCCTTCTACTAACTTTGAGTTTTGTTTGTTGTTCTCCCTCTATTTGCTTTAGGTATAAGTTTTGTTTATTTATTTAAGGCTTTTCTGATTTCTGGAGGTAAACTTGTATTGCTAATATACTTCCCTCATAGAACTGCTTTTTCTCTGTCCTGTAGATTTTGGATCATCATGTTTTCATTTCTGTTTGTATGTATTTTTTGATTTCCTTTTTGATTTCTTCAGTAATCCATTGGTTGTGCAGTAGTATATTGTTTAGCTTTCTTGTGTTTGTGTTTTCTCAGTTTTTTTTTTTTTTTCTTGTAGTTGCTTCTAAACTCTTAGGGTTGTGGTTGAAAAAAATGTTTGATATTATTTTAGTCTTAATTTACTGAGGTTTGCCTAGCATGTGATCTATCTTGGAGAATGTTCCATGTACTCTTAAAAAGTGTATCCTTCTGCTTTTGAATGGAATGCTCTATAAATGCCAATTAAATCCCACCTGGTCTAATGTGCTATTTAAGGCCAGTGTTTTCCTATGAATTTTCTGTCTGGATGCTCTCATCATTTACATAAATGGTCAGTTTTCATTCCAATCCCAAAGAAAGGCAATGCCAAAGAATGCTCAAACTACCGCACAATTGTACTCAACTCACATGCTAATAACGTAATGCTCAAAATTCTCCAAGCTAGACTTCAGCAATACGTGAACCATGAACTCCCTAATGTTTAAGCTGGTTTTAGAAAAGGCAGAGGAACCAGAGATCGAATTGCCAACATCTGCTGGATCATGGAAAAAGCAAGAGAGTTCCAGAAAAACATCTATTTCTGCTTTATTGACTATGCCAAAGCCTTTGACTGTGTGGATCACAATAAACTGTGGAAAATTCTGGAAGAGATGGGAATACCAGACCACCTGACCTGCCTCTTGAGAAATCTGTATGCAGGTCAGGAAGCAACAGTTAGAACTGGACATGGAACAACAGACTGGTCCCAAATAGGAAAAGGAGTACGTCAAGGCTGTATATTGTCACCCTGCTTATTTAACTTCTGTGCAGAGTACATCATGAGAAACGCTGGACTGGAAGAAACACAAGCTGGAATCAAGATTGCCGGGAGAAATATCAATAACCTCAGATATGCAGATGAAACCACCCTTATGGCAGAAAGTGAAGAGGAACTAAAAAGCCTCTTGATGAAGGTGAAAGAGGAGAGTGAAAAAGTTGGCTTATAGCTCAACATTCAGAAAACGAAGATCATGGCATCTGGTCCCATCACTTCATGGGAAATAGATGGGGAAACAGTAGAAACAGTGTCAGACTTAATTTGGGGGGGCTCCAAAATCACTGCAGATGGTGACTGCAGCCATGAAATCAAAAGACGCTTAATCCTTGGAAGAAAAGTTATGACCAACCTAGATAGTATATTCAAAAGCAGAGACATTACTTTGCCAACTAAGGTCGTCTAGTCAAGGCTATGGTTTTTCCTGTGGTCATGTATGGATGTGAGAGTTGGACTGTGAAGAAGGCTGAGTGCCAAAGAATTGATGCGTTTGAACTGTGGTGTTGGAGAAGACTCTTGAGGGTCCCTTGGACTGTAAGGAGATCCAACCAGTCCATTCTGAAGGAGATCAACCCTGGGATTTCTTTGGAAGGAATGATGCTAAAGCTGAAGCTCCAGTACTTTGGCCACCTCATGAGAAGAGTTGACTCATTGGAAAAGACTCTGATGCTGGGAGAGATTGGGGGCAGGAGGAGAAGGGGACAACCCAGGATGAGATGGCTGGATGGCATCATGGACTCGATGGACGTGAGTCTGAGTGAACTCCGGGAGATGGTGATGGACAGGGAGGCTTGGTGTGCTGCGATTCATGGGGTCGTGAAGAGTCGGACACGACTGAGCGACTGAACTGAACCGATCACTGAATAAGTTTAAGATGTACCGCATAATGATTTAACTTTAATATATTGTGAAATGATTATTGCAATAAGTTTGTGTAGCAGCCATCATCTTTATATAGATACAATAAAAAGAAAAAGCAGGAAAAGAAAAAAAAATATTTTCTTGTAAAGAGACCTCTCAGAATTTACTCTTTTAACAACTTTCTTATATAGCAGTGTTAACTATAGTTATTGTGTTGTATATTTCTAGTACTTCATTATCTTATAACTGAAATTTTGTATCCTTTAACCATGTTCCTCCAAAATTCTTCCCTACCTGCTGCCTGTGACAATCATTAGTCCTTTTACTATGAGTTTTTTTAAAATTAGACTGTGAATTTAAGATCATACTACATTTGTTTTTCTTTGTTTGACTTATTTCACTTAACATAAAGCCCTCAGGAACAATCTGTTTTTGAAAATGGCAGAATTCTCTCATTTTTATAGCTGAATAATACTCCATTGTAGATATTTAACACAACTTCTTGATCCATTCATCCACTGATGGACCCTTAGGTTGCTTTCGTGCTTTGAAAGTGAAGTTGCTCAGTCGTGTCCGACTCTTTGCAACCCCATGGAGCCCTACCAGGCTCCTCCCTCCATGGGATTCTTCAGGCAAGAGTACTGGAGTGGGTTGCCATTGCCTTTTCCAGGGGATCTTCCCGACCCAAGGATCGAACCCAGGTCTCCTGCATTCCAAGCAGATGCTTTAACCTCTGAGCCCTTGGAAATTTGCAAATAATATTGCTACTGTGAACATGGGAGTGTAGATACCTCTTAAAGGTTGTCTCTGTTTTCTTTGGATGTATTTCTAGAAGTGGAATTGCTGGATTATATAATAGTTTTATTTGATATATTTTGAGACTCCTCCATTCTGTTTTCCACAGTGGCTATACTAGTTTACAGTCCTACCAATAATGTACAAGGATTCCCATTTCTCCAAATATTTCCACATTTATTTTATCTTCTTCTTTCATAATGGCCATTCTAATGGTCATGAGCTGATACATCATTGTGGTTTTGATTCAGTTTGGTTCAGTCACTCAGTTGTGTCCAACTCTTTGTGACCCCATGGATTGCAGCATGCCAGGCCTCTCTGCTGCTGCTGCTGCTAAGTCGCTTCAGTTGTGTCCGACTCTGTGTGATCCCATAGACAGCAGCCCATCAGGCTCCCCTGTCCCTGGGATTCTCCAGGCAAGAACACTGGAGTGGGTTGCCATTTCCTTCTTTAATGCATGAAAGTGAAAGTGAAGTCGCTCAGGTGTGTCCGACTGTGTGTGACCCCATGGACTGCAGCCTGCCAGGCTCCTCCGTCCATGGGATTTTCCAGGCAAGAGTACTGGAGTGGGTTACCATTGCCTTCTCCGGCCAGGCCTCCCTGTCCATCACCAACTCCCAGAGTCCACCCAAACCCATGTCCATTGAGTCGGTGATGCCATCCAACCATCTCATCCTCTGTCGTCCCCTTCTCCTCCTGCCTTCAATCTTTCCCAGCATCAAGGTCTTTTCAAATGAGTGAGCTCTTCGCATCAGGTGGCCAAAATATTGGAGTTTCAGCTTCAACATTAGTCCTTCCAATGAACACTCAGGACTGATCTCCTTTAGGATGGACTAGTTGGATCTCCTTGGGTCCAGTCTCAAGAGTCTTCTCCAATACCACAGTTCAAAAGCATCAATTATTTGGTGCTCAGCTTTCTTTATAGTCCCAACTCTCACATCCATACATGACTACTGGAAAAACCATAGCCTTGACTAGATGGACCTTTGTTGGCAAAGTAATGTGTCTGCTTTTTATTATGCTATCTAGGTTGGTCATAACTTTCCTTCCAAGGATTAAGTTTCTTTTAATTTCATGGCTGCAGTCACCATCTGCAGTGATTTTGGAGCCCCCAAAAATAAAGTCAGCCACTGTTTCCACTGTTTACTCATCTATTTGCCATGAAGTGGTGGGACCAGGTGCCATGATCTTAGTTTTCTGAATGTTGAGCTTTGAGCCAACTTTTTCACTCTCCTCTTTCACTTTCATCAAGAGGCTTTTTAGTTCTTCTTCACTTTCTGCCATAAGAGTGGTGTCATCTGCATATCTGAGGTTATTGATATTTCTCCTGGCAATCTTGAGTCCAGCTTGTGCTTCCTCCAGCCCAGCGTTTCTTATAATGTACTCTGCATGTAAGTTAAATAAACAGGGTGATAATATACAGCCTCGACATACTCCTTTTCCTATTTGGAACCAGTCTGTTCTTCCATGTCCATTTCTAACTGTTGCTTCCAAACCTGCATACAGATTTTTCAAGAGGCAGGTTAGGTGGTCTGGTATTCCCATCTCTTTCAGAATTTTCCACAGTTTGTTGTGATCCACACAGTCAAAGACTTTGGCATAGTCAATAAAGCAGAAATAGATGTTTTTCTGGAACTCTGTTTTTTCAACAATTGGCATTTCCCTAATGACTAGTGATCTTAAGCATCCTTTCATGTATTTGTTGGCCATTTCTATATCTTCCTTGGAAAAATGTCTGTTTATTTTTTTCCCTATTTTAATTGAATTATTTTTTGCTATTGAGTTTTATCAGTTATATATTTTAGATATTAACTCCTTATCAGAAATATAGATTACCGATACTTTTTCTCATTTCTAGGTGATCTTTTCACTGTGTTGTTACTTTTGCTGTGCAGAAGCATTTTGGTTTCATATAGTCCCACTTTTTAATTTTTGCTTTTGTTGCTTGGGTTCTAGGAATCATACCAAAAAGTTACTGCCAAGACCTATGTCAAGGAGCTTTTTCCCCATATTTTCTTCTGGTAGTTTTACTGTTAGTTTCAGGTCTTACATTTAAGTCCTAGTCCATTTTTAGTTAATTTTTGTGAGTGGTGTAAGACAGAGGTCTCGTTATATTCTTCTACATGTGTCCAGTTTACTGAATACATTGATTAAACATAACAGCTTTTGGCAAGTTCTTTAGGATATTCTACATATAAAATCATACCATCTGCAGAAAGAGCCAATTTTAACTTGTCAAATTTTGATGACTTCCCTGGTGGCTCAGATGGTTAAGAATCTTCCTGCAGTGCAGGAGACCCAGTTTCAATCCCTGGGTTTGGAAGATTCCCTGGAGAAGGCTTTGACTACCCGCTCTAGTATTCTTGGCTGGAAAAACCCATGGACAGAGGAGCCTAGTAGGCTACAAAGAGTTGGACATGGAGTGTTGTGTCCAGCTCTTTGTAGGGGCTGCAAAGAGTCGGACACAACTGAGCAACTAACACTTTGAACACTTCTTTTTCTTGCCTGATGTTCTGGCTAGAATTTCCAGTACTGTATTGAATGGAGTGGTGAAGGTGGGCAACCTTATCTTGTTTCTGATCTTAGAGGAAATGCTTTTAATCTTTCTCCATTGAGCATGATATATTAGCTGTGGGCTTATCACATGTGGGCTTTATTATGTTGAGATACATTTCTTTAATACCTAATTTGTTAACTTTTTATCATTAAAAGATGTTGATTTTTTTCAAATCCTTTTTCTGCATCTGTTGAGATGATCATAATTTTTCCCTTTTGTTTTATTAATGTGATATATTGATGGATTTATTTATTTTGAAGCATTCTCACATCCAGGGATAAATTCCATTGACCATGGTGAATGATAGTTTAGTGTGCTGCTGAATTTGCTTTGCTTGTATGTTATTGAGCATCTTTCCTTTTATACTCATAAGAGATATTGGGTCAGTAACTTTCTTTTCTGATAGTGTCCTTTTGTGTTTTGGTTTCAGGTAACATTGGCCTTGTGAGATGAGTTTGACCATGTTCCCTCCTCTTCAATATTTTGGAATAGTGTGAAGAAGAAAAGTATTAGTTCTTGTGTTTGGTAGAGTTCGCCCTGTGAAGCCACCTGGTCCTAGACTTTTGTTTTTGACAGGGATGGGGGAAGAGTTTTTTGACTACTAATTCAGTTTCATTGCTAGTGATTACTTTGTTCAGATTTTCTATTTCTTTCTGATTCAGTCTTCAAATATTTTAGATTTCTAGGAATTTGTCCATTTGTTCTAGGTTATCCACTCTGTTGGCATATAACTGTTCATAGTATTCCCTTATGATTGTTTGAGCTTCCCTGGTGGCTCAGATGTTAGAGTCTGCCTGCAGTGAGGGAAATGCAGGTTCAGTTCCTGGGTCGGGAAAATCCCCTGGAGTAGGAAATGGCAACCTGCTCCAGTATCCTTCCTTGGAGAATTCCATGGACAAAGGAGGCTGGCGAGCTACAGTCCATGGGGTCACAAAGAGTTGGACTCGATTGAGGGACTCACACTTTTTTTTTCTTTTGATGTTTATATTTCTATGATGTAAATTGTTAAGTTCTCCTCTTTCATTCTAATTTTATTTATTTGGGCCCTCTCTCTCCTTTTCTTGGTGAGTCTGGGTAAATATTTGTCTATCTTGTATATTATCTTTTAAAAACTAGTCCTTATTTCATTGAGCTTCTCTGTTTGTGTTTTAGTCCTTGTTTTATTAAGGGTATTTGTGGAGTTCTGTTCTTTCATTTGTAACATATCTTTTGTCCTCTCATTTCATTTGACTTCCTGTGTTTGTTTTTATGAATTAGGTCAAACAGTTACTCTCCCAGTATTGAAAACATGTCCTTGTGTTGGAGCGTCCTTATACAGACTGCATGTGTCTTGTGGCTTTGGCAGGAGGACTGGAGCTAAAGTGGTTATGGGCCAGTGCTTTTCCCAGGGCATACCAGGGGATCCACCTTGGTGGGTAGGGGGTGGTAGCTGGGGCCAGAGCCTGGTGCAACCAGGGCTTCTCCCAGATTACACCTTGGTGGGGGTGAGAGACACTGAAGCCCAGCATAGACCAGGGCTTCTCCTATGGTATACCAGGGGCTGTGGCCTTGGTGGGTAGAAGGGACTGGAGTCTGCACTCAGAACAGGGCAGAGGGTATGCTGTCTTAAGCTGACTAGAGTGCCAGGTGCTTTTTAATGTGCTGACTCTATGCTGGAACTCAGAGCAAGTGACCAAGACCAAATCTTGGTTTTCTGTTATCTTCTGGCTGTCCTGGCTATAAGCCCCAGTGGTTTCTGGAGTCAGTTAAGGGGGTTTATATTCTTAGTTCCAGTCTCCAGTGCTGAGGAGTTGAGCTCAGAATGTTCCTACACTATTTGAGGTTTGAACTCCTCACTTCTTCTGGAGGACTTCCAAGTTTGTGATTTCCCCTTCTGCTTGCGGGTCACACACTGGGGTTGTTGGTCCTGACTAGAATCCATCTCTGCCCCACCTACCTGTCACAAGGATTTTTTCATATAACCTTAATTGTAGAAGAGGTGTTCTGCTAGTCTTCAGGTTGTTCTCAGAGAAAATTATTCTATATGTGGTTTTAAATTTGGTGTGTCCATGGGAGGAGTTGAGCTCAGAATGTTCCTACACTGTCATCTGCGTTCTTTTCATTCTTTTTGCTCCTATGATTAGATAATGTCCTATTTTTCACATTGCTGATTCTTTGTTCTGCATGGTCAAGTGGGTTTTTCAAGCTCTCTATTGACTTCTCAATTCATTTATTCTACTTTTCGGATCTAGAATTTCCATTTTGAGTTTGTCTGGTTTTGTTTGTTGATGTTCACGTTGTTTGATAGTAGTTTCTATTTCTTTGTTAAACTTATTTTGTTCATGTGTTTGTTATTGTCGTTCAGTTGCTCAGTCATGTCCAGCTCTTTGCAACACGGTGGACTCCAGCACATCAGGCTTCCCTGTCCTTCATTATCTCCCAGATTTTGCTCAAATCCATGTCCATTGAGTCGGTGATGCTATTTAACCATCTCATCCTCTGCACGCCCTTCTCCTTTTGCCTTCAATCTTTCCTAGGATCAGGGTCTTCTCCAGAGTCAGCTTTTCACATCAGGTGGCCAGAGTATTGGAGCTGCAGCATCAGTCCTTCCAATGAATATTCAGGATTGATTTCTTTAGGATTGACTGGCTTGATTCTCTTGCAGTTCAAGGAACTATCAAGTCTTCTCCAGCACCACAATTCAGAAGCATCAGTTCTTTGGCACTCAGCTTTCTTTTTGGTCCAATTCTCACATCTGTACGTGACTACTGGAAAAACCATAGCACTGACTATATGGACCTTTCTCGGCAAAGTGATGTTTCTGCTTTTTAACACACTAAGTTCGTCAAAGCTTTCCTTCCAAGGAACAATCATCTTTAATTTTCATGGCTGCAGTGACTGTCAGCAGTGATTTTGGAGCCCAAGAAAATAAAATCTGCCACTGCTTCCACTTTTCCCCCTTCTATTTGCCATAAAGTGATGGGACCAGATGCCATGATCTTAGTTTTTTGAATGTTAAGTTTTAAGCCAACTTTTTCACTCTTTTTACCCTCATCAAGAGGCTCTTTAGTTCCTCATCACTTTCTGTGATTAACGTGGAATTATCTGCATATCTGAGTTTGTTATTTCTGCCAGCAATCTTTATTCCAGCTTATGAGTCATCCAGCCTAGCATTTCGCAAGATGCACTCTGCATATAGGTAAAGTGATCTGGTATTCCCATCTCTTTAAGGAATTTCCCCAGTTTGTTGTGATCCACACAATTAAAGGCTTTAGCATAGTCAATGAAGCAGATTTTTTCTGGAACCCCTTTTCTTTTTCTACGATGCAGTGAAAGTTGGCAATTTGATCTCTTGTTCCTCTGCCTTTTCTAAATCCAATTTTATACATCTGGAAGTTCTCAGTCCACATACTGCTGAAAGCAAGCTTGGAGGTTTTTGAGCATAACCTTACTAGCATGTGGAATGAGCTCAATTGTCCAGTAGTTTGAACGTTCTTTGGTACTGCCCTTTTTGGGGGTTGGAATGAAAACTGACATTTTCTAGTCCTGTGGCCATTGCTGAGTTTTCCAAATTTGCTGACATTTTGAGTGCTGCACTTTAACAGCATCATCTTTTAGAATTTGTAATACCTCAGATGGAATTCCATCACCTCCATGAGATTTATTCATAGTAATGCTTCCTAAGGCCCACTTGACTTCACACTCCAGGATGTCTAGTTCTAGGTAAGTGACCACACCATCATGGTTATCTGGGTCACTAAGACCTTTTTTGTATAGTCCTTCTGTATATTCTTGCCACCTAGTCTTAATTTCTTCTACTTCTGTTAGGTTCTTACCGTTTCTTTTATTGTGACCATCCTTAGATTACTTTTCTAATTTCATTGAGTTGCCTGTGTATTCTTATAGTTCACTAAACTTTTTTAAAACAATTCTTCTCAATTCTTTGCCTGATGTTTAACAGCTTTTCATTTATTAATTTCCTTGCATGGTGTCATATATTTACGTAATGTTTTATGATCCTTGATTTCTTACACTGGTTTATTTGCATAAGTGGTCTCCTTTTCCGTACTTTGCTGGTTCACCTTGGCAGAGGTAAGTTTTCATTAGTCAGTTCAGTTGGATTTCTGGGCATGTTTATCAGTAAGGTCTTTGGGCAGGTGGGGAGCTGCTAAGGATCTATTTGTGGCAAGGCAACTGTTTGGGCTCTTAAGGTAGGAGTGAGGCCTGTGCCACTAGCTGAGAATAGTTGGATAGACTGCTGCTTGGTTCCCTGCACAAGGGATATGATAGGATGTGCTCCACATTTGCCTGGAATGCCTCCTCTGAGGCCTGAATCAGGCAGACCTGCACCCCTTTGAGTTCCCTGGCCAGACTGCGCTACCTTCTTGGTTCTGCAGGTGATACTTGCTAAATGGTCATGACTGAGCTCTTTACTCAACAGTAGGTGGGGCTATGAAGTAGCTTGCCTTGCAGGATTGCTGGACAGGACACAGGCAATGGGTTTGGGGACCAAAATCTGGCAAAAGTGTACACTGATTATCTTGGTCAGGTGAGGCCACCAGTTTTGCTCTGCAGATGGGAAAAGCCATAGGTTGTGGCTCATGGGTTTTAAGAAACACTGTAAGCAGGACTATTTGGAGGGGCTTATGCATTGTGCTCTGGTTAGGTTCCCTGATCAGAAAGCCCAAAGGAGCTGTGAATTTATTTCCCTTCTTCAATGCACTGGGAGGAGCATCTCCAAGACAGTAAGTCTCTCTGTTTGTGGTATTGACTCAAGCCAATCCAATTGGCCCAGGCTCCCTGGTCAAACAGGATTGCTTGCTTTGCTCTTGAGGTCAGCTCTGCCCTTCTTCCTCTCAGGTTGAGTACTACCGGGTTAGTCAGCCACTTCAAGGTGTTCTGCCAGCCCTCCTTGCAGATGGGGTGGGCAGTCATAATCTACAGAAGGTGGGGCAGACCAGGCTCCAGAGCCTGAAGAACTCCTCCTTTGAGGCCCTGAATCAGCCAAACCTGCACCCCTCTGAGTTCCCTGGTCAGACTGTTCTACCTTCTTGGTTCTGCAGATGAGCAAAGCCGCTGCTTGGGACTACTACTTGGGCACGGCTGATAGGAACTCAGACTGCCAAGATCCAAGGGCTGGTTGTTGCAAGCCCCTCTTACTGGTATCTTATCCATGAATAGTTTTTAGGTTTTCTTTTAGTTAGGGGAAGTGAAGGAGGAATGAACTGTCACATCTTGGTGATACCATTCTCTATGACTGCATTCTCAGAGTATCCTCAGGGGTAAAAACCTCATGTTCTTTCAAGGTAAATATGATTTCTAAATATGGCAGAGTCACCTGGAGTCAAATCTAAGAAGTGATGCATCATCATATGAAGCTGTACCATCACTTTTGATCACGCACTCCTTTCAAGAATGTGATTAAACCTATGAAACGTAGACAGAGGAGGAAAGGAGGCTGTGAATAATATCGTGCATTGAAGGCACAAGCCTGTTTCTATGAGATGGGTACTTTCAATCATTTTGTCAAAAAGCATGATTTCTAGACAGCACTCAAGTTCCCTTGGAAAGCTGTAAATGCATGGAGGCCTGTGTTGAAGGGTAGGTGTTTCATCCTTCAATCCCTCTTCAACAGTTCCATCTTTCTTCATTTCAAATATAAGTTTAGTGAGGATAAGGGTTTATGTTTCATTTACTGGTGTTCCTAGAACAGGGCCTGGTACTTAGCCCTCATTTAAGTATTTGTATAATGAAGGAATACTGGAATCTTGGGTTCACAGAAATATTTCAGTTATCAAAAGAACTATTGTGCTAGAAACAATTTTTAAGAACCATCAGCACAGGTAACTGGGGATAATTCTGGGAGTATAATGGGTGGCGGGCTAAGGTTTCTTTGAGATTTAGACAAATCTCAGAATTAACAGTCCAGTATCCATTCTGTTTGAGAGTAAGTTCAGACACAATCTCAGAGCAGGGCACAATAACCATTCAGCATGCTGGCATAGTCAGTCTCTGAAATGGGAACCTGGGTCAGGAAGCCCGGCATCACTTTAGTAAGGAGCTCCTTTGCTGATGGGTGAGGTTGTCAAAGCGATTGTACACTTGAGTCTGTACTTTTAAAAAAGAAGAATGAATAAGAATAAAACCTGTTTCATCATCTTACTCTTTCTATATGTACCTGTTGATGGCCACAGAAACAATGATGGATTACTGGTGCTGGATTCTCTGGCTAAAATAAAGTGCCTTAGTTTTTTGCTGAAAATGAGGACTGTCAAATGCAAAACAAGAGCATGGACAGTGGATATTTAATTCTACTTGCAGAAATGTCTTTCAATTCTGCTGAGAATAGAAAAGTTAGCAAACAAAGACACATTTCATGTAGCAAGGGCAATACAAAGGGGTTATATAAATTTATTTTTCATATAACAACTGATTAGTTTAGAAAAATTCCCGTTTTCAATGTTTAATCCCATCTCTCATTTAAAAAAAAATCACTAAAAGGACAAAAACCCACACAAAAATACAATCTGTATCTGTTCTATATTTACAGATAACCGGTCACTATTAAGGCACAGATTGATTAAAAACATTTATTCAAATAACCCAAATATTTTGTGCATCATATAACACTGACAACACCGTATACTGTACTGTCATATTCCCTTCATTGCATCGAGAAAGTGAGAAAAGTAATTTCCAGTGTTTTTATTTTTTTTAGCCACTCTATTTAATCTAAGTTTAATTGGGAGAGTTTTCCCTTTGGCATAATATCAAAGCACTGTTCATAAAACCTATATCCACTCTATACTGCAAATTCATTCCATCTTCCTCCTGTTGCAAATGCATGGTGGCGAGTTGGGAAAAGACTCCAAATGACTATTTTGCGGGGACCAAGATCTTATTAAAGAAATGGTAAAATTTAGAGTGCTGTATTTTTGCACAGGAAACAAATCTGGAATTCTTACTCTATGCTGAATGTGTGGCATGATGTGTTCATATAGCCATATATGTCAGGGAGATCTATGTGCTGACCTGCATCCATGTTCCCTGTGTGCAGCATAATTCTGTTCTGTTGGCAAAGGGAACAATTTAGTTCTATATCCATAAGTAGATGCAGTTCCTTTTAGGAATGGACATCCCCTTAGTGCTATTATAATTGACAACTTTATGACAGGCCCATTACCTATGCCTTCAAGGTAACCAGTACTTTTTAAGTGAAAGTTTTTCCGTGTGCAATATTTCTCTCTTGGTTTCTGTTCTTGCTTTAATGATTAGCCCGCATTTGTACGAAAGCCCCCAGTTGTTTGTGCGCCTCTAACGCCTTCTGTAGGGAGCACGTGGCAGTGGTTTATGTCCATGCAGAAGCGAGCCTTGAATACTGAGCATAAATAAGTCATTACAGTGCAGGTGAGTCACCGCATTGCCTACTGGGAAAGTTTTCCAGCAAATTCATACACTTGGAAATAATATTGCTTTGAAGAAAGAGAGGCACTTAGTGATTGTCTTCATGGATTGAAAACCCTTCATAAATCCACAAAAAGATGTCTGAAAAGACCTAGGAAACAACGTTGCCTGATTTCTTGGACTTTCACAGTATCAAGATTGTTACAATGAGTTGAGCCGCTTACAGAATAGTCTTATTTTTCCTCCTTCAGAACTCTGCTATCTTTATAAACTGTCACCCTAGATAGAGACTTAAATAAAACCTTTCCAGTCTCAAGAAACCCAAGTCTACTTCAAGCAGACTGATATGGTTTTAGGAAAGTCCTGTGACCATATGGAGCACAGCTAATGTGTACATAAGGACAGTAATGTATTTTTCCTCCTCATGGCAACAGTGCTGTCTTGTCAGATGATTATTTGTCTTTTTTAAATAAAGTGACAATCTAGGGCTCCAGTTATTGAATGCCGTCCATTCTCTACCATAAATCTCTAGTAGATATCAATTTAATCAGTTATGTACTGTATGCTTATAATATCTAAAAATAAAAGTTTGATATAAATAAGTGTCCTTTAGTGGCAGTATACTAAAAATAGCCCTTTGCCTTCAGACAACCATTAAAATCACTTTAGCAATAAAGGCAGCAGCTAAATATGATGACTGCAAAGGGTTAATATTGCAAAGTCCATTTGGTCTTTCTTTGCTCGCACCTGTTCCAGTGAACTTGGTTCATTATAAAGTATATCTAGGATGTTGACATAAATGAACAGAACTGGTCCATAACCAAGTGGAGTCACTTAGGTTTCCCAAAGTCACAGAATACTCTGCACAAAAACTAATAAACCAGTACTATTTCAAATAAAAGTTTAACGCAGTCAGAAAAATGTGACTAAATCTGATTTGTACCAATACATCAGGTGACATAAAAATGAGAGAGAGATAATTTCCACAGGACAAGAAATTAGAAAGTGTAAAGTGCTGAAAGACCTCAATAATTATTTTAAAGCAGTACCAGAAAATTCCACTTTGATTATTTTTAAAAAAAATTCCCCAAATACTAAAGCAAACAAAATAACTTCTGTGTTTTCTGGCATCCCAGATGTCAACTCATCCTTCATGTTAAGTAAAAAATCAGTGCATATGTTATATAGGTAAATAAAAAAGAGGATATAAAGCCCTACCCCCATATTGCAAATTCTGTCCAGTTGCCATTAGGAAAAAAAAGTAATCTGCATGTGGCATTTGGTATGATGACATAAGAACATCTTCTCTCTTTTCTTCCTTCTTGGCACAAAGTTCAGGCGTGAATAAGATGCTTTGGTCCTGATACCAGACACCCAGAATGCTGAGGACGGTGTGCAGTGAAGGCTGTTCACAGATCTTCTGCATCCAACTTGACAGTTGGAGGGCATATGCCTGGAGGGTACTGCTACCAGCGGCCACTGACGCTAGCAATGTCCGAGTGATACTGACGGGGTAGCCTCCCACTTGCTCCACCTTCCAGGAAAGAGGTGCGTGTATTTGGCGGTTCAAAGAGCTTTCTTCGGTTTTTATTTAGTTCTGGAGAGAGAAACAGAGACTTATTAGGAACCCAAGGAAGAAGTTCTATAATCTTCAAGACTTGGCAGAAGAGCTCAGAAAATGGTGTTGCAGTAGGTTTGGGGGGGCGGGTGGGGGGAGTCCAGTAGGTAGCAAAAGGAAAACCTTTAAGTTGACCATCAAGACATTTTTGAAATGCTCAAAATCAAAAGTCTGATATGAAAGGTAGCATGTATAGCTGAGAGAACCAAGGACAGCAAATTATTTTACTGCCGTTTATAAACTCTCTGAGGAATATGTCATTCTCAGAACCCTTTCAAGCCCAAATATACAAAATAGTTTGACCTACCCTAAATGTCCTTTCAGGGGCAAAGGGAGGGGAACCATCAAAGTTGGTGAAAGGTATATGACAGGATGTATTACCAGTGACATAGAACATTATTACAGCTCATTAGACTCATCCATGTCAAACAGAGTGATCATTAAATTATTTAAGTCAGGCATGAAAAGAGGACCTCGTACCTAAACATGAGAATACCAAAAAAGCACACTGACGTGTTAAGCCACAGCCCGGTGGCTCTACTGACTCACGGTGCCTACACTCGAGTCAGAAAGAGTTATATGAAGAAATACATCAGTGAGAGGTTTCCTTGAATAAAAAAATCAACTTAGTAAAAACAGCAACAGTTAAGGAAATCAATACATTTGAAAACAACCAATACGTGAATCCAGATTTTTCATGGAAAAACTAATAAGATCCTGGAATTTAGCTTTAAATAATTTAGTTTTGAACTAGAGAGCTGTTTAGTTTGTCTTTTCCCAACTAAAAATTATTAATCAGAATAGTGAAAAATTGAAGCAGCCTACCTTGTGTATGACTATACAATGCCCTGTCCCCCCTCCACACACACATTCACAAATCCTCAAGTCAACTGATATAATTATTACTAATGAATACATACAAGTAAACAGAATTATCAGACTAGAAAGCAGTGTTTCTGATAGCCACCAAACGCAAATACAGCTAACCCTTGAATACCACAGATTTGAAGAGAGTGGGTCTACTTATAGATGGATATTTTTCAACACTAAATACTATAGTATTACAGGGTGGGTGGAAGCTGCAAAGAAACTGTGGATACGAAGGTGACTATAAGTCACATGAGGATTAACTCTCATGTGATTCAAGGGTCAAATGTATCTTCAGATTTATTCTACCTCAAATATACGGATTAAATAGTTCATATGCTTAAAGCTGTTGTCTTTCTCTAGGAGGGTGGTGAAGCATGTGATTCAGTACCTTCAATAATCTGCATAGTACACAGTACTTCTTCAACCATATTCACGCACACAACCCCATTCTAAATTCTGAGATTACAGAAAGCTACAGCTTGCTACAGGAATGCTGGGGATGAGAACAGACTCAAGCAGATGGCAGAGGGTCAGAAGTGGCCAGGGACAGTCATATGGCCAGACACACTCTTGTCTCCCAAGTTCTTAAAGAGGGACCAGAACCCTTAACATTTCACCCCACTGCTTTCCAAAAAGTAACTGACTGTCTCACAGGGGTGATGCAAGAGCAGAGACACGCCATTCCTGTGCACATTTAGGTCTCAGGGGAGAAGAGAAACAACAGTAATTTATTACAGCCTACATTCGTTGTGGGCTATTTAACTCCTCCTTAAGGGGTAGACAGTATTACTAGCCTCAATTTTGTAGGTAAGAAAGTTGCATTTTACAAACAGACAAAGTAACTTGCCCACGTGGCTGTTGGTGACAAAGCTGAAACCCTGCCTGCCTGATGCACAGGACTGTGCCACAAGCTGCTGTGATCCATCCACTGGGCAGAGACAACCTGAGGTATCAGGAGTACAAAGCTGAGAAACTGGTAGTTCCAGGTATGCCAGAGAACAGAGCTTTCCTTCACAATTTATGTCTATACCAAAATTACTTTTTAAACAGAAAAACAAAGCTTAGAAAATAAAGAAGGAACATATTACAAGCAATAGACACATGCAGGCATGCATACAGATGGCTAGTGTCTCAAGTTCCTATAGAAACACAGTAGCAATAACATTCCTATTACATGTATCTCGTTTTAAAAACAATATATAAAATTCACAATTCAAGACAGAATTGAATATATTTAAAGGCAAACTTATAGGAGAGTTAAAAATAAATGATTCCCCTTAAACACAGCCTGGAAAAGTTTTATCACCTTCAGATAGGAGACTTTCTTTGGCCTCCATTTTCTTTGGGGGCAAGAACCCATGAGTCAGGAGGACATTCATTCCCCCACTACAGAGAAGGAAAAGAAAGGAGTTAGATCAAACACTGTTTTCAGATGCTCATGGAGAATAACTGGGCCTTCGAAGACAAAAAAAATTTAATAGACATTGAAAACTTCATTCTGAAAAGTCACATCAACTAGATTTTTGAGAGAATAAATGATCATGAAGAATTTCAGCCATTCCCTAAAGATGTAATTTCTAAGAGTACATACATAGAGATATTCCAAGTGAGAAGCAGAGAAATCTTTTCAGAGAGATTATCAAGGATCAAAGCCCTACTGAAGAGACTTTAGGTTTTGTTTTTTAAATTAAAAAGCAAGCTCCCTCTTCTGATTTTTTTCAGTAAGCCTAAGGGATAGTTTGAGAAAATACCAACCTTTTTCTTTGAAATTCC
Organism: Oryx dammah; assembly: GCF_014754425.2. Classification (NCBI taxonomy): domain Eukaryota; kingdom Metazoa; phylum Chordata; class Mammalia; order Artiodactyla; family Bovidae; genus Oryx; species Oryx dammah. The sequence goes on from NW_024080471.1 coordinate 1,220,858, forward strand.
AAGGTTCACACAATCCTGGCAGCTCTCAGGATCTTGTTGCGGATCTGAACAGAGTCACAAACTAAAAGAATAGGTCGGGAAATGTTAGATCTACCTGAGGCTGTGGTGGAAAGCCTGTCAATAGGATGCTAAACTTCCTGTCACTTAGTCCCTGTGCGTTTAGTTAACCAATCACTACCATACTCAGAGAGAAATCCATGAATTTTCCAAAAATCATGTATTTGGGGGACAAAAATTGTTTTCTCTGATCCATCTCTAGAGGAGAGAAATCTCATTTCCTCCTGTCATATTAAAATATGTGTCTTCTGGCCCAAGATTAAAAGCAAACCAAAACCTGATAGTGAAGGAACAACTCAATTATAAGTTAAAAATCTACAAAAATTTTAAAAAGTAATTTGAGCAAACTCTGTATCTAGCCAACCTATGTAACCGCAAGACAAATGCTAAGGCCGCCCTGCTACCCTGCGTCTATCTAGAAGTGAAGGGTCCTGAGACTTTAAATGAATGTCTTTGTTATCAGAGGAACTGAACTGGAAAAAGAAGCTTTTCAATGAAGGGTTTTCTCAAAAGCTTACTCCTTGCAGAGAAAATGATTTACCAGGTTCAAACAAATGCACTCACCAAAATCACCCTTAAAATAATCAAACACTTCCTGCTGGACAGAGCATTCATAAGGCATCTTATTCAAAGTTTCTAATTCCCTTTAAAAGCAAGAGGACCTGTAAACCCCACTGAGAGGCAGTCTGTAGAAGCAGGATATAACCTCAACAGAACCACACTGAAGATGATGACTAGAGAAAATATTTTTCTTAAATGAGAACTGAAAACCCCTCATGCTTTGCACCCTAATGCCCCCCACCCCCCGCACCAAAACCGACCTAGAATCATCACCAATGTATTCCAGAGTAAAAGTACTGATGATCTACCTGGAAACTATGAAAACATTTAGAGACATCTGCTTGTTGCTAGAAGCTTTACAGTTTGGAATTGGGTTGCTGCACAAAGAAACAACTTAATTTTCATTATACAGTCACAGACATTCCACAGACCTCTAGTGAAAAAGTATAGAGTTCTGAAACAAACACTTCTATGGTATAAATGTGCGGCCCCACATTTAGATATGCTGCCCCACAGTATAGACATGGTGATTGAGTTAATAAAGTTCCAAGCAGTATATTAATTTCATTTTCAAATTAATAAAAGAAATATAAAAAATATATGAAGTTAATTTGGGTCCAGAAATAGCCTTCTGAAACAGCTTTCAGGTAAACAAGTTGAAAGCTATTCTACTGCCACAGATAGTTAAAAACAAAAAACAAGGGGGAGTACCCTACTAATGATATTGTTAAAACTGTAGGTTATCTTCACTGTGTCTGATGATATACCATATGGAAGGACAGATCTTAGAAGTGGAAGGTGACCTGACATAGTCATATACTCCAGTCTATCTTCATGAAGAAACCAAAATCAAAAGAGATCTGGAAATTCACCCAAGGGTGCATGACTTGGAGAGGCAAATCTCGGACCTCCTTATGTGAACAGTGTTCCTTCCACTATAACCAACCTAATTTTACGAGTGAACAAGAAAACCAGTGGCCGCCCCATGGAGCTCCATCAGTGCAGCTGCTTCGGCACACAGCGGGCAAGAAGACTTCTCAAACTGTTATGTACAGAGCTCTATCCATGGAGAGGCCTACCAGGCTGCTCAGTAGCTCAGTTTCTACCCCATTTCAAGACAACTCTGCTTATATCTGCTTCGGATATTAGGTCTGTATATAAGATTTCCTGTAGGAAGGTTGGTGGGGTTGATCTGCTTCTATAATCCAATGGAAAAGCAATCTGCTGCTAAAATAAAATGGAAAAGCACTGAGGCTTTTAATTTCATTTGATGATTTGATTAGCAAATGTTGTTTATAAAGAACTTTCACCAGTTGGATGCCACTGCTGGCCTCAAAGGCAGAGCCTGCAAATTTGATGTTTTGAAAAAGCAACATAATTTTCTCATCACACCTAACATTTGGCTTCTGCCCTCGCTGTCTCTTTTTGAGAGACTGGCACACATATAAAATTGGCATTCATGAACTTAATCAGAAAATCTTCCATAACCTTATTTTGTTGCCTCCCAAATTTCTTCCTCATATTTCCCTAAATACCTTTTTGAGGTACACTGTTATGACTCTTGGCTTACACTCGGATGACTCTTGGCCATTCCTTTCACATGGGAGGTACCTAGTAAACACACACAGCATTTTCTTAATACACAGAACACGCAAAAGATGAACAAAGGCAGTGGTCTGGGAGACAGACCTTCAGATTTTCCTTCATTCTGAGACTACTTTCAGGATACTACCCTCTTCTGTGACTCACAAATTCTATTAAAACTTTGGGGAAAGTTAAAAAGCATTAAGACAAGAAATACTGCCAGGTTCCAGCTGTACCAAAGAACATTCTCTTTCTCTCTGCTGCAGTGATCTCAGCTGCTCTACAAGGACACGTGTATTTAAAGCATGACAGCCAATCCAGAATAATTACTCATGAACCCAATGGTTAGCGCTTAACACAACTGCAACACAGAGATTCAAACTGCTCCTCCATCCCCATGTTCTGCAAAGGGAAATTCTGGTTAGATCTCTCAGAAGAGATCTGTTTTCAGGGATGACACTTGTCAAGGCAGGTTTTCAGGCAGGGCCTTGGTGAAGGAGTGGGGGAATCCTCAGCATTTGTTACACTGTTAGTGGGAAAACACTCTGAAACCACAACCACAAAGCTGCCAGGTAGGAAGCAGAACCAGCCCCACTGGCTGAGACCATGGCAGAGAGTCTTCAGGTTCTAAGATATAAAGAAGAACAATTATATTCACCTGAGATTGCAAGCAGCATTTTCCTTCTGGCACCAAAAGTAGTAATTCCCAGCTCCTTCAGATCCTGATCTGTGAGAGTAAGGAATGTCTGAAGATCGATCTGTGGGTGAACAAGTAAATCGATGGTCAATATAGTAAGTACTTAGTTCTTCCTCAGTATAAGTTCAACTAACTGCTATACTTATTATGCTCTGCCTGCTTCCAAAGAACAATGGTGGTGTTACAGACACCTAAGGGACAACAGTTAAGTCATAAAGGTGGTCAAATAAAACTGATGATTCTAGCAGAAGACTCTGTATACTTACTCTTACTGCAACAAACGTAGGTCTTAGCATCCTGGAAGCCAAAGCAAAAAGGGAAAAAGAAATAGCAGTTTTCCGTGACCTGATAAATCATATATACCCGTCCAGAAGAGAGAAAATACTTCTTAGTTTTAGATTCGGACTCAGGTAAGTATATCTCCATTAAAAGGGACTAAAGAATACCATATAGCGTATCTCTAATTGTGCTCTACATAAAAATGAGAGCAGAATTCACAGTGTAACTCAGACCCATGATTCCCTTGGCTCAGTCCAGCTGACCATCTCTGAGAGTGGCATATATGAAGTATTCCAAGAGACAGTATAATTGTACTTCCTGGCATCAGCAAAAATGTGTGGGGGGAACCACCCCAATAATCCCACCCTGCCTTGAAAACCACCGGACGGACAGAAAGGCAATGGGCTCTGAAGCCAGAGAGGCCTGGGTTCAAGTTCTGATTCCGCAATTACTAGTTGTGGACACTCAGGGTTGATGATACCTCACAGGATTGTTTACGGCATTAAACATGATCCTAGATATAATGTAGTGTGCTCACCAAAGGGGTAAAATAGTCGGCAGCTATTAGCAATAATGTACTCAGACATATCATCTGTGAAAGTTGCTAATCTTCATCTTGCTTACAATATATTAAATCTCACACAGTTACTTAATGGGGATTCCTGTTCCAAGTCTTATCTGTATATGAGAAAATATCCTATATGAAGAGAACAGTACCACATTTCAACACAGCTGAAAATAGTAAAATACACTTTTTATTCAAATTATATAGCAATTAATTTGAAATTTTCTGCTTTGATTTTGAAGGGTACATCCAGATCTTGAAAACCCCTTTCATTTATCATTTGTAACAGGTCTGGAGATACTTTTTTTTTTTTAGCAATTCTATCCAGTGGAGACTATTACAGGGATCCTCAAACTCTTTTTACAGGGCCAGATAACTAGTTTAGGCTCACCGGGCCAATATTGTCTCTGTTGCAAGTACTCAAACTCCACTGATTTAGCTCAAAAGCAATCATGGGCAATATGAGGTAACTGAGTTGGTATGGCTGTGTTCCAACAAAATTTTATTTACAAAATTAGGCAGCAGGTCTGCAGGTTGCGGTTTGCCAGTATGACTTTATATTTTCATGTTTTCTTCCTTTCTGAAGTAACTAGATAACAAGCACCCATATTAAATTAATTTCTGTGCATCTTCAAATAGGAAATACAGATTAAAAACAAACCCAGGATATCACCGAATAACATCTAGTTACTTATTTCTAAAACCTTATGTGCATGAACAAGTTAAAACTCCTCAGCTATGAGCTTCTCAATTAGCCACCTGCATCTAACCAGCAAGACTAAGTAAATAAATGTAGTTCTTTAGTGCACAGATGATGAACGTGTTATTCAACTTAGAAAATCTTTGGTTAAATGAATACTACTTTAGAAAAAAGGAAACAAAATAGTTGTCCTAAAGTCCAAAATACACGACAACATTTTGGGGGGTGTGAAAAGAACAAAAAAGTTCAGCAATTAAATTATGGACAATGCATTAAATTTATGCTATAAAGTGCCTAATAAAAATCATAGATTCTTTATTGACTAATGCATGCCAGGGAATTACTGGCATGTACTCTTTCCATGAAGTAAAGCCAACTAGCATGAAACTTGGATGATATCAGGATTTGGAAAATAGATAAATTTAGAGAACTATTCAGTTTCTGGTGCCTTGATAATATGACAACATGATTAGAAAGAACCATGCGTAGGGGGTCTTCTCCTTATGCCAGTGCATCACGGCCATGGCTGATCAGTTTGACCAAAATCCATGGTAGGGATGTTTCAGAAGACATCTTAGTTCTGTCTCAGTTCAGACAAAACCCAAACAGTAAATTAATAAGTTAACATGTATAAAAAGCACATTATATTTTATGAGAACAATCTTCAGTAATATAATTAGGATGGTGTCAAAAAATAACTATGACGCTGTTAACTTTTAAGTGCCACAAATAAAGATAACAACGATGAAAGAATAAAATCTTAAATACAGAGTTGCTGCCAACCTTCAGGAAAGTATGAATCAAAAGTTAATGTGAATCACAACACTCATTAGGTCTTTTAGCTAAAACTGGTGAAGGATGGTTATGTGTGTTTTTGCAAGCACAATTTCCTGTATTTCTGCTATCCTGTGTTTACCGTTGCACTAAATAAATAAGAAATGACAATTTTTCTTGGCAAAAACAAGCTATGAGACTTGAATAAATGCTCAGTGAAAGCACAGTGATAGGTCAATGAGTGATTTCCTTCTAGAAGTCATCATATATACAACCAAGGTAAAGACACTTGGGAAAATAAATACTGACTGACCTCTTGTTGCTGGAAGACGTCTGTATATTTGCCCAGGCCCAGTTTGCTGAAGAGCTCAGGGAGGTCAGAGCCTTTGAAAGAGCTGTTCAGGTTACAGCCATTGCTTCCTGTCAGCGAGGAAATGCAGTCCATGTAATTGCTACTGCTGAGATAGTGTTCCGCTGAAAGGCAGAGGAGAGACAGGCTTGAAGTGGAAATGCCCAGAGAGAACATGGTTTAATTAAAAGTTTTAATCACTCAAATATTTCAGATTCATTGTTTTGGGCTGAATAGAGCAGTTGCTACAGAAACACAGCAAATCTTTTACTGAAACATTGGCTTTTCATTAAGGAAATGCTGGTTATTGCTTTCAGGGAGGCTCTTGCCATTTAAAATGGTACACTTGGGAGACAGCAATTCAGCAACAATGTCTCTGTAGTTAATAATCATTAATCATATTCTCCCTCAGCATTCAGAAACATTTGCTCTTTATAATTGATTTGATGTGAATTAAATGAATTGGAAGGAAGATCCCTAGGACACAATAAAGGTAAGGAAAGTTACAGGCTCCTCTTGCATGCAGGCTGGGCCTCTGTATCCACACTTGTGCTTTCCTATGGTCAAAGAAATTATGTGATATTACCACATATAAATCCATTTCCCTCCAACATAACTGGGCAGTGAGTTTATGAAATCGTGCTCCAAAATGAAGAGGAACATGTGAAATGAAAAGAATGATGCTGGAGTTCCTGCATTTAACTTACAACAGAAACATATCCATCTCTTAGGGAAATTCTAAGACAGCTATGTCAAGCTTTGCCTGGATTCTCCTCCTGATCTGGTGGGTAAAGATTTCTCCATATTGTCTGTGATTCTCAGACCCAGTGGCATGCACAATTGGGTGACAGACTAGTGAGCCATACCAAGTACTTGACCAGATAACCACACACCGTTCAAGGGCTGTGTGAAAATCTAGCAGAGCTGTGCTAGATTCCAGTAGGAATCAACGCCCTAATCAACAATGAACTCTCCTCCCTTTGGGAATTCTACCAAAGATGCCACTTTGGCAGGAATTCCCAGAGAGATGAGGGCAGAGGACACTCACTGAGCTAATAAGATCCATCTAATCTCCTCTAGGATCAATGCATTCACCAAATCTAAGAACGCTGTTCTGTATGACCACTGATCACTTTCTCTGGTTGTTTTAATCTCCTAGTTCAGAAGTCCTAGATAGGTCTCAAGGGGAAGGAATCTCTTCATAAGGTTTCTCTTTCTTTTAGAAACAGATGTTTTATCTCTTTGGGGAAGAATGTGTAGGGGAAAGGATCTAGGACCAAAGTGAAGAGGCCCTGAGCCCTGGAACACTTCACCAATTGAAGGTAAGACCCCAGAATCACCAAAAAGATTGAGGAGTAATGACCAGTGAGGTACTGGTTCAAAGGTGACACAAAGCAGAGTATGATGACTGCACTGGAGTGACCACTGGACTTGACCAAATGGAAGCAGGCTGGCTGACCACCTAACTTGCTGTTCAAATGATAAGTTTACTTTAAGGGAAAAAAAGGCAACTTAAATGTCCATCAACAGAGGAATGGATAAAGAAAATGTGGTACATATATGCAATGAAATATTACTCAGCCATGAAAAGGAACAAAATTGGATCATATATAAAGATACTGACGGACTTAGACACTATCATATTGAGTGAAGTAAGTCAGAAGAACAAATATCATATATATTACTGCATATATGTGGGATCTAAAACAATGGTACAGATGATCTTATTTGCAAAACAGAGATAGAGACACAGATGTAGAGAACAAATGTACGGACACCGAGGAAGGAGTGAAGGGTGATGGGATGAACTGGGAGATTGGGACTGACATACATGCACTATTGATACTGTGTATAAAATAGATAATTAATGAGAGTCCACTGTATAGCTCAGCAAACTCTACTCAGTGGTCTGTGGTGACCTAAATTAGAGGAAACTCCCCGAAAGAAGAAATATATGTATACGTATCACTGATTCACTGTGCTCTACAGTAGAAACTAATACAAGATTGTAAAGCAACTGAACTCCAATAAAAAAATTTTAAAAACAAGAATTACAGTGGAACAACTGGTATAACAGGGATTCCCAGAGAAAACCTATATATTGGTGACTTCGAAAAGGGTGTCAAGAAAATTACCTAAAACCTTTTTGATCAGTACAGTAGCCATTGGCAACTGGTAGCTATTGAGCACGTGAAATCTGCTAGTGGAAATTTAAAAATTTTCTGTAAATGTGAAATAACACACCATATTTTAAAGACTTGGTACAAAAATGACATCTTAGAAAGCAGGGAACTAAAATGGATGGGAATGGGTGAATTTAATTCAGATGACCATTATATCTACTACTCTGGGCAAGAATCCTTAAGAAGAAAGGGAGTAGCCATCATAGTCAACAAAAGAGTTGGAAACACAGTACTTGGGTGCAATTTCAAAAATGAGAGAATGATCTCAGTTCATTTCCAAGGCACACTATTCAACATCACAGTAATCCAAGCCTATGCCCAACCACAGATGCCAAGAAGCTGAAGTTGACCAGTTCTATGAAGATCTACAAGATCTTCCAGAAGTAACAGCAAAAATAGATGTCCTTTTCATCACAGGGGACTAGAATGCAAAAGTAGGAAGTCAAGAGATACCCGGAACAACAGCAAGTTTGGCCTTGGTGTACAAAATGAACTAGGGCAAGGGCTAACAGTTCTGTCAAGAGAACGCACTGGTCATAGCAAACAGCAATTTCCAACAACCCAAGAGACGACTCTACACATGGACATCACCAGATGGTCAACACTAAAATCAGACTATGTTCTTTGCAGCCAAATATGGAGAAGCTCTATACAGTCAGCATAAACAAGACTTGGATCTGACTGTGGCTCAGAGCATGAGCTCCTTATTGCAAAATTCAGGCTTCAATTGAAGAAAGTAGGGAAAATCACTAAGGCATTCAGGTATGACCTAAATCAAATCCCTTATGATTATACAGTGGAGGTTACAAATAGATTCAAGGGATTACATCTGGTAGACTGAGTGCCTAAAGAACTATGATGGAAGTTCATAACATCATATAGGAGGCAGTGACCAAAATCATCCCAAAGGAAAAAAAAGGAAGAAGGCAAAGTGGTTGTCTGAGTAGGCTTTAAAAATAGCTGAGGAAACAAGAGAAGCAAAAGGCAAAGGATAAAGGGAAAGACATACCCAACTGAATGCACAGTTCCAGAGAATAGCAAGGAGAGCTAAGAAGGCCTTCTAAAGGAACAATGCAAAGAAGTAGAGGAAAAAATAAAGTGGGGAAGTCTAGAGATCTCTTCGAGAAAATTGGAGACATCATGGGAATATTTCATGTATGGATGGGCATGATAAAGGACAGAAATGATGAGGACCTAATAGAAGTAGAAGAAATTAAGAAGAGGTGGCAAGAAAGCACAAAAGAACTATACGGAAAAGGGATGACTGTACAAAAAAGTGGGATAACCACTACGGTGTGGTCACTCACCTAGAGCCAGACATTCTAGAGTGTGAAATCAAGTGGGCCATAGGAAGCATTACTCAAACAAAACTAACAGAGGTGGCAGAATTCTAACTGAGCTACGTAAAATCCTAAACCAGATGATGCTGTGAACGTGCTGCACTCGTTATGTCGGCAAATTGGAAAACTCAGCAGTGGCCACAGGACTGGAAAAGGTCAGTTTTCATTCCAATCCCAAATAAGGGCAATGCCAAAGAATGCTCAAACTACTGTACAGTTGTGCTCATTTTGCATGCAGGCAAGGTAATAACTCAAAATCATTCAAGCTAGGCGTCAGCAGTATATGAACTAAAAACTTCCAGATGCGCAAGCTGGATTTAGAAAAGGCACAGGAACCAGAGATCAAATGCCAACATTCATTGGATCACAAAGAAAGCAAAGGAGTTCCAGAAAAACATGTACCTCTGCTTCATTGATTACACTAAATCCATTAACCTGTGTGGATCATAACAAACTGGAAAATTCTTAGAGAGACAGGAATACCAGACCACCTTACCTGTGTCTCCTGAGAAACCTGTATGTGGGTCAAGAAACAACAGTGGAACAACTGACTGATTCAAAACTGAGAAAGGAGTAGGACAAAGCTGTCTACTGTCACTCTGCTTGTTTAACTTCTGTTTAAAGTGCATCATGCCAGGCCGGATGACTCACAACCTGGAATCAAGACTGCCAGGAGAAACATGAACCACCTCAGATATGCAGATAATAAAACCACCCCAACAGCAGAAAGTGAAGGGGAACTCTCTTGATGAGAGTGAAAGAGCAGAGTGAAAATGCTAGCTTGAAACTTAACATTAAAAAAGCTAAGATCATGGCATCCAGTCCCATCACTTCATGGCAAATAAATGAGAAAAAAATGAAAGCAGTGACAGATTTTATTTTCTTGGGCTTCAAAATAACTTCGGACATGACTGGCAGCCATGAAATTAAAAGACGCTTGCTCTTTGGAAGGAAAGCTGTGATAAACCTAGGCAGCACATTAAAAAGCAGGGACATCATTTTGCCAACAAAGGTCCATACAGGCCAAGCTATGGTTTTTCCAGTAGTTATGTACAAATGGACCATAAAGAATGCTCAGTGCCAAAGAATTAATGCTTTCAAACACTAGAGAAGACTTGAGTGTCCCTTGGACAGCAAGGAGATCAAGCCAGTCAATCCTAAAGGAAATCAATCCTGAATAGTCATTGGAAGGACTGATGCTGAAGCTGAAGCTTCAATACTTTGGCCACCTGATACAAAGAACCAAGTTATTGGAAAAGACCCTGATGCTGGTAAAGACTGAAGGCAAAAGGAGAAGAGGGCATTAGAGGATGAGATGGTTAGAAGGCATCACTGACTCAATGGACATGAATCTGAGCAAACTCTGGAAGATAGTGGAGGACAGTGGAGCCTGGCGTGCAGGAGTCCATGGGATTGCAAAGAGTTGGACACAACCTAGGGACTGAACAGCAACAAAGAGACGTTTACATTCTTTTTTACATTGATGACATGTTTTGTTGCTCGTGTTTAAATGATAATACTTTACAGATGCTAAGTTAAGCAATACATCAGTAAAAGTTTAAAAATATTTTAAAATACTCTTAGTGATAAATATTTATTATGGTACACAGCTTTTTTAAAAAAAAAATTGGTTTTATCTTAACTACTTACAGTAGTTACCCCAGGCTCTTAAAACATCTGACAAAGGCCAAAGAACAGTGCTTCTTTAATCAATCTTTTTAAATTAATGAATCCCCTATCTTATCCCTAGTCCTTAATTTCAATGCAGCTAACTTGCACAGTCAATTTTAATTATCTAGTGTTAAGTGAAAGGAAAGGGGATAAGGACAGAGGAGAGGCACAGAGCTAATTTATGTTGCAAGATAAAATGGAGATAATTCCTACCCTGGCTATACCTCTGGCACCAGCCTACCTCTCAGCTCCATCCTCCTGTCAGTGGTGGGTGACCTAGACCAGGACTAACAGGAAGGCTTCAGACAGCTATTGACAGTACACATGGAAATAAAAGAACAGACCCTGGTTTCTAATTTAGAGTTGGCTGACACCGTGACTTGTTTTTCCAAATCTGAGGCTCGGACAACATGGCCCACTTGATTGGTGGTAACAACTAGCTGTTACTGTTTACTATGCTCATTTAAATCACCTTTCTCCAAGTATTCTTCAAATAGTCTAAGATATGTGTTTTAGGACTCGAAATCCTGAAAAAAGACATTAGGGGCATACCTTGTGATTACTCCGTCAGTTCTTGTCTGTTGACCTATTTATACAGACATGTGGGTGCTGTTACAGACACAGCCACTTGACTCATGCTGAGTCTTAATCATATCTGTTCAAAGCCTATGCTTTAAACTTTTCATGTAGCTACATCTTGTCAATGTGAAAAATCTTCTCTTCACCTTTGGTAGCTACAGGTCACTGGGAAGACTTTCTTCTGTTGTCCAAGACAGAATTAATTTGATCACATTCTGCTCGATTCCTTTACATTCCTGCCTTTTCCTCATCATCTTGATGTGTGTGTGTGCATAACTCATTTGTATATTCATTCTACAAACATTTACCAAGCACCTACTAGTGTCAGACACTGTTAGACATTTGGGAAGAAATAACAAATTAAGAAATAAGGCATAGCCTTCCTGTAACTAGGATTGTAAACTGGTGCAGACACTATGGAAAACAGTATGGAGGTTCCTTAAAAAGTCAAAACTAGAACTGCCATACCCAGCAATTTCACTTCTGGGTATTTACCCAAAGAAAACAAAAACACTCATTCAAAAGGATATATGCACCCCTATGTTGACTACAGCATTATTTACAATAGTCAAGATACAGAAGCAACCTAAGTGTCCATCAATAGATGAATGGATAAAAGGCGTATATACAATAGTGTATTAGTCATAAAACGAACTCCTGCCATGGGCAACGACATGGACGGATCCAGAAGGTATATTGCTAAGTGAAATACATCAAGAACAGAAAGACAAGTACTGTATGATCTGACTTATATGTGAAAGCTAAAAAAAAAAAAAAAAAGTGAAAATAGACTCACAGATACAGAGAACAAATGAGTGGTTGCCAGAGGGAGTTGGGGAGGTGAAACAGATGAAGGGGATTAGAGGTACAAACCTCCAGTTATAAAATAGCAACAGGAATATAACATCCACCACAAGCAGTATGGTCAGTAATATTGTAATAACTGTACGGGAGTTGCTAGACTTATGATGGTGATCATTTCGTAATGCCTGCAAATGTAAAATCACTTACATTGTATACCTGAAACATAATATTATATGCTAACTATATTTCAACTTAAAGAAAGAACACACAGCCTTAAAGAATGTCTGGTGCATGGGCAATAAAGTTTACTGAATGAATATAGTCCCTGGCTTGTGGATCTCAAGTTCTACACAAGGAGACAGTTATGCAAATAACTGTACTTGACTAAGACAAATGCTAGCGTGAGAGTGTATACGCAAAGCAGTGAAAGCAGAGAACCAATGGCCTGCTTCCCTGGGAAAAACAGGGAAGGCTTCTCAGAGGAGGTGATATGTGAGTAATGCAAAACTCTTAAAGGCATGAAGTCCAGAGTTTATACTTGAACATCACACTGAACAAAGTAAATTAAAAGCAGATTACATCTAAAACGATGAAAAGTCAAAGCTCACTTGATTTGTTCTGTTTACGCTTGGGGCTGCCAATAGAAGCTGCAAATTCGCTATGACTTGCAGGACCTATTCCATTTCGGTCTCTCCAGTTGTCAGATTCGCTTCCACTTCCCAGGTGCTCACGACTGCTGGACCTTGAAAGGGACACTGATGAACCCTGTAGACAAAGCCAGACAGGAAAAATGCTTAATAAGGTGAGATTCCCAGAGTGGGAGGAAGAAAGAACCCACATTAGACCCCTATCATTTATGTCAGTTGCTGGCCATAGCAGTTACCCACAAATGTATATTCTCAAAAACAGGGTGTGGGACCTGTTTATAGTCTTTTCCTCCATCTACCGAAAGTGTTTTAGTTGCTCGGTCACGTCCGACTCTCCGCGATCCCATGGACTGTAGCCCACCATCCTCCTACGTTCATGGGATTTTCCAGGCAAGAATACCAAGGACACTGGGTCATATACACATGGTGAAGTGTTCTTCCTTCATTATGAAGATGTTGATAAGAGGGTAAGCAGAGGAGTTCTGAGTTCAGCTCAGTTACTCAGGCACGCCTGACTCTCTGCGACCCCATGGACTGTAGCACACCAGGCTTCCCTGTCCATCACCAACACCTGAAGCTTGCTCAAACTCAGGTCTGCCAAGTCAGTGATGCCATCCAGCCGCTCATCCTCTGTCGTCCCCTTCTCCTTCTGCCCTCAATCTTTCCCAGCATCAGGGTCTTTTCAGATGAGTCAGTTCTTCGCATCAGGTGACCAAAGTATTGGAGTTTCAGCTTCAGCATCAGTCCTTCCAATGAACATTCAGGGCAGATTTCCTTTAGGATTGAGTGGTTTGATCTCCTTGCAGGCCAAGGGATTCTCAAGAGTCTTCTCCAACACCACAGTTCAAAAGCATCAATTCTTCAGTGCTCAACTTTCTTTATGGTCCAACTCTCACATCCATACATGACTACAGGAAAAACCATAGTTTTGACTAGATGGACCTTTGTCGACAAACTAATATCTCTCCTTTTTAATATGTTGTCTAGGTTGGCCACAGGCTTTTCTTACAAAGAGGAAGCATCTTTTAATTTCATGGCTGCATTCACCATCAGCAGTGATTCTGGAGCCCGAAAAAATAAAGTCTGTCACTATTTCCATTGTTTCCCCATCTGTTTGGCATGAAGTGATGGGACCAGATGCCATGATCTTAGTTTTCTGAATGTTGCATTTTAAGCCAACTTTTTCACTTTCCTCTTTCACTTTCATCAAGAGGCACTTTAGATCTTCTTCACTTTCTGCCATAAGGGTGGTGTCATCTGTATATCTGAGGTTACTAACATTTCTCCCAGAAATCTTGACTCCAGCTTGTGCTTCATCCAGCATGACATTTCACATGATGTACTCTGCCTAGAAGTTAAATAAGCAGGGTGACAATATACAGCCTTGATGTACTCCTTTCCCAATTTGGAACCAATCTCGTGTCCCATGTCCAGTTCTAACTGTTGCTTCTTGACTTGCATATAGATCTCTAAGGAGGCAGGTCAGGTGGTCTGGTATTCCCATCTCTTGAAGAATTTTTCACAGTTTGTTGTGATCCACACAGTCAAAGGCTTTGGCGTAGTCAATAAAGCAGAAGTAGATGTTTTTCTGGAACTCTCTTGCTTTTTCAATGATCCAACAGATGTTGGCAATTTGATCTCTGCTTCTCCTGTCTTTCCTAAATCCAGCTTGAACAACTGGAAGTTCACAGTTCACATATTATTGAAGCCTGGCTTGGAGAATTTTGAGCATTACTTTGCTAGCATGTGAGATGACTGCAATTGAACATTCTTTGGCATTGCCTTTCTTTGGGATTGGAATGAAAACTGACCTTCTCCAGTCCTGTGGCCACTGCTGAATTTTCCAAATTTGCTGGCATATTGAGTGCAGCAATTTTACAGCATCATCTTTTAGGATTTGAAATAGCTCAACTAGAATTCCATCACCTCCACTAGCTTTGTCCGTAGTTTTGTTTCCTAAGCCCCACTTGACTTTGTCAGGCTCTAGAAGGTGATCACACCATTGTCATTATCTGGGTCATGAAGATCTCCTTTGTACAGCTCTATGTGTAGTCTTGCCACCTATTAATATTTTCTGCTTCTGTTAGACCCATACCATTTCTGGCCTTTATTATGCCCATCTTTGCATAAAGTGTTCCCTTGGTATCTCTGGTTTTCTTGAAGAGATATCTAGTCTTTCCCATTCTATTGTTTTCCTCTATTTCTCTGCATTGATCACTGAGGAAGGCTTTCTTATCTCCCCTTGCTATTCTTTGGAACTCTGCATTCAGGTGAGTATATCTTTCCTTTTCTCCTTTGCCTTTCACTTCTCTTCTTTTCTCAGCTATTTGTAAGGCCTCCTCAGACAACCATTTTGCCTTTTACATTTCTTTTTCTTGATCACTGCCTTGTACAATGTCACAAACCTCGGTCCATAGTTCATCAGGCACTCTATCAGATCTAATCTCTTGAATCTATTTGTCACTTCCACTGTATAATCGTTAAGGGATTTTATTTAGGTTATACCTGAATGGGCTAATGGTTTTCCCTACTTTCTTCAACTTAAGTCTGAATTTGGCAATAAAGAGTTCACGATCTGAGCCACAGTCAGCTCTCAGTCTTGATTTTGCTGACTGTATAGAGCCTCTCTATCTTTGGCTGCAAAGAATATAATCAATCTGATTTGGGTACTGACCATCTGGTGATGTCCACATGTAGAGTCTTCTCTGGTGTTGTTGGAAGAGGGTGTTTTCTATGACCATTGCATTCTCTTGGCAAAACTCTGTTAGCCTTTGACCTGCTTCATTTTGTACTCCAAGGCCAAATTTTCCTGTTACTCCAGGTATCTCTTGACTTCCTACTTTTGTACTCCAGTCCCCTATAATGAAATGGACATCTGGTGGAGTTCTGAGAGCCCCTGGTAAAAAGAGTCACTCCTGTAAGATTTGGAGGAGTAGGTGCTAAGATTCCTGTTTGGGGGAACCACAAGGCAAGTCCTCCATCTGACACAGTCGAGATTCTCTGCCTAGTATCTCACTCGGATGAGCAGGGCAGTGCTGCAGCCACACCCAGAGCTTTGAGAGGAATCGAGCTCACAGAATGGAGAGCAGAGAGGAATCTGGCGCTGTCCTGTGTTCAGTTCAGTCAGTTCAGTTCAGTCGCTCAGTCGTGTCCGACTCTTTGCAACCCCATGAATCGCAGCACGCCAGGCCTCCCTGTCCATCACCATCTCCCGGAGTTCACTCAGACTCATGTCCATCGAGTCCGTGATGCCATCCAGCCATCTCATCCTCGGTCGTCCCCTTCTCCTCCTCCTCCCAATCCCTCCCAGCATCAGAGCCTTTTCCAGTGAGTCAACTCTTCTCATGAGGTGGCCAAAGTACTGGAGTTTCAGCTTTAGCATCATTCCTTCCAAAGAAATCCTAGGGCTGATCTCCTTCAGAACTGACTGGTTGGATCTCCTTGCAGTCCAAGGGACTCTCAAGAGTCTTTTCCAACACCACAGTTCAAAAGCATCAATTCTTCGGTGCTCAGCCTTCACAGTCCAACTCTCATATCCATACATGACTACTGGAAAAACCACCGCCTTGACTAGATGGACCTTAGTCAGCAAAGTAATGTCTCTGCTTTTGAATATACTATCTAGGTTGGTCATAACTTTTCTTCCAAGGAGTAAGTGTCTTTTAATTTCATGGTTGCAATCACCATCTGCAGTGATTTTGGAGCCCCAAAAAATAAAGTCTGACACTGTTTCCACTGTTTCCCCATCTATTTCCCATGAAGTGATGGGACCAGATGCCATGATCTTCATTTTCTGCATGTTAAGCTTTAAGCCAACTTTTTCACTCTCCTCTTTCACTTTCATCAAGAGGCTTTTTAGCTCCTCTTCACTTTCTGCCATGAGGGTGGTGTCATCTGCATATCTGAGGTTATTGATATTTCTCCCGGCAATCTTGATTCCAGCTTGTGTTTCTTCCAGTCCAGCGTTTCTTATCTCACCCAAATAAGCACATGATCTGTCCAGCAAATGACAAGTGCCTGGAAATCAAAATGAACTCTCCCAAATCAAAGTAAAAATAGTAATTTAAAAGATCTCAAAGTTTACACCTAACCTGCATTTATTCATTCTTTATTCATTTATTTAATCACTATATTACAGGTACTATACTTTACACTATATATCTATAGTATTAAGGTCAACGTTTTCTAATAACCCAAGTTTCATGTTTACTGGGTAATTCCAAGAGAATCCTTT
Organism: Oryx dammah; assembly: GCF_014754425.2. NCBI lineage: Eukaryota > Metazoa > Chordata > Mammalia > Artiodactyla > Bovidae > Oryx > Oryx dammah. The sequence goes on from NW_024080471.1 coordinate 1,237,882, forward strand.
ACTATTCAGGTCACTGAACTCCATTCAGTCCCACGGCAGCACACCGACAGCTGACAGTGCCCGGCTGCAACACTTCTTTCCTCAGGGCATTATGATGCCCTCATGACACCACTCTCAAGACTTCCCATCTGCCCCACTGCATCCCGACTGTAGGGTCTTCCTCTCTGTTCTATTCCAAATGTCAGGTTTGGTCTTCACATTCCTTATCATCTCTCTCTACACTTTCTCCTTAAGTAATCAGTAATCACAACCTTTTTCAAAGCTTAACAACAGCCATTGTCAAGAAGCATTTAACAGGAGGCTTCCTGTGTGCTGTTCTGGATCTGTCAGAAATCCTCTGTTCCTTATTAATTCCTGAATATTCAGGAATTAAGAGGAGAGGCAAGCCTCTCCCAGGGCTGAGGGATCCAGGCATTTCCTTTGTTAGTTTTTCTGCACGGTGATAAGTAGCCTCTTCCTTCTTGTGAACCATATGGTAAAAGTGATTATTTACAACTCTCTCTTTAATATGGATCACCTATGTTTTGTAAGTCTGGAATTTTAATCTTTATCTTTGCTGAGAATAACTACAGTATATATGCCTACACCATGTTGATGAAAACACCTTTGCTCCATCGGAGCTCTGGTCCCCGTGTCTTTCTTTCTCTCTCTCTCTCAGGCTATTTCTTTGGAGTGCAGAGGCCCTCTGAGTTCACTTTCCTGCCCCAGCTTCTAAGACCCTCTGAGAAGGCGCTTTGCACCTTCACCATATTGAGAGGGCGCCTGAGGCCTTTGTGAACAGAGCAAGCCCCTTGCAGGGGCTTTATTGGCTTTCTGTGTAAACCAAGGAATATCAGCCTCTTTCTCTCCTTTACTTTCTTATCGTCGACTCCGGACCACCAAGTTCCAGTCCATTAAAGGACCGCAACAAGCCATGACTGAAATTGTTACCTCTGGGTTTGAATTCTCTACTGAAATTTAGCATCACGGAGTTGCCAAGCTGACACCTCCATTTTACTGTCTCACAGACATGATAAACTTAAGAGTGTTTGAAACCGTATTGTTCACGATCATCCCCACCAGCTACATTCAAATCTACTCCTCTCCCAGGATCCCTGCATCTCAGTAAATGATGACCATTCACCCCGTTGCTCGAGCCAGACTTCTAAGAGCCAGAGTCATTCATCCACTCACTATATCCAGTTTGTCAGTTTATCAGTGTCGTATCTAAACGTGCCCTAAATCTACCTACTTTTACCAGTCTCCACCAGTGACATTAATAGCCTCTTTAATGGACATTGATTTTTTTTCTTGCCTCCCACCCCAATAATCCATTTTCCATGAAACAACTAGGTTGTAGGTTGTTTTTTTAAATGCAAATTAGAACAAAACTCTCAGCATACAGTCCTATAATAATCCCTTGCCAGTACTTTACCATGGGCTGAAATGCTCCATAATCAAGTCTCTGCCTGTCTCTCCAGCCTTATCTTCAGTGCTCCACCACCCTATCCACCTTCTGCTCCATGAACTTACCAGTTTGCTCTGACTCCAATATGATAATGCCAGCTGTTTCCCTGGCCTAGTACTATTTCCCTAGATATTCACAAGGTTGGCCCTTTCTTGCCATGTAGGTCTTAGCTTAAATGTCATTTGCTCATTAAAGCCAGCTAAAACTACCCAATATAAAATAGCCCCTGTTTCATATTTACCAAGAACTTTTATTACTTAATGCCTTCTGGTTAACTTTTTATATATTTCTCTCTACCCACCAAAAAAAAGCTCTATCCGTGAAAGCAAGAATCTGTATTCAAGCATTGTATCTAATGCCTAGAACTGCATCTAAAACACAGGAAATGCTTATTGATAAATATTTGCAGAATTACTAGATCTCACAGTTACCTTTTCCTACATCTATGGGATCCCTTTTGCTGACTTTTGGGAAGGGGCCTAAGGAAAGGAAGGCTCCTCACACCAAAAAAATGGGTTTTGCAGCTAAAACCATCATTAACATTATTCAACCAGATAAATTCCATGCAGCAAGAGAAATAAGAACATGCTCAAAACTGGTTAATTACCAGGAAAGAGACCATTATGTAGTATTGTAGTATAGTATTTCTATATATTTTAAAATTTCTGTATCTAAACTCTTTTTGAGTATTAAAAAGTCACTCATCTAAGATCTAAGCTGATTTCATTCACACAGTTATCTCAGATCTGGCTAAACATGATGTTTTCTAAAAACATTAAATAAAAAATAATCTTGTGATATTTAGCAGTTTGTTGTGATATGTTAGAAGACAACAAACTGGTAAATATCACAAGATTATTTAGATTTGTAAGACTTAAAATAGTCAGACAACCTCATTACTCTTAGGGGTAAATTTAAAACCTTTTAACTTCCGATTCAGGTTTTATCTGCTCCAGAAAATACGCAACCATTTCTAATGCCTTTAAAGAGATAAGTGGCAAAAAGAAAAGGAAAATCCAAAACTTTTTTAGTTCTGTTGATGTAACAGAAATACTGCAGGTCAAAGCAACCTTTTGTGTGACCTTTGCTGTTCCAGTATATCATTAAGTGGACAGGGTCATACTTTTAAGTCTTGAAGAAAACAAAAATAAGCCTAAAGCTACTTGCTTCTTATCTAAAGGAGTTCTTTGGAAAAGTCTAATTTCTCAAAAATGCCTTAAAACTGGAAACAGTCGCTCAAGTCTAGTTTCTCAGTAATGTGAACAGGGTGTTCAAAGCATCAGTTTCTTGCCTAAAGCAAGCTTCCTAGAGCAGGAAACCCATGTGCCTTAATCCCCTTGCACACTGGGTAACCCACACCAGTCAGGACCCATTGGCTAAACGTGCTTCTCCAGAGCATTCTACTTGTCCATTTGGTTTTGGTTTTCTTTGGAAAAGAATAAGGGAAAAGAGTGTTTCTAACTACCCCCTATTTTTTTTTTTAACTTTTTATTTTGTATTGGTGTCTAGCCAATTAACAAACAATGTTGTGATAGTTTTAGGTGAACAGTGAAGGGACTTAGCCATACATCTTCATGTATCCATTCACGCCCAAACTCCCCTCCCACCCAAGCTGTCACATAACATTGAGCAGAGTTCCATGTGCTATACAGACCTTGTTGGTTATCCATTTTAAATACAGCAGTGTGTACATGTCAATCCCAAACTGCCTAACTATGCCTTCCCCCATCCATCCCCCTGGCAACCATAAAGCTCGTTCTCATAATCTATGAGTCTGTTTCTGTTTTGTAAGTTCATTTGTATCATTTCTTTTTAGGTTTGACATATGAAGGATGTCATATGATATTTCTCCTCTGACTTACTTCACTCAGTATAACAATCTCTAGGTCCCTCATGTTGCTGCAAATGGTATTATTTCATTCTTTTAGATGGCTGAGTAACATTCCATTGTTTGTATATATGTACCACATCTTATTTATCCATTCCTGTCAACGGACATTTAGGTTGCCTCCATGACTTGGCTACTGTAAACAGAGCTGCAGTGAACACAGGGTGCATATATCCTTTTTGACCATGTTTTTCTCTGAATATATGCCCAGGAGTGGGACTGCAGAGTCATCAGTCAGTTCAGTTCAGTCGCTCAGTTGTGTCCGACTCTTTGCAACCCCATGGACTGCAGAACATCAGGCTTCCCCGTCCATCACCAACTACCAGAGCTTGCTCAAACTCGTGTCCATCGAGTCGGTGATGCCATCCAACCATCTCATCCTCTGTTGTCCCTTTCTCCACCTGCCCTCAATCTTTCCCAGCACCAGGGTCTTCTCCAATGAGTCAGTTCTTCCATCAGGTGGCCAAAGTACTGGAGTTTCAGCTTCAGCAACAGTCCTTCCAATGAATATTCAGGGCTGATTTCCTTCAGGATGGACTGGTTTGCTCTCCTTGCAGGGTCATAAGGTAGCTCTATTTTTAATTTTTTAAGAAACTTCCATCGTGGCTATACCAATTTACATCCCCATCAACATTCTCTCCAGCGTTTATTGCTTGTGTATTTTCTGATGGTGGCCATTCTGGCTGTAACTACCCTCTGATTTTAAAATAGTGCTGCAAGTGGAGATGTGGTAAATCTTTTAAAAAAATTTTAAGCCCTCTCCACTTTTCCCCAGGTCCTTCTCAATTCCCACCCTGTCCCTATGTTCTAACCCATTAATTGCCCAGTTTACAATCCCTCTGAGTTTTAGCAGAATAAAGAGGAGGGCAGGGATCCACAAAGAGCAGCTGCTTCAAAGTATCAGATCATGCCAGGTAAGGGCCCTTTTACCTCCTTTCGATGGCTTTGGGCCATATGAAAGTCCTCCACACTGCAAGAATCTAGAACCATTCCCTAAGAAAGCCTGATTCTCTCTCTTATCACCACTGTTTAAAGGGGCCGTGAATAAAAGCAGGTTACCTGGTGAATGTCCTGGAACTGATCTCGCTGGTTTCATCCTCTCCCCGACCTTTCAATGTGAACGAGCTGTTAGACATTAGCCAGAAAGGTGGAACAGGCTGGCCCGAGAGAACCAAACCAAGAAAAGCCCCAGGAGAGACTCAGCCACTGAGTCAGGAGCCTGCAAACTCAAGCCCACAGAGAGTGGTCTATTCGTCCTTGGACAAGACCCAGAGCAGAGGCCCTCCAGCTTCTGACACCGTGTCTGAGTCATTCCCCTTACAGTAGGTCTCTGCAGAGCAGTGTTTCCAGGAGGGCGCCTGCATCAGAATCAGACTAGGTTTTTGATGAAAATGTAAATTACTGGTTCCTGCTGGCTGTTTCCCTGACAAGTGAGATGCTGGGGGAAGAGTCTGCATTTTTAGATGCACCAAGTGATTCTTATATCTTTTAACATGGGGTCGCTAAGAGTCGGAGAGGACTGAGCAACATCACTTTCACCTTTCACTTTCATGCACTGGAGAAGGAAATGGCAAGTCACTCCAGTGTTCTTGCCTGGAGAATCCCAGGGACGGGGGAGCCTGGTGGGCTGCCGTCTATGGGGTCGCACAGAGTCGGACACGACTAAAGCGACTTAGCAGCAGCAGCAGCAGCAGCAGAGCATTTATAAACCACCTTGTACGGAAAAGAATTTGCCGGCAATGTGGGAGACCCGGGTTCAATCCCTGGGTCAGGAAGATCCCCTGAAGAAGAAAATGGCAACCCACTCCAGTATTCTTGCCTGGAAATTCCATGGACAGAGGAGCCTTGTGGGCTGCAATCCATGGGGTTGCAAAGAGTCAGACATGACAGAGTGACTAACACTAACTAACTTGCTATGTACCCTCTGAGCTAAACCATTAGGAAAACGAGGATAAAGAAATTTTGCAAAATGAATTCAAGTCCTTTTTTCTAACAACTACTCTCATGACCTCAAGTAAGACACTTAACTGATCTGGGACCCTTTCCCTCACTAGGAATTTATAGGGATCAAATAAGCTCGTGGATGAAAATGTACCATATAAAACATCAAAGAAATAAATGAATGTGATTTATGGTAATTATTACTAGCACATTATGTGTTCATGTAACACTCTAAAGTATTCCTTTAGATATAAAAAGCATATCTAGTTTGAATGTACAGAAATACTTCCAGTAATAAGCATTCATATATGTATATGAATCACATCTTTCATCAGGCTCTTGGGTTTTCCTCGGGGTAAAGTTCTTTGGTGGAAATAACAGTAGTTGCTAAATATTACTGAGACTTCCTGCACACCACAGTAAGCACTGGATGCCTTCTCCCACAGCATGCTGAAAATAACTGCAATGAGAAAACGGGCTCCGAGGCGTGAAGTCACCCATCAAAGCTGTACGTCTGTTGGTGGCGGCTGTCAGGTTCCCATAGCCCCTGCATTTGACAACTACTTTATTAGAACGACCATCATTTCAACCTGTCAGACTATTGGTCTCTGAGAACAGAACTGAATTAGCATTTCTAAACTGAACTATTTCATCTCTGAAATGACAGAAACATAATCAACCACCTAAAGCTCCATTCTGCTGAAGGTGGGGGTGAGCAGACGACTGCAGCTATCAGTGGAAGCCTAAGAATGAGCACAGCCGTTTTCAAGGTCTCTGCCAATGAAAGGAGATGTTGACTTTCTCTCAGAGCAATAATGGCAGAAAGAGGGGTGTATACCTCCTAGGGCCTCAAATCTTTCATAATGCTTCCTGCATTCTAGCTGCCAACAGTAACTTCAGACTTTAAATATACCCCGCCAAGTCGCTACTGTAAGTCTGACAATGAACTTTGCAGGAGACTGTGCTTTTTAGTATTTCAATAGTACTTTCTTTTTCACTTTCTCAAAGAGACAAAGGGGGAAAAAATCGCATGTTTGTATTTGCCTTTCATCAACATTCTAATTTATTACAAAGAAAATGAGTGGAGAAATGAAGGTCAATCTGCAAATGCTAGTGATCAGACTAACAATTATGAAATGCTTAACCAGTATTTGTTTTTGAACCTCCAGTGGTCTGACGGAACATTGTGATTCTTGGACCATTTTCATCCATCTTTTACGTTTGTGCAGTCTCTGCAGTTGTGTGTGTGAGTGTGTGCGTGTGCACGCATTCTAACTCCACCTGCACTTGCAAAAGACTTACAGCCAAAATCTGACACTCTGCGACTGAAGAGGCCTTGCTGACTGAGTCACGTACAGCCCGGCCGAGAAGCAAGGAGCTCTGGGTTCCTTCTCCCTATGCTGAGGATGCCAGCTTCCCCGTCTCACCCCTAAGCCCTGCAGCGAACATCTGGGAAGCATAATGTTTTGGCGCTCTTGTTTGTGATACTTCCTGCGGTGTTCCTGGCACATCTGAATACACTGAATTTTTAACTCAGATCTCAGAACTTGTTTTTGTTGAATAATTGCTTTTTCCCTCTCTGGTGGGCTTGCGAGTGATACCCTGGAATGAAGGAATTCCTTATACACTTTTTATGGCATATTACATATGCCCTTTGCTTAATCTCAGCCCTGCTCTCAGACGTTCTCCCCTAACAAAAACATATTTATCCAAATATCCTTCACAGCTGATCAACAACTTTGGAAGAAAACAAAAGATCATAATATATCAGATTGTATCTATTTCATAGCAATATGTATACAATATTAGAAATTAAAGCAAATCACCATTAAGAAATTGTCCTTATGTAACTAGAGAATGGGAGAGGAGGGAAGATGGTTCTCTTTTGCTGAGAGAATCGACGGGAAAAGTAAGTAGGGCATGACTCTACAAACCTCAAAGGTGGTCGTCATTGTGGGCTTATATGACACGTGGTTGGCCCTTCTCAGCTCCTTGATGGTTTCAGCAGGCATGGATTTAGAAAACCCCAGCCCACTCCAGGTGTTTGTGGGTGTTCTGACCTCCGTCACCACTGGTTTCTTTAACATAGCTTTGGAAAAGAGAACATAAAACAAACGCTTGCTACTTTTAATGCATTTCTTAAATACAACATTGATGAGTATTTTTTCACTGATATATGTAAAGAAATTACCACTGAATATCATTTCTTAACACAAAACACCTTAAAATGTCTTCATAAAACATTTTATACAAAGTAACAGTAAATTTTAAAATGACACATTATTTCTTAACTGATCTAATGCTAATCTATTCAACCTCAACAAAGTTTATGCAACTTAAACCTAAATATTCTCAGTTTCCTTTTGTGAAAGTCCAGTTTCTCAATTAATATCAGTACTGAAAAACTTTTTATGTGTCTACTGAATAAAGTCAAAGTAGAGATCATAATGTATCACATACCTTTGGTTGCTAATAGCTTCTTCTGTTCATAGTCAAATGCCTAAAATAGACAGAAAATATCTTTATTGTCAGTTTATGCAAATGTCACACCAATACTCCACAAAAAGATTACACGACTACAGCCCATGAACCTGCCTGAGACAAACGCTAAGCTCTGCTCCATAATGTGACAGTAATCCATACAAGTCTGATAAACTTAAACATGTTTTCAAAACCAATTCATTATAATAATATACTACTTTTGACTTTAAGTCATGACAGTCACAAGAGTCAGAAATCTTCCTTCAAAGGGAAAAAAATTCCTCTTTATTATGAATATTTAACATACCGGGATCAATATATGCTAACATATAGTGAATAAGTTAATAAGAGTTATGCTAAATTTCAAAATAATGCATTCTCAAAATACTTTCAGGTTATCTACTATTGGCCTCCTTTGTTTCTCAAAATCCCCTCTTCATTTGGGTAAAATGGTATGATGTCACAACAACCTATGAAATTATGTAACTTAATTGGCATCATCTATGCTTTTAAAATCCTGAAAGATGACACTGTGAAAGTGCTGCACTCAATATGCCAGCAAATTTGGAAAACTCAGCAGTGGCCACAGGACTGGAAAAGATCAGTTTTCATTCCAATCTCAAAGAAAGGCAATGCCAAAGAATGCTCAAACTACCACACAATTGCACTCATCTCACATGCTAGCAAAGTAATGCTCAAAATTCTCCAAGCCAGGCTTAAGCAATACATGAACCGTGAACTTCCAGATGTTCAAGCTGGTTTTAGAAAAGGCAGAGGAACCAGAGATCAAATTGCCAACATCTGCTGGATCATCAAAAAAGCAAGAGAGTTCCAGAAAAACATCTACTTCTGCTTTATTGACTATGCCAAAGCCTTTGACTGTGTGGATCACAATAAACTGTGGAAGATTCTGAGAGAGATGGTAATACCAGAGCACCTGACCTGCCTCTTGAGAAATCTGTACGCAGGTCAGGAAGCAACAGTTAGAACTGGACATGGAACAACAGGCTGGTTCCAAATAGGAAAAGGAGTACGTCAAGGCTGTAAATTGTCGCCCTGCTTATTTAACTTATATGCAGAGTACATCATGAGAAACGCTGGGCTGGAAGAAACACAAGCTGGACTCAAGATTGCCGGGAGAAATATCAATAACCTCAGATATGCAGATGACACCACCCTTATGGCAGAAAGTGAAGAGGAACTAAAGAGCCTCTTTAGTGGCTCTAAACTAAAGAGCCTGCAGATGGTGACTGCAGCCATGAAATTAAAAGACGCTTGCTCCTTGGAAGGCAAGTTATGACCAACCTAGAGAGCATATTCAAAAGCAGAGACATTACTTTGCCAACAAAGGTCCATCTAGTCAAGACTATGGTTTTTCCAGTGGTCATGTATAGATGTGAGAGTTGGACTGTGAAGAAAGCTGAGCACAAGAATTGATGCTTTTGAACTGTGGTGTTGGAGAAGACTCTTGACAGTCCCATGGACTGCAAGGAGATCCAACCAGTCCATCCTAAAGGAGATCAGTCCTGGGTGTTCTTTGGAAGGAATGATGCTAAAGCTGAAACTCCAGTATTTTGGCCACCTCATGCAAAGAGTTGACTCATTGGAAAAGACTCTGATGCTGGGAGGGATTGGGGGCAGGAGGAGCAGGGGACGACAGAGGATGAGATGGCTGGATGGCATCACCGACTCAATGGACATGAGTCTGAGTGAACTCCAGGAGTTGGTGATGGACAGGGAGGCCTGGCGTGCTATGATTCATGGGGTCGCAAGGAGTTGGACACGACTGAGCGACTGAACTGAACTGATGCTTTTAAAGTGACATAAATGACACATGTCTAGCTTTAATAGTGACACAAGCAGAACATTAAAACTAAACCTAAATAAAAATATAAACCTAAGTTAAAAAATGAAAGTTATTTATCTTGTATGGCACAGGACTAGGGTGGCACCATTTGTTCTTCTCACCCACACTGAATAAGTGACTGAGGCACAGATGAGTCTATAGAGAGACCGAGGTAAGTTCTGAAGAAGTCCAGATATGGCTACATCTCAAATGCTGACTCCGGGCTCTCACCTCTCGTGTTTCAGGAACTTAGGCTTGATTTTAAAATTTCTCTTATAAATAAAAAACTAAGAAGAGAGACATATACATATATATGTTTATTTACTTTGCTATACAACTGAAACTAACACAATATTGTAAATCAACTATACTTCAGTAAGTTAGGAAAAAAAAAGTCTCAAAGACAGGTCAAGAACCCATTGACAAGAGCCCTTTGGCCCTTCCTCCCGGAGGACTATACCATCATATGCAGGGTGTCCATATGATTTATGGTCTGAAACAGGATTCTTCTAAAAGCAAAAAGTACTACAAATGATTGGGTCAAAATAATGAAAGTAAACTGGCCGACTCTGACCAACCCAAAGGAACATGGCAGTAAATGGGGAGGGTCAGATTTTTAGACAACACAGTTTGATAATGTTTTTGAAATCCTAGGTCTAAAATGGCTCTAGGAGTTAAAATCAACTTTTAATAACTAATGTCTAAGGCAAGATGAAGGGAGAGTCTAAAGTTACTTGTTCAATAAATATTTATTGAGTGCCTTCTTGTTCAATAAATATTTATCGAGTGCCTTCTGGTTATAGATACTGTGCTACACTTTGTGGAAGAATAAAACAATGAATCAAAAATAATCTATAGCCTCAAATCACATGGAGGCTTAGCAGGGATGAGTAAGAGAAATAACCACAAAATAAATGAGAAAGTGAGATAAATGTGAAAAGAGAGCTGGAGATTCAGAAGTCCAAGAATGGTCAGGAGACAAAGGTCATCTTTAGCTCCAGAAATCACAGAAGTCTTCCATCTCTCTCCCTATCAAAGCTCAGTAATTCTTATCATTGACTTCTTAGTGTTTTCAAAAGTCAGCTCTTCATTAATGAAATAAATAACATCTATTTAAATTGAAACTCTATCACCAGGAATACTCTCATCCATCTTAAAAGAAAGGAACATGAAATGGTTCACTACAGGTATAAACTTGATGGGACTCACAAGATGGATGAAACTCACAAAAGGACCATAAGGTAATCTGATACTTTTTAAATGAGAGAGCTTTAATGTATAATAACTGAAAATATGTCCACCAGAGAAAATGTAATAAATGTTTGTTTTTAACTTTGCACCTTGTAAAGGCCATGGCTTTTGTAAAAACATTCATGAAAATGTCCAAATGCAAAGAATTAGTATAAGCACACAAGCAGGACTGTGCTGTAGTCTTCACTGGAATTACAGAAGTATAATTTAGTTTCATGAATTAATTTCTTTGACATATTTGTGACAACTTCTTTATTTCTAAGATTTTGTGAAGTTTTTTTCTTTTTTGGAGGTGGGGAGAAGGAGATGATATATCTTACTATGAAGTAGGTACGTCTACCCATTAACTCAGACGCTGAAGCCAAATGTTTATAGACATCTCTAAAAGCACAGAATCCTTATCTTTCATATTGTGATCAATATAAAAATCAGATTTTCAGAAATCTGATTCCATGATCAATAGTCATGGTCATTCCATGATCAATAGAATCTGATTGATTCCGTGATCAATAGTCTTTTTTTTTTTTTGGTAATTGGACCAATAGTTTGAAAATGAATACAGAGAAAATCTGTGCTAAGGAAACTGTGTAAGATAATCATAAAAATCTGTGAACCAACATAATCATCAATAATATTTAGTATCTCCTTTCAAAAAACTAAAGCCTCACATTAGTTATTTTTATAACTGTCTAAGGAGCACCAAACAAATTCATCTTCCCCATTTCACAGATAGAAGGAGATTATATCTATTTATCTAAGACTATGTCATGAGGTAGTAAATGCTCAGAAATAGTAGCTTGCATATTTATCTAAATTATTTAAGTAACAGATGAAAAATGTCATTTGCATAAGACACAGTGACATAAACCATGTTAGATCACTTTTAATATTTTAAAGAATTCTCCTCACTTAAACTAAATCCTGCATTTCATTTTTAATGTCTATAGCAAAACCAATTCCTAACTGCTGCTGCTGCTGCTGCTAAGTTGCTTCAGTCGTGTCCGACTCTGTGCGACCCCATAGACAACAGCCCACCAGGCTCCCCCATCCCTGGGATTCTCCAGGCAAGAACACTGGAGTGGGTTGCCATTTCCTTCTCCAATGCATGAAAGTGAAAAGTGAAAGTGAAGTCGCTCAGTCGTGTCCAGCTCTTAGGGACCCCATGGACTGTAGCCTACCAGGCTACATCCATGGGATTTTCCAGGCAGGAATGGGGTGCCATTGCCTTCTCTGAATTCCTAACTACTGCATATATATTTAAACTTAATTTTGAGTAGGCATCACCGAATCAATGGACATGAGTTTGCGTCAACTCCAGGAGTTGATGATGGACAGGGAGGCATGGCGTGCTGCAGTCCATGGGGTTGCAAAGAGTCGGACACAACTGAGCAACCGAACTGAACTGAACCGAGCATGCAGAAGGAAAACGGAATTTCTGCTCTACTGCTAAAGGCTCAGTGAATTCCCCATTTCCCTCAATCTAGACAGCTTATATTTGGATGACACTCCCATTTTTTTTCTTTTTTTTACTCATTACCTGCATGTTGACGTATGATGGCCGTGGGGCAAGGCGGGCCCTTTCATTGTTCTGTTGGGCGGCCCTCTCGGCAGCGCGCTCACTCCCCGGAGCCTTCTTGTCAGCCAGTGGGCTTTCTGCAGCACTCAGTTCAGGATCTGAGAGCAACCTGTCAGTGCTGCTGTGAAAGAAAGAGTTTGGAATTGTACACGCTACTGTTACATTCACATGGGCCACACCTCTGCTAGGGGCCACGTTTACTGTTTAGGCTTACCATATCCACCATTTACTGGCATTATCTCATGCAATCCTCACAGCACTGCTGTGAGGCAGGCAGTATTACTGTCCCCATTTTTCACATGAGGGAAGTACCTTATCCAAAGTCCCGCCCTTGGTAAATGGTAGAGATGGCATATGAACGCAGATTTGCTGACTCTCAACATGGTGTTGAAACTATTTCAAGATATATATTCACGCACAGTAAATATGTATATGACATTCTGTATATGGTACGTATGGAATAGACATACAGACAAGATTTCTAATTTGTAGACATCAAGGAGATATCTCTGACCCATGTTTACCTAATCTGAACATACTGAGTCGGTCTGAAAGCATGCAGATAACCCATTTCATCTGTGCACAACACACATGATGTTGCTACAAATCTGCTGTGATAAAGGCAGCAGATAAATAAACATTCTTTAGTATCTGTTCAGGGTGCAAGGAAAGAACACCTCATGAAAGTGCCTCTTCAAACGAGGGAGAGTTATCTGAATTATAAGAATGTAGAGTGCCCCAAATACGCACCTCAAGCTTAACTCCAACTGAAGGTTAAGCTCAAGTAAAACAGAAATAACAAACAGTATTAGTCAAAGAGCTGATTTGTTCACACATTCTTTTTTGTATCATTCACTATTTAGTTGTGCCAGGGGAATTCAGAGGAATTTAGAAAGGGCTATTAGAACACAACAGGAAGAGCAAAGAGCTTTGTTTGACAAAAGTTCACAGAGGCCTCACACGGGCTTGTGACCTGGAATTGAAAGGGCGTCTGCAGGTTCACCATTGAGCAGCAGCAACTCAGAGGGAACAGCATAAGCGAAGGCAAGGAAGTATGCAGTGCACATCACTGCTGGTTTTAAAGCCAGAATTATTTCTCTAACCTAACATTATTCCTCTAAGAAAGAAAGAAAGGAAGTGAAGTCGCTCAGTTATGTCCAACTCTTTGCAATCCCTTGGACTGTAGCCTACCAGGGTCCTCCTCTGTCTATGGGATTTTCCAGGCAAGAATACTGGAGTGGGTTGCCATTTCCTTCTCCAGGGGATCTTCCCAACCCAGGGATCGAACCCTGGTCTCCCGCATTACAGGCGGATGCTTTATCATCTGAGCCACCAGGGAAGCCCCCTATAACAAATAATGTTAATTTGTCATATTAGTACCATGTCAAGAAAAACACAGATAAAGCAGATTTGGACAAAATGGGAACAATGATAATCAAAGACTTTATAAAAGTAGAACAGATTTTTCTTTTCATAAAAGCAAAACAGATTTTGCTGAGGAATGGAGGAAGTAAGAGTAGAATTATTATTTAACACATTTTAAATCAACTATGCTTCAATAAAAAAATTTAATTAAAAAAAATACATGTGTTATATTTGCCTAGAGACACTCTATTCTGTAAGAATATAAAAGACAGTAGAGGAAATTGGGTGGATGAAATGGATGGGAGCAAAACTTTTCAATGTGGAAACCTTCCACTGTTTTGCATTTTTAAAACATGAACAGACTGCCTATTTGAAAAAATAAAATAAATGGAAAAAGAAAGTAAAGATAACACATTTGTTATCCTTAACAGTGCTATGGCAAGGGAGAACTGTATTTAATATAAGTAAAAGAAGTGAAAAGTCATTCAGTCATGTCCAACTCTTTGCAACACCATGGACTGTATATTCTCCAGGCCAGAATACTGGGAGTGGGTAGCCTTTTCCTTTTCCAGGGGATCTTCCCAACCCAGGGATTGAACCCAGGTCTCCCACATTGCAGGGGGATTCTTTACCAGCTGAGTCACAAGGGAAGCCCAACAATACTGGAGTGGGTAGCCTACTCCTTCTCCAATGGATCTTCCAAACCCAGGAATCAAACCAGGGTCTCCTGCATTGCAGCCGGATTCTTTACCAACTGAGCTCTCAGGGAAACCCCTATTTATATTTTATATTTAATATATAATATAGGTATTATATTCACAGTTTTTTGTAATAAGTAAATTCATGATACTACCATGTATTCATTATCAGAGTGAACAATTAACTAACTTGGAACAGGGAGCCATAGTTTAAGTTGGAAATTCAAAGCCAAATGAAGGAGAATTCACATTGAGAAAATTTCTTACAGCAAAATTCAAAGTTAAAATCACCATGCTGATTACTGAAGAGCAGAGAGAATGTTCAAGTTTCAGAGCGAAAGAGGTGGTTTAAAGGCTCCACATATAAACCCAACCAGCTAAAAGAAGGGCAGGAAAACAAAGATTTACAGAGACAACAGGCCCAAAATGGAGTCACTTGTGCTAAACCCAATATCAACAAACCAAAGCTTTCTAGCCTAACTGCAGTTTCAGCCTCTCCTTGTAATACAGTGTTAACAGTCTTATCTGGAATTTCCTGGCCAACACTTGTGAGGTAATCTGCCAGACAGAACCCTGCCTTCTCCCAAAGGAAGGTCAGTTCAGTTCAGTCACTCAGTCATGTCTGACTCTTTGCAACCCCATGGACTGCTGCACGCCAGGCCTCCCTGTCCATCACCACCTCCTGGAGCTTGCTCAAACTCAGGTCTATCATGTCAGCGATGACAAGGGGATCCTCTGTCATCCCCTTCTCCTTCTGCCTTCCATCTTTCCTGGCATCAGGGTCTTTTCCAATGACTTAGTTCTTCGCATCAGGTGGCCAAAGTACTGGAGTTTCAGCTTCTGCATCAGTCCTTCCAGTGAATATTCAGGACTCATTTCCTTTAGGATGGACTGGTTGGAGACTCTCAAGAGTCTTCTCCAACACCACAGTTCAAAAGCATCAATTCCTTGGCCCTCAGCTTTCTTTACAGTCCAACTCTCACATCCATACATGACTACAGAAAAAACCATGGCTTTGATGAGATGGACCTGTCAGCAAAGTAGTGTCTCTCCTTTTTAATATGCTGTCTAGGTTGGTCATAACTTTCCTTCCAAGGAGCAAGCGTCTTTTAATCTCATGGCTGCAGGCACCATCTGCAGTGATTTTGGAGCCCCCAAAAACAAAGTCTCTCACTGTTTCCAATGTTTCCCCATCTATTTGCCATGAAGTGATGGGACCAGATGTCATGATCTTATTTTTTAAATGTTGAGTTTAAAACCAGCATTTTCACTCTCCTCTTTTACTTTCATCAAGAGGCTGTTTAGTTCCCCTTCACTTTATACTATAAGGGTGGTATCATCTGTGTATCTGAGGTTACTGATATTTCTCCTGGCAATCTTGACTCCAGCTTGTGCTTCATCCAGCCCAGCGTTTCACATGATGTACTCTGCATATAAGGTAAATAAGCAGAGTGACAATATACAGCCTTGACATACTCCTTTCCCAATTTGGAACCAGTCTGTTGTTCCATGTCCAGTTCTAACTGTTGCTTCCTGACTTGCATACAGATTTCTCAGGAGGCAGGTCAGGTGGTATGGTATTCCCATCTCTTGAAGAATTTTCCACAGTTTGTTGTGATCTACACAATCCCATGGACAGAGTAGTCAGGCAGGCTACAGTCCACGGGGTTGCAAGAGTCAGACACAATGACTAAACCACCACCACACAGTCAAAGGCCTTGGCACAGTCAATAAAGCAGAAATAGATGTTTTTCTGGGACTCTCTCATTTTTTTGATGATCCAGCGGATGTTGGCAATTTGATCTCTGGTTCCTCTGCCTTTTCTAAATCCAGCTTGAACATCTGGAAGTACATGGTTCAAGTACTGTTGAAGCCTGGCTTGGAGAATTATGAACATTACTTTGCTAGTGTGTGAGATGAGTGCAATTGTGCAATAGTTTAAGCATTCTTTGGCATTGCCTTTCTTTGGGATTGGAATGAAAACTGACCTTTTTCTGTCCTGTGGCCACTGCTGAGTTTTCCAATTTGCTGGCATACTGAGTGCAGCATTTTCACAGCATCACTTTTAGGATCTGAAATAGCTCAGCTGGAATTCCATCACCTCCACTAGCTTTGTTCGCAGTGATGATTCCTAAGGCCCACTTGACTTCGCAGAAAGGTGACCTTGCCTAAAATAATTATTTCTTTTGTGGAAGACTTCCTTGTCCCTCCTTTTGGCTGCTTTAAAAATGTTTTCTACAGCATTTTGGAGCTTCTTTCTATTTACTAGATGGGATGCTGCTGATTCATGAACTGTTGAATAAAGCAAATTTGATCTTTAAACTGAGTTTAATTTTAGTTTTCTTTTTCTTTTTTTAACAGATTTGATGGCAGTAATAAGACTGAAGGAGACTTCCAGTAACTTTGGGCATGAGACTTGGGTGTGGCACCTGCAAACCCCTTTCAGTTCTCTGTCTCTCTCTGTTTCTGAGGTCTGTGGATAAGTTCCTTTCAGTTCTGAGCTCTGCTCTCTTTGCACTGAGCTCCCAGTCTATTGGGCTTCCCAGTACAGGGCAGGTCAGCTGAATCTGGCAGATGGCTCTGCCTGGAGCTCAAGCCCCTACCCTTTACATCAGACCATGACAGTCATTTAATTGGTGGAAACCCCCAGGCCTTGATTCTGCCCCAAGATCCATGTGGGAACTATATATGTGGAGCCCCTAGTCCTCAGTCCCCTTTGTTGAGGTCTGCTGGTTCAGTTCTTTCCCCAGGCCAAGGTCCCATGGCAGGAACTGTTGGGGTGCACACAGGGCCTTTAAATGGCTGGGACACAGAAGAATCTTTTGGCCACTGCCGATTTAAGGTGTACGTGTTTGTTCATCTTGTTTTGTACAAGCTACTGCTATTAGGAATCTCTGTGGCCAAAAATTTGCAAAAATTAGTGGGCAAGGGTGAAGCCTTTAAAAGCTAATGAAGTACTCTCCACCTAACTCAAGGACTCCCGAGTTCAAATAAGCTGGTCACATAAGCTATCTAGGTTAGCTTGACACTAGTTCATCCACCAGCCTCAAGAAGATTTCCATGCAACAAGGCTCACTGTAAAATACCACACAATCCCTAGGCCCATAGCACATATTAATGTGGCTCCCCCAAACCCAAAAAAGGCTTAGCTGAAACAAATGGGATCCTTAATATTCAAAGAGTCAAGCACTCTACCTTCTGGTACACTTGCTGATTTTACATCTAAGAATTATGGCCCTGGAAGCTGTAACTATCTATAAAAATGTCAGTGTTACTAAAGACAGCCTATAATTAGAATGGCCATTATGAGGCATGTTCCAATTATATAAGATCATTTAAGAACTGCACTTAAAAGCAAGAGCTTTCCTGCCCCACTCCCATAAAAAAAAGGTGGGGCAGGGGGAGGATACCTATTTTAATTGACATGCAGAATGCTCCAAAAGGCTTCAAAATTCCAAAATAGCTTCACTGAAAGATTCATTGCAAAAAGGCTAAAGAAAAATTAAAGACGCAAGAGGTTCCTAAAACAAGAGATAGTATGACTGGCTATGTGCTGCTGCTGTCCTCTATACTTTTCTTTTTTTGGCCATGTCATGCTGCTTGTGGGATTTTAGTTCCCCAACAAGGGATGGAACCCAGGCCCTCACCAGTGAGAACGCAGAGTCCTAACCACTGGACCACCAGGAACCCCCTATCCTCTCTGAGTACTCATTCTAGTAATCCTGTCTGAACTGTCTTTCCACTCGGAAGAGACTGCAAGACCGCAACAAAAGTCCACCATGTTAGTGGTCGTGGGGCTTCTAGTCATGAAGCCTTTCTGTGTCCCCGGTTTCTTCTATGTAGAGAACAAGCTCTGGCCTCTATGATCTTCCCCGAGTTCCAAAGGGCAGATTTGAACAGTTGCTAATCAGGGGAGGAAGGGGGTTCAGAGACAAAGGAGGAGCAGCCAAGAAACAGTAGTGCGGCCTTGGGGCAGGGTCCCGGCTCCACCTCAATCAGATACACTTAACATCCTTGAGTTCTTTTAGGGGTCACCCAGAGCCAGACATGACTGAAGCGACTTAGCAGCAGCAGCAGCAGCAGCAGCGAACTAAAACCCTCAACAAATGGAAGACAAACCAGTTGATGAAGCAGTCGTCATTCCAGAGGGAAGCTCATGGTTTGATAGCCTTGAGAACCAGAGAAGCTGGGTTAGGAAGCTCCTCAGGTGACCCTGATCCTTATCAACAACCCGCCCTAGAACTATTACTGTAAGACTCACTAAACCCTCCATGTTGGGACAGTTTTCCAGGGCACAAGCCTGAAGTGTCCTCTTTTGCTCTGCAAAGTAATAAAGCTATTCTTTTTCTATTTCACCCCAGCATCACTCTGAGATTCAACTCAGCGCTGGTGCACAGAGGCCAAGTTCTCAACATCAGCAGACATCCTCATAAGATCGTCTCAGTACCGGCCTTTCCCAAAATGGTTGAGGTTCTGAGAGATTTTCTTGTAAACTGCTACATTACTCCCTTAAACAGCTAAGGGAAATTAAATAGAAATGAATGAAAAACTCTGCCAAATTCTGACAGACACTGGAGCTAACCTTCTATTTTAAACCCTCCTTGGAGCCTACAGATGAGATTCTCAGAAAACTGGCAAAAGTCAGCTAAGGGTGAGAATTCTTACCAGAGCCAGCACTCCTGGATCTCTGTGTATAGTACCCAATAAAGAAAGGAAAATAAAATAATTTTTGCACTCTCATTTCAAATAGCTTTTAAGTCCAAGGGGTTGTTCAACACTGCCAGAAATATTTACTGTTTGTCTATATGGAAAACTGACAAGAGAGCTAAAAGCTTTTTTGTTTTTTTATAAGCAAGAGAAGATTCTACAATGGACATCACCAGATGGTCGACACAGAAATCAGATTGATTATATTCTTTGCAGCCAAAGATGGAGAAGCACTATATAGTCAGCAAAAACAAGACTGGGAGCTGACTGTGGCTCAGATCATGAACTCCTTATTGCCAAATTCAGACTGAAACTGAAGAAAGTGGAGAAAACCACTAGACCATTCAGGTATGACCTAAATCAAATCCCTTATGACTATAGAGTGGAAGTGAGAAATAGATGTAAGGGACTGGATCTGATAGACAAAGTGCCTGATGAACTATGGACAGAGGTTCGTGACATTGTTCAGGCAATAGGAATCAAGACCATCCCCAAGAAAAAGAAATGCACAAAAGCAAAATGGCTGTCTGAGGAGGCCTTACAAATAGCTGTGAAAAGAAGAGAAGTGAAAAGCAGCGGAGAAAGGGAAGATATACCCATTTGAATGCAGAGGTACAAAGAATAGCAAGGAGAGATAAGAAAGCCTTCCTCAGTGATCAATGCAAAGAAATAGAGGAAAACAATAGAATGGGAAAGACCAGAGATCTCTTCAAGAAAATTAGAGATACTGAGGGAACATTTCATGCAAAGATGGGCTCAATAAAGGACAGAAATGGTATGGACCTAACAGAAGCAGAAGATATTAAGAAGAGGTGGCAAGAATACACAGAACAACTGTACAAAAAAGATAATCATGATGGTGTGTGATCACTCACCTAGAGCCAGACATCCTGGAATATGAAGTCAAGTGGGCCTTAGGAAGCATCACTACAAACAAAGCTAGTGGAGGTGATGGAATTCCAGTTGAGCTATTTCAAATCCTGGAAGATGACGCTGTGAAAGTGCTGCACTCAATATGCCAGCAAATTTGGAAAACTCAGCAGTGGCCACGGGAGTGGAAAAGGTCAGTTTTCATTCCAATCCCAAAGAAAGGCAATGCCAAAGAATGCTCAAACTACCACACAGTTGCACTCATCTCACACGCTAAAAAAGTAATGCTTTAAATTCTCCAAGCCAGGCTTCATCATTACACGAACCGTGAATTTCCAGATGTTCAAGCTGGTTTTAGAAAAGGCAGAGGAACCAGAGATCAAATTGCCAACATCCGCTGGATCATCAAAAAAAGCAAGAGAGTTCCAGAAAAACATCTATTTCTGCTTTATTGACTATGCCGAAGCCTTTGACTGTGTGGATCACAATAAACTGTGGAAAATTCTGAAGAGATGGTAATACCAGAGCACCTGACCTGCCTCTTGAGAAACCTGTATGCAGGTCAGGAAGCCACAGTTAGAACTGGATATGGACCAACAGACTGGTTCCAAATAGGAAAAGGAGTACGTCAAGCTGTATATTGTCACCCTGCTTATTTAACTTAATGCAGAGTACTTCATGAGAAACGCTGGGCTGGAAGAAGCACAAGCTGGAATCAAGATTGCTGGGAGAAATATCAATAACCTCAGATATGCAGATGACACCACCCTCAAGGCAGAAACTGAAGAAGAACTAAAGAGCCTCTTGATGAAAGTGAAAGAGGAGAGTGAAAAAGTTGACTTAAAGCTCAACATTCAGAAAACGAAGATCATGGCATCCGGTCCCATCACTTAATGGCAAATAGGTGGGGAAACAGTGGAAACAGTGTCAAACTTTATTTTTCTGGGCTCCAAAATCACTGCAGATGGTGACTGCAGCCATGAAATAAAAAGACGCTTACTCCTTGGAAGGAAAGTTATGACCAACCTAGAGAGCATATTCAAAAGCAGAGACATTACTTTGTCAACAAAGGTCCGTCTAGTCAAGGCTATGGTTTTTCCAATGGTCATGTATCGATGTGAGACTTGGACTATAAAGAAAGCTGAGTGCCGAAGAACTGATGCTTTTGAACTGTGGTGTTGGAGAAGACTCTTGAGAGTCCCTTGGACTCTAAGGAAATCCAACCAGTCCATTCTGAAGGAGATCAGTCCTGGGTATTCACTGGTAAGACTGATGTTGAAGCTGAAACTCCAATACTTTGGCCACCTGATACGAAGAGCTGACTCATCTGAAAAGACCCTGAAGCTGGGAAAGATTGAGGGCAGGATGAGAAGGGGACGACAGAGGATGAAATGGTTGGATGGCATCACCGACTCAATGGACATGGGTTTGGGTGGACTCCGGTAGTTGGTGGTGGACAGGGCGGTCTGGCGTGCTGCAGTTTTTGGGGTCGCAGAGAGTCAGACACGACTGAGTGACTGAACTGAAGTGGATCTGTAATCAGAAGTTGGTCAAAATTTGGAAGCTGATATTCAAAAGCTAATGGGAGTTTTTTTAACACTTTTCACTTAAGCAAAATGAAACTATCTATGCACCCGGAGGGAAAGAAAAATGCTCTAAAGCCTTTGTGAAAGGACGCACTGAAATATTCAAAGGCAAACAGCTCTAAATCCAGAACACAGAAATCTTTTGATTTCCATCTTAGTTGGAAATCTTCTCCCTGATATTTTTTTTTTAAGCAAATTAAGGATAATTTACTTGGATGGGTGGCTCAGACGATAATGTCACTTAGGCTGCAATCCAATTTGGGGGAAAATTAAGAACTCTTTTTCCTTATCTTAGAAATCTTTGCAAAACTAGGAACTTACTCACTATTAACATCTATTCCTTTCATCAGTCCTAAAACCTCCCCTATTTATCTCAAAAGTATTGTAGAAATTCTGGCCTTAGGAAGCCTAAGTCCTTGGAGGAAATTTTATTCTTTCCCTGTATCTTTGAGATGCAAATGTTGCATTAAAAACTTCTGGGATCATTTCACTCTTTTTCATGCTGAGTAATACTGTACAGTATATTGTATATGTGTATTACATCTTCTTTATCTGTCTATGGGCTTTAGTTTGCTTCCATATCGTGGCTTGTAAACAGTGCTGCAATGAACACTGGGGTACATGTATCCTCTCAGATCATGTTTTTCTCTGGACACATGCCCAGGAGTGGGATTGCAGGGTCACCTGGTAACTCTATTTCTAGTTTTTTAAGGAACCTCCATACTGTTCTCCGTAGTGGCTGTACCAGTTTACATCCCCTCCTACAGTGCAGGAGGGGTCCCTTCTCTCCACATCCTCTCCAGCATTTGCTGTTGGTGGATTTTTTGATGATAGCCATTCTGACCTGTGAGGTGACATCTCACTCTACTTTTGATTTGCATTTTTCTAATAACTAGCTGAGCGTCTTTTCACGTGCCTGTTGGCCGTCTAGATGTCCTCTTTGGAGAAATGTCCATGCAGGTCTTTTGCCCATTTTCTGAGTGGGAGCAACATGGATGGACCTAGAGGGTGTCATACTGAGTAAAGCAGACAGACGAGGAGAAATATCATACGACATCCCTTATAGTTAGGGAGCTGGGGACTGACATGGACACACTGCTACATTCAAAATGGAGAGCCAGTAAGGACCTGCTGCACAACACATGGAACTCTTAATGTTATGCACCGGCCTGGATGCGAGAGGGGTTTGGGGGCGAATGAATACATGTATATATATGGCTGAATCCCTTCACTGTTGACCCGAAAGTACCACTACATTGCTAATCGGCTACGCGTGCATACGTAGTCACTTCAGTCACGTCTGACTCTTTGTGACCCCCACTGACTGTAGCCCACCTCTGTCCATGGGATTCTCCAGGCAAGAATACTGGAGTGAGTTGCTGTGCCTTCCTTCTGGGGATCTTCCTGACCCAGGGATCAAACCTGCATCTCTCGCATCTACCTGCACTAGCAGGTGGGTTCTTTACCACTAGCACCACCTAGGAAGCCCATTAATTGGTTATACCCCAATATAAAATAAAAAGTTTAAAGTTTGAAAAAAAATAAAATTGATAACCCCCCAAAAAACTTCTGGGAGTTAATTCCCATCAAAAGATGAACAAAAGGAAAAGATCATTTGAAACATAGGTGGAAAAAAAAATTTTAAGTGTCTTCCCCACCAATGCAGTAAAAAACTTCACCCCTTTGAGCAGACTTATTTCACCTACGTGAAAACAACTTAAATCCAACACTTTTTAATGACTAGTGAAATTTTGTATTATTGTACTTGATTCACAGCAGTAATTTAAAAGTGGAACCCAAAAGGTCTGTCAATTCATGTGTGTCTATGTATGAGTTGGGGGCTTCCCAGGAGGCTCAGTGGTAAAGCATCTGCCCACCAGTGCAGGAGATGTGGGTCTGATCTCTGAGTGGGGAAGATCCCCTGGAGAAAGAAATGGCAACCCACTCCAGTATTCTTGCCTGGGAAATCCCACGGACAGAGGAACCTGGTGGGCTATAAAAGAATAACAAAAGAGTTAGACACGATTTATCAACTAAACAACCACAATGTATGTGTTAGAGATATACTGAATTTTCCACCTACAGATGGTACTGCCAAAATTAATTTGTAAAAAAGCTCTATTAAAGTAGCTTTAAAAGATTAAGTGCTTATATAAATCAAGTAAATTGAATCCAGTAGTCCCCCTTAATCTGTGGTTTCAATTTCCATGGTTTTAGTTACCTACCATCAACCTCAGTCTGAAAATATTAGAAGAAAAATTTCAAAAATAAGTCATAAATTTCACATTGTTTGCTGTTCTGAATAGTGTGATGAAACTTCTTGCCACCTCATTCTATTCCATCCTGGGATTCCCCAACCATAAACAGTGACATGGCTCTACGCTCCAGAGTCATGACCCTTCTCCTGACGCATCATCAGAAAGTCAATAATAGCCTAACATTACAGCACAATGCCTACTCACTCGCCTCACTTCACTTCATCAC
Source organism: Oryx dammah (assembly GCF_014754425.2). Lineage (NCBI taxonomy): Eukaryota > Metazoa > Chordata > Mammalia > Artiodactyla > Bovidae > Oryx > Oryx dammah. Next base: position 1,262,022 of record NW_024080471.1, read on the forward strand.
AGGCATTCCATCATCTCACGTCATCACAAGAAGACGGGTGAGCATAGTACAATTAGATATTTAGAGACAGAGATAAAATGAGAGAGACCACATTCACATAACTCATATTGTTGCAAGTGTTCATTAGTTTTTGTTAATCTCTAACTGTACCTAATTTATAAATTAAATTTTATCATAGTTATATATGTATAGAAAAAAACAGAGAATATGTGGAATTCAGGACTATCCATGGTTTCAAGCATCCATTGCAAGTCTTGAAACATATCCCCTAAAGATAAAAGGGGATTACTGCAAATGTAAATGAGATAAAAGTTTTTCAGTAAATTTTTAAAATAATTTCTCTAAAATATTATTTGTAACCTAAAACCTTAAAGTTTTGCTAAATTAAATGATGGATAGTCACTAAATATCCAGGTCCTTTTCAAATCAGATATAACACTATAATTTAGCATCCCATTTGCCATGGGATGCTGCTGATTCATGAACTATTGAATAAAATCAATTTGATCTTTAAATTTACTTAGTTGAATTTTGTTTTATAATAAAAGTGAAGGTTCCCAGATACTATTTCTTAATAAAATTTTTAAAAGTAAAAAGAGAAGGTAATTATAAGAAGAAATAAAAAAAAAAAACCCACAAATAAAAGAGCACTAACTGTTCAGTTTAACACACAGCCAACCTGCTACATACTTTCTCAAAGGGTCAAGGGCTTCAGGATTAAGACACATACTGTAAGTGTGAGTTTTTCGTGCCTTGCAACAGTTCTACTGTCTGCCTCTTGGCACAGGAAACTTTGGAGGGACCCAGCATCTGTTTCAAGTCACCAGCATTTCCAGAATGGGAAGGACTTCGAGGCATGCCTACTTCAACAAAAGCATCATTACAACCTGTAGAGGAGAAGAAACAAAAGTAAAAATCCAGGAGACTTCCCTGGGAGTCCAGTGGTTAAGACTTTGCCTTCCAAAACAGGGGGTGAAGGGTTCAGTCCCTGGTCAGAAAGCTAAGCTCTCACATGCCTTGCAGGCAAAAGACCAAAATATAAAACACAGCAGTATTGTAAACAAATACAATAAAGACTTAAAAATGGTCCACATCAAAAAAAGAAAAAAATCAAAATATCACCTTACTATCAACAACAATAAAACTAATCAGATTCTGACTCTATGGAGACAAAGCATAACAGCTTTCAGCTACAGAGATGATACCTTAAATTAAGGCTATCTTAAAAATGCAAGATGAAATTTGAAAAGTAGACCCTCATATTTTTTAAAGATTGATAGAAATGTATGGCAAAAACCACCACAATATTATAAGTAATTAGCCTCCAATTAAAATTTAAAAAAAAGGCAGGAACACAAATTCCAGGTTACTTTGAAAAAAAAAAGACTAAAAAAAAGGAAATACTCTACTTGGAAAAAATTACACAGCAAATTAATGCTTTCCTGCTGCACAATTACATTCACTTTAATTTAGGAAGTTCCAATGGAATGGGAAAGTGCTCTTTCACCATGTTCTTTGGAACTTTGTTCAAGATACTGTCCTTCTGCATCCTTGAGGCAGGATGAGTCATAACTACTTAGCAAAACCAACTCAAAAATCACTGCATAGACTTTCTATGATCCCTTTATCCAATCAACAGAGCAGGCTGAAGTTCAGAAGGAAAGATACCTTCCGTGGGGTTTGATTTGGGAGATGTCTGCTCAGATCCAGTTGTCTGTCGGGATGGATCACCGTGATTCGCACTCAGCACTTTTTCTCCAAGTGATGAAGTGGATATTGCACCATATTTTATACTTGGAGACTGAAATAACGGTAGAAAATAGCACAGAGATATGGTCACAATCCTAAAATTGATTTCAGGTAGAAGTTTAAACATGTTACCAGTGGCTTCTCCTTTACGAACAGCATAAATCACAAGCTTCTTGCTGAAGGGCATTACCTGTGTGTGTCCATTTAGAGCAGCAGAGATTTTTTTGCTGTCTGTCTGCATAGTGTTGATATGGACATCAACAGGCGTCAAGCCAGGAGGGGGAGACGGAGCTGTGTGCCCATAAGTGGGTACTCCAGACAACAAAATATTGGTTAACGTGGCTTGGGCAGTGGATGGAATCATAAGATGTGGTATAGCAGAAAAACCTACAACAGCATTTCATGAAGACAGGTATTAGACACGAAGCAACTCACAATCAAGAAGCATTGCTTTGTTGTTTTAAGTAACAATAAAAAAGTCACTTCTGTTGCTGTCAATGCTGAAGAAAATTCAATTTTGATACCTCTGTTAATAGGTTTAACACATTACTATAAAAACATAGGAGTATTAGAATGGAACAACAGTTTAGAGAGTATTTAATCTAAGCTCTTCATTGTACAGACAAGGAAACTATTAATAGCTAGACTTTGCAAGTGCATTTGACTACTAAACAAATTTGTCATACTAGAACCTGCATTTCCTAATTACCAGGTCAGTGACCCTCAGGTGTTTCTGCCATTGCTCTGTGTATATCATGCTCTTTTTCCTGATCTGCTTGTCACATCTGAAGATTACATATTACGTTTATGAAAAACTCACTGTTTAATTATGCTTCATTTTAACTGATTGACACTCTGGAGAGTTTTTTGGCTGTAGTATGCTCTGAGCCATAATTTTTCCCTGAGGAAATGGAACCACTAGTAAATTTTACTTAAAAACCAATAATACCTAAGAATACACACCTTCGATTGTACTTAAATACTACTGACCTGTGGCACTTGAAGTATTAGCAAGTGGAGGTGCCCACAACGTGGGGCTGGGGGTGCCAGAACTCGGACTTTGCAAAGGACTGACTGAGCTATTCAGAGCATTTAAGAGTGAGTTTGGAGTTGTCGAAGTGTTGAGAGATAAGGTGGTGGGTCCCAAAAGACCTGAAAAGATGAACGTAAAGTCAATACACATAAATTCAAGATTATAATATACAGATGGCATTGATACTGCCGTTAGGAATGCACATTCATAGAATCTGATGTTTTCCAGTCATAAGGTATGAGTGACAGATTACCTTCTTTCAAATATTCACATGAAATACCGCATGATACACAGCTCCAACACTGGACCCTGTTTGTCCACAAACAGATCCAGAAATGGAAGGACAAGGGAGCTCAGACCAGGATAGACCTCAGGGCCTGGAGCACCACCGGCTGCTTTGGAATCATTTCAATGAGCCAGCATGAACGGAACTGTGCTCAAGTGGAAACCCAGTTTTAATTTCTCTGCATAACTCATGTGTCATCTGCTTAAAAAAAAAAAAAAAAACTCTTTCTAAACCATTTACAATTAGCAGTGAATTGGGAAATGTTTTCCTGCAATAGGACAGTTTCCTTTGGTTCATCTGCAGAGAGGCTGGCCTCCCTGAAAAAGGTTTCATACCACATTCGAAAGAAGATCTCAGTTCCTGCCAAAGTGCCTGACTGGCATTTCCTGACTTACAAGCAGTGCTCTATTCTTACAACTCTGTTCAGCATCTCCAGTGGAAGGGACAGCTTTGGGAGATTACGGGCCAAGGAGGAAAATTTGTCTTTACTTCTAATGGTGTCTGGGCGGGGCTACTTGGAACCTTCATCATATTATAACCACATTACATCTTTTTTAAAAAGCTAGAATAGCTACTAAAAAATGTAAAGACTGCTGAAAGTATTTTTGTTAGGGCTTCCCAGGTGGCTCATGGGTAAAGAATCCACCTGCCAATTCAGGAGACGCAGAAGATGTGGGTTCGATCCCTGGGTCGGAAGAACCCTTGGAAGAGGAAATGGCAACCCACTTGGGTATTCTTGCCGGGATAATCCCATGGATAGTGGAGCCTGGTAGGCTACAGTCCCTGGGGTCGCAAAGAGTTGGACATGATGGAGTGACTGAACATGCACACACAAGAGTATTTTTTGTTTCAAATCAACACTGAGGCAGAATGATTTGTGAGGGTTATTGCATTAACTTTTTATACACAAGCTACTTAAAATGTACAAAAAAGTAGTGAACCTAGAATAACTGTAATATAGCAATGAACTTTATCCAACAAAACGGGAATCTATAAATGAGACAGTTCGTACCACACCATGACTATTAAATGGCTCACCCTGCTTTCTTAAAAACCTAAAGCACCAAGGTGATGTTTTCTTTCATCTTTCTCTTCTTTACCTCAGATATAAATGCAGGTCCATTTGCTTCCCATGGTGGCTGCAGGCTACGGTTCCTTTGTGTCTGGACGAGGCAAAAGTAACCACTGGGAGTACAGTTCCGCTTGCCTTCACCTCCCCCTCTGCCCACCCCACATGCAGATTTGCAATTACTTTTTGTAAAGCAAACTGGATAATCTTTATCTCTAGGGACTGATGGCAATATTGCTAATGCAAGAAAGAACAAACACATAAATTATAGTCAGCCTGCTCACTTCACTCTCCATGGCATTCTTAATTTAGAAGAACAAACACAGCCACCGAAAATAAAACAGCCAGACCTTGATTATTTATGCATAAATAAAAAGAATCTGGGTAACAGAAATCCAGAGAGTCTAACAACAACAAAAAAATCAAAATAGATTGATCCGAGTGGTGTTGCTTTTCACCTATAGCACCTAAAGAAAGAAAAAAGAGCCTCTAAAATGTAGCCCCAGACAGTAGAAAGAAAGGGAACTGGATAAGCAATCCTCTGGTGACTGAGAAGGGCTGTAATAATAAATTTTATACCTAGTCCAGTGAGTCCAAGGCCTGCAGAAGCTAAGATATCCAGGCTGGGACAGGCCAGGCCAGCAGGGCAGGACGCTGGGGACGGGCTGGTTGCTATGGAAACCCCACTGCTTTCAAGTCCGAGGAGACATTTCCTTGCTTCATACATATTTAAGGCATTTCGCTCAACACTTTTCACAATCACAGACTATGAAAACACATAATGAGAAAGAAAAAAAGTGACACGCGAGTAGTCTATAATGAATTGGGGAAGGAGGTGAGAAAATGAGTATGATAATAAGAATTCCACTCAGGGAATGGATTAATGCTGCCTTAAAGTCAAACTGCAAATTCTAACCACTTATTTCCTAAGTTTACTCCTTTTGGTAAAAGCATAAAAGGTTAATTACCACTTACTCGGTGTGTCCTCCATCCCAGGCACTGTGATAGAAGCTGCACAAATACTCTAATTCCTGCAGAACCTTATGGGGTGAGATTATTATTTGTGTTCAGCGAAGACCCAAAGTCACAGTGCAGCTGCAGGGGCCGGCTAGAGGAGCCTAGGCCGGTCTGTCCTACAGCCCATTCTCATTTACATCCTCTTGTCTTTACATTAAGGCTCCCTTCATTTATCTCAGCTTTTAAAAATCAAATTTGTCACCACAGATAGACTGCACAGTAATGGTCATTTACATTTGACATTTGCAGCCTACCAGTTAACTAATGGACCTGGAGGTACCACTCTTCCTCGCTGATGACATACCTATGACAAAGCTTATGGTGAAACAAATTCCCAAACAATAAATCTTTTTTTCCTCAATGGACTCATCGAGAGAATTGGAAATCTGAACCCATGAGGGAAAGCCTCCAATGGAAAATAAAGAAAATGCGCGGCTGACAAAGCAGTTAAAGCAGTGGTCAGCCTGGAGGCCGGGGAGGCATGATTAAAAAGCTCTGGGATGCTGCAAGGTTTCAGAGCTCTCGTTTACCATTTTCCCCTGACCTCTGCTCATTTCTTGCTGAGCTCCAGAACTCTTCCTGGGCCTGTCCATCTTTACCTGCAAAGTCTCTTTTGTTTGCATCTTTTCATCCCAGTACTACCTACAGTGACTCTAGCCAACTCAAATTAGTCAGATACGAAGCTTCACAATACATAAAATTAATGTCCTGTTCTCTAATTTTAAACTCAATATAGCAAGCTCATTTAGAATCAATCCTATCTTTTCCTTTAAAGTTTTCTTTGAGGAAGGCGTGATTTTTTTTCTCATGTTGGACACTGACTACCACGTTATTTGCATACATACACAAATATAACAATACATATTTTTATATATGTACCATATGCATATATGATAAAATTCATAGTTCAGAAATTTTAAAGGCACCACTGTTTGGTGTTTTATCTACTATAATAAAAATATATGTTACTATTTAGTATATGTTGTTGTGTAACTTTTTCTTTCACATTTTACAAAATTCATTTATTTTTAATTGAAGGATAATTGCTTTACAGTATTGGGTTGGTTGCTGCCAAACACCAACATGTATCAGCCACCGGCATACCCATGTCCCCACCCTCCTGAACATCCCTCCCCACCTCCCTCCCATTCCACCCTCCAGGTCATCGCAGAGCGCTGGTTTGAGTTCCCTGAGTCATACGGCAAATTCCCACTGTCTATTTTCCATACGGTAATGTATGTTTCCATGTTACTCGCTCCATACATCCTGCCCTCTCCTCCCCTCCCCTTCCGACCGTGTGCATAAGTCTGTTCTCTATGTCTGCATCTCCATTGCTGCTCTGCAAATAGGTTCATCAGTACCATCTTTCTAGATTTCATATATATGCATTTGTATATGATATTTGTTTTCCTCTTTCTGACTTATTTCATCAACTTGCTTTTTTTTATTCAACACCACTCTTGTCGATTAACTTCTGATACAAAGGTTTCCTCAACACGTGTGACTAGAAATAGAATTGCTGGTGGTAGAATATCAGTGTTTTTGTGATCAAATGATCACAAACTACTTTTAAAGTGCTTGGGCCAACTTACCCAGTTTAATGCAGGAACATTTCTCTTTCCTCATATCCTTACCAGCACTTAATATCATCAGACCTATCCCAGTAAATTTTTGACAGCACATGTAATTACTGAAATTTTACAACATCTTAAGAGAGAAGCTCCAAGAAAGCTGAACTAGGGACACTTAATTATTTGAAGTATTTATGAAAGCGAATGGGCACCTATTCTTCAAACCTCCAAGGGCTAGCACAGTGGCTCACAAGTAGTAAATAAACCAAGCATTTTTAAAACTGCTTTGGATCTGTACACACACATGTGGACAGAACACAACATTTAGCCTCACCAACTCTGTGGCAACTTAGTAAAGCTTAAAGTTACCAGATTGCAAATTGAGAAAAAAAGAAAAAGTCTCCTTCCCATATATGTAATTAAAATAATGGTCACAAATAGACTCCAAAAACCAACACATATATAAAGAAAATGATCAGTAACGAATGCTGTTACAAATCTGCCTTTATATAAAGTAAAATATAATATGTAACAGTGTCTATTATATAGAAATCAAGTGCCATGTATATGCAGATATTCATTTACATGAAAATCACACTATATTGAATGTGATATGACACTTGGTTCTCTTTGGGCCCAGACGCTGAACCCACCTTGCTTGGCTGTTTTGGCTTTGGTTTAATACTGATGAAGACATCGAGCTGTTCCATCAGCTGAGCAATGAACTGTGGATCGACTTCAATTTCTTCCTTCATATCAAACATCAGCACAAGGGGAAGACAACCCTAGAAAATGCCACAGTGGAAAGTGTGGGGGGTAAAACACAATTTGTCTATACATCTGATAGTTTAACACGCCTACAGATACACAAGACTTTATAGACTTAAAGAGTAAGAGTCCCTTTGCTGTCCACCAGAAACTATCACGCTGTTAATCAGCTGTATTCCAATACAAAATAAAAAGTTTAATTAAAAAAGAATAAACCAAAGTGTCAAAGCTAAATTATATGCCTTCACATAGCTTAGAAGGCTGGCATGGAAATAATACGGAGGGGTAGAAACTATCTTTTGGATGATGGAAATAAGTGTCTTGTGTTTCTCATTCTGGCCATCAGTTTTTTTAACCTACTCTCCCCCTTGGAAAAATTCTTCCATTCTCTGACTTCAGCTTTGTTGGTGGTGCCAGAAACTATATTCGCAGCCACATGAAGGGTAGTAATCTTGTGGTCTGGCTCAAAGACTTACAATGGAGGCTTTTTACTGTCTCCTGAATGAAATCTAAACATGTATCAGAATTTAAAAATCTCCACATTTCCACCCAGCTTGGCTTGTGCAGTCACAGGTCTCTCTGTGTATGTCTGCCCCTTCTCCAAACTACACCAACCTACGGACAGTCTTTGCAACAGATTCTGTTCCTCAGTATCTTAACTCATCACAAGGCTTCTTTGCCAACCCAAATCCTGCTTCTCCTTTGATGCAGCTCAAACCTCACCTCCTTCCTGGAGGAAACTGCTACCATCACCCTTTCCTGTAACTGTCTCTTCAGCATAGAAGGCTTTAGCACTTGTGCTTTTTCTCTGATTCTTTCTTCCTGGCTCCTCATCTACTGAGTATAGGAACTACATCCCACACTTTTTGTGATGGGTTTGTACATAAGTATTGGAAGAAGTTACTGTCAAACATAACAGAATTAAAAAGAAATCACCATGTTCCATTTCTCTTATCTGTTCCATTTCTCTTCTGGATAAGAGATGTTTATAATGATGTTGCTATAAAAAATGGTGATACTATTTAAGATTTAAGTTAAAGTCTTTTAATTTCTCTCTCAATCTTTCAGTATCGTGCAGTAATAATAATACATCTCATTGCATACCTGTATTTTTGTCAGGTATGAGCACAGTATGAATATGAATTCATAACTGTGCTGATCGCTTGAAAATTTCACTGAACTCAATATCTAAAGAACTTGAAAAGTGTGAAAAAAGAAAGTATGAAGAGTAATCATAATAATCTTTGGATACAAATATGCTGTCTAACTAGCAGTATATTAAAAGTAGCCTAAGTAAGCTTAGCTAAAAAAAATCCTTCACAATGAAATTAATTTCTTAAAATCTCATAATTCTTAGTGATTATAACAAGTTTTCATCTGTCAGAGGAATGGAATCAACAATACAAATCTGGATTTTCTGAAAGTTTCTCAAAAACAGATTCTGCAAGTTAATAACAGTAAAGGTCATGCCTGAAGTTTATGGATTCAAAGGTCACTAAAGGTCTAGCCAGAATGGAGAATATAATGGTATTTTTAAATAAGAATACATGGTATGTCAGTCCATTCTGTTAATATATATCAACCTCACACTGGGTTTTTAATGAATACAGGAAGGATAGAAAGATTGAATATTATAAGCTGAAAGCAGTAGTCAATTATGTAACTTATTTTCTTTCAATTCATGATACTCAAATTCATAGCTCAAATACTATAGCATTTTTTAAACGGTATGAAAGATTTATGAAATGTTCAAATGTTTCATGCTACCAAAATTTATTATCTTTGAGGGTAAAATTTTAAATTTATTAATTTTTAGTTGCTCTGTTTAAACAGTGATTTTTTTTTTTTTTGGCCAAACACAAACTAACACTAAATGTCAAATAAAAATAACCACCTTCCACAAAATATAGCCAATTATTTCCATGTAACCTGTTCAGTTGTTTAAATTTTAAAACAAATACTGCAAGAGAATTACCCACAAAATGAAATGAAATCTGGGAAGCACCATGTACCTTATTCTTTTACTTTCTTTTACCGAGAAACTTCCTTATTAAACCAGAATTCCAAAGTGCTTCCATAAATACCACATTCCTACAGTATGCGCAGCAACATACACTGTACCCAAAGAGGTAAAAAAAAAACTGTACCATTAATTTCAGTAAACCTACCATGAGATATTGCCTTGCAAGACAGACGGACTCAATGGTGCCCTGGAGGTAGACGGTGGATTTCTTTTGTGGGTTACTGGGATCAGGAAAGTGGATCTGAGCACCCGTTCTCTGCATGATATGTTTGATGTTGCTTCCATTTCGACCCATCATAAAGAGATGATGCTGAGCTGCAATATCCAGTTGCGTGCTCACGGGGATAGCTGACGCCAAGCTCCCGGCGAGATGTTCCAACAGCATGGCCGTTCCTTCCTAGGAGCAAAGGTGGGGGAGAGAGAGTCCCTTGTGATAGCCGTCCACGCTGAAGGGAAAGGTTCTACTGAGCTTCTGAGAGCTATGGGAAAATTCAATACGTCCTTAAAGCCAGAATGTGGGCCTTCCCTGGTGGTCCAGGGGTTAAGAATCTGCCTTCCAATGCAGGGTATGCAGGTTTGATCCCTGGTCAGGGAACTAAGATTCCATGTGTCGAGGGGTGAGCCCATGAGCTAGCCACCAGAGAAGCCCACAGGCCACGATGAAGGATCCCACATGCTACAACTACAACCCAACACAGCCAAATAAATAAACACATATTTTTAAAATAAATACATAAAAATGGGAACCAGAATGCAATATGAGAAAAAAAAAATTCCAGAAAACAAATTTGTCTTAAAATCCTTAAAAAATAAAACTCATATGATTCCTATACCTACAATGTTTGGAATGACCTACACCACTCACCTTCACAGCGCTTGTATTATTCTGAGACCCCCGTACTATCACTGTAGCACCATACATTCGGGACCGCTGTTTAAATGACACTGAAATGTTGTACATTTGTGATATGTGCTGAATAGAGGGGGAATTAGGATCAGGCACTGGTTGAAGAATTCCAGCAATTGGCAGCTCAAACATCAGCACCAAAGGAAGCAGCTCCTAAAATAAAATCATAGAACCCAGAGCAGACAGTTAGGTCACTGCATAGCTACTGAAAGTGAAGATGTTAGTCGCTCAGTCAGGTCTGACTCTTTGCAACTCCAAGGACTGTAGCCTGCCAGGCTCCTCTGTCCATGGAATTCTCCACGCAAGAATACTGGAGTGGGTAGCCATGCCCTCCTTCCATTCCCTTCCTTCCAGGGAAGCTTCTTGACTCAGGGATAAAACCCGGGTCTCATGCACTGCAGGCAGATTCTTTACCTTCTGAGCCACTAGGGAAGCCCGTTCATTTAGAGATGTGTGTAATTCATTCATTCTTTTCTCAAGATGGGATTTTTTTTCTCAAGATGAAAATTAAATGTGCATTAATTTTTTTAAACACCATCCTTGTAGAGAATGGGGACAAAAAGAAGCAAATGTAGAAAAATATGGGAAACCTATTGAAAATGTGTTCATTTCCCCAGTACCCGTCGACTCCCTCATCCAGCAACAATTAGTGCAGCTCACGTTTTCATCAAAATTCCGCTGTAACTCAAAAAGCAATATGGCTGGAAGTCTCCTGGTCCCTACATGGGAGTGTAGTTTTTATAGATATTAAACAAAAATCTCTAAATTAAATTTGCCTTTATATATTCTTTTAAAATATAGAAGCCACTGGCCCTATATATATGTGTGTGTGTATATATATATACATATAGATGATTTACTTCATTGTACAGTAGACTAACACAACATTGTAAAGCAATCATCCTTCAATAATTTAAGATTTTTTTAAAAAAATAATGCTTTTATTACAGCCATAAACTGGGGAAGGCAATCTGAAGTTTTTAAATGGAAGGAGACTTCTGCAAAACCTGTTTATAACTTGAATTGCCGTGGCATTTTTCCTCCGGCGTCTTTTTGATCATTTCAAAAACATCAGAGCAACAGAGCCAGGTAAAATTCAACCATCTCTAAGAAGCATCTTTGAGACATTAAAACAACTTTTGTCACTCTTTCCTACATGTTGAACATATGATCTGGTTATAAACTGATAAATTACAATATTTTTATTGCCTTATAATGCCAACATCGCTGACATTGCTTTATAGTACAAAAAGGAATCGAAACTTACCCGAATTCTAACTCGGGCAGATTCTACTCCTGCTGGTTGTCCTGCTATAGATACCTGCAAAAGTAAAAACCACAGATTTATTGTTCTTGAATCCACTTCCACTTTCTCAGCTATCTACTCCCTCACTACTCAAAGTGTCATCCAGGATAAAACAGCATCGTACAGCATCGTCTTTATCTTGGAGTTTGTTAATAATGAAGGATCTCAGGCACCAACCCAGACCTACTTAATCAGAATCTGCATTTTAACAAGCTCTGGTGATCTGTGTCAGTTGATCAACATGACCTCCTGGACTTACCTAAAGCCTCCCAGCCCACAGGGGGCCTCCCACCCTCTTCTCATTTTCTTGTGTCCACTGCATTTTCCCCTTTTGTTTAAACTCTTTGCACACGAGATGGGCGTCAATGTGCAATGATACTGCCACACGATGTTCACAGGGTAATGGACTACTTCCATGCTGCTTGGCAAAAAGCGCTGTGGCTCCACCAGCCCTTTCTCAGGATCTTCTAGGCTTTCCTATGATCCAGCAATTGAGGAATTGCTCTTGGCAGTAGGGCAAGAGGCTGGGGCTCCAGGACAGCGCTCTCACGGGGCAGGCCCCCACCACGTTGTCAGATAACTGCTGCTCTTGCTTTTCACCACGGCTTTCTATCTAGTTCCTTGTGTACACAGGCCACCGTCACCCTCAGTCCCACAGAGAAAAGACCGTCTTATCCATCTTTGTGGCCAACACAGTTTCCCTGTTGTTTAGTTGCTAAATTGTGTCTAACTCTTTGCGACCTCGTGGACTGTAGCCCACCAGGCTCCTCTGTCCATGGGATCTCCAGGACAAGAATACTGGAGTGGGTTGCCATTTCCTCCTCCAGGGGATCTTCCCAAGCTAGGAATCGGATCAAACCCGGGTCTCCTGCCCTGGCCAGCGTGTTCTTTAGCCCTGAGCCACCCAGGTTCTAATATCGTGATCAGAGGAGAGAAAACTTCCAAATAATACAAAGAACACTATCTGTTCAAGTACTAACAGCATTTTGATGTAGACGTGTGAGCTCCATTGGTTTCCAAACCCAAGAACTAGAAAAAAAAAAAAAAAAGGAGGGGGGCATAAAAGAGAGACATAATTCAGCCAATGTGAGAAAGTCAGGCACTTGCACGTCACCTCTCAGGTGGCCCGGGGTAACTGGAGGAGCACTTGCGTGTTCCTGCAGACAGAATCCCAGCTATCAACTGGTGCCTGGACTAGGCGAGCTTTCAGGTCCTTTCCTAACTCACATGCCTTCTGAGCCTTTCTGCAAGGACTTCATTTAATGTTGCCATGACAACCTTCCCTCTCTTCTACCAACCACTTAGAGGTCAAGAATTTAAGGCCCATCTACAACACATCTCTTTATAAAAGCTGAGCACTTTCAGCCTCCTTAGAGGGGGACATAGAATCCATACTACCTGCCATCTTCACAAGTACTCCTGTTCTCACCTCCCCCAAAAGATGCGCATACAGGAAATCCAAGCTTTAATCTGTCCCATAAAATTTCACGTGAAAAGTCCCAGCACCTGGTTGCTTTTTTCTGCTTGATTATTCCTGTTGGAGTCTGGGAAGTGGATGTGGCATCCTGTTTCTTCCATGACCTTTTTAATATTGTTGCCCCCTTTGCCGATTACGTGAGAATGTTCTGTGTGTGAGACATCCATCTTCAAGGTGACCCGATTGCTCTACGTGGAAATAACGTATTATTTCTTGATGTACGAAAAAGGAAAGAACGACTCATAAAAAGACACGTTTACCCCAAGGGAACAGGATTAACAACAAGTGACCCACTGGAAGTTCTTACAGATTTCTTAAGATCATCTTGATCTATAAATTCTTCAATTTTATCTATATATCCTTGGCTCATAAAAAATGTTTCATTTAAAGACAAATCTGTCAGAAGAAATAGGAAGATATACTCTTTACCAAGATAATTTTTTGGACAGTAGCATTCAAGTCAAATTAGTTATAATTACAAATAAATTACTTGTTTTTTCTTTAATAGATATTATTCATGCAAAATGAATTCAAATAACTGAAAAACAGGTTTAAAAAATTGCAAGAGTGAATAAATGTATCTTAGAAATGCTGAACAACGATAAAAAACTAGAAATAAAAATAAAGCTCAAAACTGAATAAAAAAGGATTTACAAACATTTTCACAACTTCTCTATCACTGTATGTCAAACTTTACAAAGTAGGTAAATTATTCTTGCAGGTAGGAAGAAGAGTGAGGAAGAAATCACAAAGTATACATCTCCAGGAGTAAAATGGCTTAAGTAAACCAGTACAGAGTATAAAATTAACTATACTAAAGGCAAATTTAAAATTTTTAGACACAATGAATAATTATAGGCAGATTGGAATTCATGTATTTAATTTGGGGAAATGTAGTGCCATAAAATTATAAAGACTAACATGAAATGTTTTCTCATTTATAAAATTGATATTGAAATTCTTCAGTCCTTACAAAGTAAAATTAAAAAGTCAAAATACAGCAAGATTTTAAAAAGATCAGTAGTTGTACACTTTCTGAATTCTTAAATTTTAAACTTAGATCCATTAAATACTTTGGTTTTTAAACTTAGTTATTTTAGCTAACCACTAAAAAAAGAAAAAAAAGATAACCTTTTTTGGATATTGCAAATTTTTAATAATTATAGGATGAATAATTATTTTCTTAAAAAAAGTACAACAGCAACAAAAAGGAACAAAAAAATAGGGAGGAAGAGATTAAAAATAATTTCAATGAAATACTACATGGCAAAAATAGTGGTTAAGAACCAGACAGAGTGAATTTGAATCCACCTCCCCACTCATCAGCTATTATATCCTGTGTAAATTCCCGAATATCTCTTTCCTGAGCTTGTTATGAGGATTAAACAAATTAATACTTGTAAATGATGTAGCTAAGTGCCTGGCATAGAGTAAGTGATTTAGAAGTGTTTATTAAAATAAATTCTCAAAAACAAGTATACATTTTTAAATATTTTCACTTCTCTATTGTCTCTCTCTACATGTACTTGTAGAGAGAGAGAACATACCAGACGCATTGTCAGATTTCATGCCATCACATACTCACAGCTATACAGAACATAATTTTGGTTTTCCACTGACATCATAAAAGCAAATATGCTAAATTCTTGCAGTCTTTATTACTTGCTCTATATTAATCAAGGTCAGTGTCTATTTCTGAAGATACCATATACATACATACGCACTACATAAAGACATACACACATACATGTTATGTATTTAAGTATATATATATATATATATAGAGAGAGAGAGAGAGAGAGAATTATTTAATTACCAAACATGAAAGAACCTCTGCAAACTTGAAACAGACCTTTACATCCATTGTAGAATCACGTGTTTATTTTAAAACCCACCATTACTTTCTCCTGCTTTTTCTTCTCCAAATGGCTCTTTCATAACAGCATGAAGTAGTCCCTTGCAGAGACAGGATTCTGACATGTGAGTGTCTTTACCATTCACTTACTTTTGTGTCTAAGACAGACATGATCATTTCCTTGGCTTCCTTAACATCTTCTTTCTTTCCAGAAACCTTAATGTGGGGATCTGTAAGAAATCAAGAACAAAGAGCTCATACGAAACCCCTAAGCTTTGTTTTAAAACTTATGTTACAATATAAGAAAAACTGATTCCATAATACATTCAATATCTGATTCATTCTAGATGCATTGTCACTGTAATAAAAACAGAAATATGTAAAATACTCAAACTGTGCATTTATCTATGCTTTTTTTCCTTCTGAACACTGGCTAACCTATTTAACTTTAAATTTAACTGCAAAATAAGTATAGCATATAATTATTTTTTAAACAAGTGAGGAGTCTATATATTCAATTTATTACTTCATCTCTTGGTACATTCCAGCCCCTGTTCTAAAGGCTTAAAAGGCACTGAATCATTCAATCTACACCACGGTTCGCTTTTTTCTTTTTTAAACTACCTGTATTGTAAAGCAATTTCTTTAGTGAATATCTTGCCTATTTTAAATTCCAATGGTGACATCTCTAAAAATAAAGCATTTTTCAATTAAAGAAAAAAATCCCACAATGCAGTACCACCTCATAGTACAATAGTTAAAATGAAACAGACAATAATAAGTGTTCTACACCACAGTTTTGTGATTGTCTGCAGAGGAAACTAAGGCACAGAGCAGTTTAGCAATCTGCCCCAGAAAACCATTCAGGGGATGTTTCCTATAATCCAGTGTCTTCCAACTCTGGATCCATACTTTAAACTACATGATCATTTAAGAGAGATTCTTATTGGCCAAAGTTGACAGGAGAAAAACAACCTTCATTCAGGAATATTTAATATTTATTCAGAATTAGTACTAAGTAAGTGACTAAGTACATGCTATGTCTGCAGGAAACCACTCATTCTTTCAGTAAAGATTTTCTGAACCTCTGCTATGCTTCTCCAGCAGCCTCACACCTTCAACAGAGGAGGTGCTGGTTCGATCCCTAGTTGTGGAACTAAGATCCTACATGCCACATGCCACGACCAAAAAGAGAAAGCCATCTGTCCACATGGACCTTACAGACTTGTGCAGGAAGGTAAAAATCAGTCAAATAAACAAATCATCTAGTAACTAGACCGAAAAAGCCTCTTGATGAAAGTGAAAGAGAAGAGTGAAAAGGCTGGCTTTTCTCAACGTTCAGAAAACTAAGATCATGGTATCTGATCCCATCACTTTATGGCAAACAGATGGAGAAAAAATGAAAACAGTGACAGACTTTATTTTCTTGGTCTCCAAAATCACTGCAGATGGTGACTGCAGCCATGAAATTCAAAGACACTTGGTCCTTGGAGGAAAAGCTGTGACAAACCTACACAGCATATTAAAAAGCTTATTACAAAGTCACACTCCACCTTCTTTACGGTCCAGCTCTCACATTTGTAATGACTACTGGAAACATCATAGTTTTGATTAGATGGACCTTTGTTGCCAGAGTGATGACTCTTTATTAATATGCTGTGTAGGTCTGTCATAGCTTTTCTTCAAAGGAGCAAGAGTCTTTGAACATCATGGCTGCAGTCACCATCCACAGTAATTTTGGGGCCCAAGAAAATGAAGTCTGCCACTGTTTCCATTTTTTCCCCATCTATTTGCCATGAAGTAAGTTCTTCTAAACCAAGTTAAACTAGGATAAGCAAAATGAGTCACTGTAGATTTTACCAAACTACACGTATTTTCTCATATTGAGATTTAACCCACCCATCTCCACCTCCCAGTCATCAAGGCCATGACTCCTCAGTCCAGTTCAGTTCAGTCACTCAGGCATGGCCAACTCTTTGTGACTCCAGGGACTGCATTATGCCAGGCTTCCCTGTCCATCACCAACTCTTGAAGCTTGCTCAAGTTCAGGTCCATCAAATCGGTGACACCATCCAATCATGTCATTCTCTTTCGACCCCTTCTCCTCCTGCCTTCAATCTTTCCCAGCAACAGGATCTTTTCAAATGAGTCAGTCTTTCACATCATGTGGCCAAAATATTGGAGTTTCAGCTTCAGCATCAATCCTTCTGATGAATATCCAGGACTGATTTCCTTTAGGATGGACTGGTTGGATCTCCTTGCAGTCCAAGGGACTCTCAAGAGGCTTCTCCAACACCACAATTCAAAAGCATCAATTCTTCGGCACTCAGCTTTCTTTATACTCCAACTCTCACATCCATACATGACTACTGGAAAAACCATAGCTTTGACTAGATGGACCTTTGTTGGCAAAGTACTGTCTCTACTTTTTAATTGTCTAGGTTTGTCTAGGTTTGTCATAGCTTTCCTTACAAAGAGCAAGCATGCTTTAATTCCATGGCTGCAGTAAGCATCTGCAGTGATTTCAAAGTCCAAGAAAATAAAGTTTGTCACTATTTCCATTGTTTCCCCATCTATTTGCCATGAAGTGACAGGACCAGATGACATGATCTTAGTTTTTAGAATGTTGAGTTTTAACCCAGCTTTTTCACGCTCCTCTTTCTCTTTCATTAGGAGGCTCCTTAGTTCCTCTTCAGTTTCTGCCATAAGGGTGGTGTCATCTGCATATCTGAAGTCATTGGTATTTCTCCTGGCAATCTTGATTCCAGCTTGTGTTTCATCCACCCCAGCATTTTTTCATGATGTACTCTGCATATAAGTTAAATAAGCAGGGTGACAGTATACAGCCTTGATGTACTCCTTTCCTGATTTGGAACCACTCTGTTGTTCCCTGTCCAGTTCTAACTGTTGCTTCTTGACCTGCATATAGATTTCTCCAGAGGCAGGTATGATGGTCTGGTATTCCTATCTCTTTAAGATGGGAATTTTCAACAGTCTTGCTGTGATCTACACAGTCAAAGGCTTTGGCATAATCAACAAAGCAAAAATAGCTGTTTTTATGGAATTCTCTTGCTTTTCTATGATCCAACAGATGTTGGCAATTTGATCTCTTGTTCTTCTGGCATTTCCAATTCCACCTTGAACATATGGAAGGTCATGGTTAACATACTGCTGAAGCCTGACTTGGAAAATTTTCAGCATTACTTTGCTAGCATGTGAGACGAGTGCAATTGTGTGGTAGTTTGAGAATTCTTTGGCATTGCCTTTCTTACGGATTGGAATGAAAACTGACCTTTTCTAGCCCTGTAGCCACTGCTGAGTTTTCCAAATTTGCTGACATATTGAGTGCAGCACTTTCACAGCATCATCTTCCAGGATTTGAAATAGCCCAACTGGAATTCTATCACCTCCACTAGCTTTCTTTGTAGTGATGCTTCCTAAGGCTCACTTGACTTCACATTCCAGGATGCTTGGCTCTAGGCGAGTGATCACACCATCGTGATTATCTGGGTCATGAAGATCTTTTTTGTATAGTTCTTCTGTGTATTCTTGCCACGTCTTCTTAATATCTTCTGCTTCTGTTAGGTCCATACCATTTCTGTCCTTTACTGTGCCCATCTTTGAATGAAATGTTCCCTTGGTATCTCTAATTTTCATTGAGAGCTCTCTAGTCTTTCCCATTCTATTGTTTTCCTCTATTTCTTTGCACTGATCCCTGAGGAAGGCTTTCTTATCTTTCCTTGCTATTCTTTGGAACTCTGCATTCAAATGGTATGTCTCTCCTTTTCTCCTTTGCCTTTCCCTTCTCCTCTTTTCTCAGCTATCTGCAAGGCCTCCTCAGAGGGCCATTTTGCACTTTTGCATTTCTTTCTCTTGGGGATGGTCTTGATCACTGCCTCCTGTACAATGTCACAAACCTCCATCCATAGATCTTCAGGCACTCTGTCCATCAGATCTAATTTCTGGAATCTATTTGTTCTTCCACTGTATAATCATAAGGGATTTGATTTAGGTCATGCCTGAATCGTCTAGTGGTTTTCCCTACTTTCTTCAACTTAAGTCTGAATTTGGCAATAAGGAGTTCATGATACCAGCCACAGTCAGCTCCTGGTCTTGTTTCTGCTGACGGTAAAGAGCTTCTCCATCTTTGGCTGCAAAGAATATAATCAATCTGATGTCGGTATTGACCATCTGATGATGTCCATGTGTAGAGTCTTCTCTTGTGTGTTGGAAGAGGGTGTTTTCCATGACCAGTGTGTTCTCTTGTCAAAACTCTGTTAGCTTTTGCCCTGCTTCATTTTGCACTCCAAGGCCAGATTTGCCTGCTCCTCCAGGTATCTCTTTACTTTTACTTTTGCATTCCAGTCCAGTATGATGATAAGGACATCTTTTTTGTGCATTAGCTCTAGAAGGTCTTGTAGGTCTTCACAGAACCATTCACCTTCAGCTTCTTCAGCATTGCCGGAAGCCAGCATGAGGAACTCCGCCCATGGCAAAGGTCATGAGGAAGGAGGCCTGGCATACGCAAAGGCATGATCAAGCCTCAGGAAACCCCCTGTTCCCGAGCATCTACCCCCAAAACCAGAGTCTATCTACTTTACTGTTTCATGCTCTCACCTACACCTCTGCCTTTACGGGGGGCTCTCCCCCATCACCATTTCTCTCGGAGAAGGAATAAACGTGCAGCTCCAAGGCAATAAAAATTCCTGGGCGTGACAAGAGTGTTTCAGCTTACGGACTCCTCTGAAGGTTATCTAGCCCGCCTGTATAGGTTCGTCTGGCCACATGTGATTGTTTACAGCCTCCCAGTCTGAGAGGCATGAGATGTTTTAGACTTACTAAAGGCAAATTCTTTTGGGGAGTTGGAAATTATTAGTATAGTGGGTTGGTTAGGAATTATGTTGGTGAAGGGTTTTTCATTTGTTGTGCCAATAATTGCTGCTAATTCCCTACCCTGGGTGTGACAAGGGTGTCTTAGGTCAAACCTCTCTGCTGACAGACTAGCTTGTGTGACAGGATTATCCATACTCCTGCCACTAACACATGATTGTTAACTACCTCTCAACCATAAACAGCACAGAGAGTTTTGGAGCAGTTTGAAAGTCAAGACCAGGTGGCTCAGAGGTTAAAGTGTCTGCCTCCAATGCGGGAGACCCGGGTTCGATCCCTGGGTCGGGAAGATCCCCTGGAGAAGGAAATGGCAATCCACTCTAGCATTCTTGCCTGGAGAATCCCATGGACAGAGAAGCCTAGTAGGTTACAGTCCACGGGGTTGCAAAGAGTCGGACACGACTGAGTGACTTCACCTCACCTCACCTCACCTTGAAAGTCTTAATTAGCATAGGGCTTTTCTCATTGTTGAGTCAATGATTGCCGCCAGGCCTCCATATCCTTAGGCACCTGGGAATATTAATCAATGTATTTGGAATATAGAAAAGGAAATATAGTAGTTTTAAGGTTAGCAATACTAGACTTTTTGAGTTAATGAATTTTCTCTTTGTAATAGATCACTGTACTTTGTTATAAATCACTGTGTTCTTGCTATGTAAAATGTAACTTTATCAGTATCTTAAGACTAAATAGATCTTAAGGGGAAAATTGGTGCAAGGATTTTCATTTGTTGGGCTGATGTTTGCGGCTAAATCTCCATATTCCCTGCCCTTATAATGAATATAACTAACATATAGGAGAAATAAGTATTAACCTTTAAGCATATAGGAGAAATAAGTATTAACCTTTAAGATTAATCATGTTAACCTTGGGTTAAATAAATTCCTTTCTTGATTGTAACTCACTACACCCTCACCCTATAGGAATGCAACTTTATTTGGAGGGTGGTACCTGGTTTAAGAAAAAACACTCTTGGAAAAAATAAGTTTTTTGGTTATCAGAAAGAAAGGGTCGTAAAATGTCAGCAGGCCTCATGGCCAGAAGATGATGTAAAACCCGTAAGATCTTTTTTTATGTAAAGCACCTGATTTTGATAAAGGTCAGGATTGCTGACCCCCGCGTGACTCTGTATTCATCCCTATGTGTAACAAAAGGTATATAAGCAAACTTAAAAATAAAGAAAGAGGATCAGTTTCCGGAAAGACTGATTCCCCCATGTTGTTCTTTCTTGCTCCCTGTTTTTCTGGCTGAATTCCCATCTGGAGCATGGGTGCTCACCATGTCTACTTACTTGTCCCGGCTTTCAAGCCCACGCGAGAAGGAGCCCAAGGAGGGGCACCTTCCGATATTCAAGTGGCGCCGGTGGCCCACCGTAGATGGTACAAATTCCTTGTCTTGGAATTTTATTGGTATCCCACGTAAACCAAGTTGTTCAGCCTCTTTTTCTCTCCTACTATTTTCTGGCCAAATTCCCATCTGGTACATGGGTACCTACCAAGCCTGCTAATTTTGCCTGGGCTTCTAAGATCGGACCGGGGAGGGGGCCTCAGTGCCTCCTCTCCTTCAGGAGAACGGGAAGACGCCTGCGGCCTATGTATGTGGTGATTGGTATTCCATGTAAACCAAGTTATTCAGCCTCTTTTTCTCTGCTAATTTTCTAATCCCTCTCTATCTGTAATTAAATAAGTTATTTCCAAGGATGCCGACTCCGTCCCTACCTTCGAATCACCCTGGATCCACCAGGGCTGGACCCCAGCACAGCATTGCTGGTTTGGGCATAGACTTGGATTACTGTGATATTGAACTGTCTTGGAAACAAACAAAGTTCATTCTGTCATTTTTGAGACTGCACCCAAGTACTGCATTTCAGACTCTTCAGTTGACTATGAGGGCTGCTCCATCTCTTCTAAGGGATTCTTGCCCACAATAGTAGATGTAATGGTCATCTGAATTAAATTCACACATTCCAGTCCATTTAAGTTCACTGATTCCTAAAATGTCAGTGTTCACTCTTGCCATCTCCTGTTTGACCACTTCTAATTTGCCTTGATTCACGGACCTAACATTCCAAGTTCCTATGCAATATTATGCTTTACAGCATTGGACTTTACTTCCATCACCAGTCACATTGACAACTGAGTGTTGTTTTCACTTTGGCTCCATCTCTTCATTCTTTCTGGAGCTGTTTCTCAGCTGATCTCCAGTAGCATATTGGGCACCTACCAACCTAGGGAGTTCATCTTTCAGTGTCCTATGTCTTTGCCTTTTCATACTGTTCATGGGGTTCTCAAGGCAAGAATACTGAAGTGGTTTGCCATTCCCTTCTCCAGTGGACCACATTCTGTCAGACCTCTCCACCGTTACCCATCCATCTTCGGTGACCCTACACGGCATGGCTCATAGTTTCACTGAGTTTCGTGATTCATAAGGTGTGACTGAAAGAGAAGCAGACAGAGAAAGGGAACGATGGGAAGGAGAAGGAAACCATTTTCTAAAAGCTCCCCACCCTTAGGACCAGGATGACGCAATCCTAATCAGCAAGAGTACACAGAGATCTTCAGAGCCTAGGAATGAATCTGGCCTCCCAGGGAGACCTCCCAGCAGCTAGCCTCAATCTGAAACAGTGCCTACACTCCAGCCCCACCCTCTCCCTAGACTGGGCCTCCTGCTGGCTGCCCTGGGCTCAGGCACCTCTCATCAGCCTGTTCTCTAATTCCCCCCATGACAGATGCCCTGTCAAAGGGATGTTGTGAAGATTAAAGACCTCAGTGTTGGTTAAAACTTTCTAAAAGGTATAAGTATCAAGTTCTGACAAAATGTGGTCCACTGGAGAAGGGAATGGCGAACCACTTCAGTATTCCTGCCTTGAGAACCCCATGAACAGTATGAAAAGGCAAAAACACAGGACACTGAAAGATGAATTCCCCAGGTAAGTAGGTGCCCAATATGCTATTGGAGATCAGTGAAGAAATATCTCCAGAAAGAATGAGAGACAGAGCCAAAGCAAAATCAGAGATCTCTTCAAGAAAATCAGATTTCATGCAAAGACGGGCTTGATAAAGGACAGAAAATGTATGGAGCTAACAGAAGCAGAAGATATTAAGAAGAGGTGGCAAGAATACACAGAAGAACTGTACAAAAAAGATCTTCACAACCAAGATAATCACAATGGTGTGATCACTCACCTAGAGCCAGACATCCTGGAATGTGAAGTCAAATAGGCCTTAGAAAGCATCACTACTGACAAAGCTAGTGGAGGTGATGGAATTCCAGTTGAGCTATTTCAAATCCTGAAAGATGATGCTGTGAAAGTGCTGCACTCAATATGTCAGCAAATTTGGAAAACTCAACAGTGGCCATAGGACTGGAAAAGGTCAGTTTTCATTCCAATCCCAAAGAAAGGCAATGCCAAAGAATGCCCAAACTACTGCACAATTGCACTCATCTCACATGCTAGCAAAGTAATGCTCAAAATTCTCCAAGCCAGGCTTCAACAACACATGAACCGTGAACTTCCAGACTTTCAAACTGGTTTTAGAAAAGCAAGAGGAACCAGAGATCAAATTGCCAATGTCTGCTGGATCATCAAAGAGCAAGAGAGGTCCAGAAAAACATCTATTTCTGCTTTATTGACTATGCCAAAGCCTTTGACTGTGTGGATCACAATAAACTGTGGAAGATTCTGAGAGAGATGGGAATACCAGACCACCTGACCAGCCTCTTGAGAAACCTGTATGCAGGTCAGGAAGCAACAGTTAGAACTGGATATGGAACAACAGACTGGTTCCAAATAGGGAAAGAGTACGTCAAGGCTGTATACTGTCACCCTGCTTATTTAACTTATATGCAGAGTACATCATGAGAAACACTGGGCTGGAGGAAACACAAGCTGGAATCAAGATTGCTGGGAGAAATATCAATAACCTCAGATATGCAGATGACACCACCCTTATGGCAGAAAGTGAAGAAGAACTAAAGAGCCTCTTGATCAAAGTAAAAGAGGAGAGTAAAAAAGTTGGCTTAAAGCTCAACATTCAGAAAACAAAGATCATGGCATCTGGTCCCATCACGTAATGGCAAATAGATGGAGAAACAGTGGAAACAATGGCAGACTTTACTTTTTGCGGCTCCAAAATCACTGCAGATGGTGACTGCAGCCATGAAATAAAAAGACACTTACTCCATGGAAGAAAAGTTATGACCAACTTAAACAGCATATTAAGAAGCAGAGACATTACTTTGCCAACAAACGTGTCTAGTCAAGGCTATGGATTTTCCAGTAGTCATGTACAGATGTAAGAGTTGGGCTATAAAGAAAGCTGAGTGCTGAAGAATTGACACTTTTGAACTGTGGTATTGGAGAAGACTCTTGAGAGTCCTTTGGACTGAAAGGAGATCCAACCAGTCCATCCTAAAGGAGATCAGTCCTGAATGTTCTTTGGAAGGACTGATGTTGAAGCTGAAGCTCCAATACTTAGGCCACCTGATGTGAAGAACTGACTCATTTGAAAAGAGCCTGATGCTGGGAAAGACTGAAGGCAGGAGGAGAAGGGGATGACAGAGGATGAGATTTTTGGATGGCATCACCGACTCAATGGAGATGAATTTGAGTAAACTCCAGGAGTTAGTGATGAACAGGTAGACCTGGCGTGCTGCAATCCATGGGGTTGCAAAGAGTCAGATACAACTGAGCAACTGAACTGATGTATCAGGTATTTAACGAGAGGGGCTAAAAAAAACAAGTAGGGCAAAATGGCTGTCCAACCCCTGCAAGCTGGGAGAGCTTCCACACACAATGTTCTGTCTGCTTGCATCCATTCATGCTTCCATCCTAATAGAGACCATCTTGTCTGTGTAAGACTCTTGCCAACTTCAACACACTTACGTAAAGAAAGTGAAAGTGTTAGTTGCTCAATCATGTCTGACTTTTCGCAATCCCATGCACTGTAGCCTGCCAGGCTCCTCTGTCCATGGGATTCTCCAGGCAAGACTACTAGAGTTTGCTGTCATTTCCATTCTCTTTAATTATTTGTATTATACCCACTAAGACTCCTAGAGGCAATATTTACACAGAGCTGTCTACATTCAAAATTGTGGTCTCAACTGTCTTGAACTTTGGTAGTTTGGTAGGCAGACACTCTGTCATTAGTGTCCCCTAGAAGTGCTCACTGCTACACTGTAGATTGGAGCCTGGTGTATCTCAAACATGTCTGCTCATCAGATTCACTTTCTAAAACATAGGTTCCGGGTCTCTAGGACCCAGCAGTCAGCATTTTGTTGTTTTCCCAAGTGTTTCCTTAATCACGCATAGGACACGGCAGATCAAGCCACATAAGACATGCAACCATAGCCTCTTATGTATCAGCCAAGTATATGTAATATAAACTACTTCTATAAGAAAAAAAAGTGTATTTTCTTACAAA
The DNA here is from genome assembly GCF_014754425.2 of Oryx dammah. Taxonomy (NCBI): domain Eukaryota; kingdom Metazoa; phylum Chordata; class Mammalia; order Artiodactyla; family Bovidae; genus Oryx; species Oryx dammah. Next base: position 1,287,396 of record NW_024080471.1, read on the forward strand.
ACAAATTAATAGCATGTATTGAGTGCTATGATAATCTGAAAACCTATTACATTACAGGTTGCATAATCACATTAAAATTCCTATGCATCTGTATAGGGACAGGAAACCTCAGATCCAATTTAAGAAGGAATCTGATTTTCTACCGTCTCTGCATCAACAGAACAATAAACAAAATAAAAGGCAAAAAAGACTCAATTTTAAAAATGCATATTTATTTCAAAGCGAAAGAGCACCATCTAGTGGCCAGAAATATAAATTATCAATGAACACAACAAAGACAATACAATCACCAGCAGCATTGAACCGTCTCCAAGGCTCAAAGCAGCACTCGTTTGGAATATGGTTCTTTAAAAAAAAAAAAAAAAATCAAGTCTCTGAAGTACAGAGGAAAAGATGACAAAATTCTGATTTAGACTGCTAAAGCAGCCATAGTATCGTACTTTTCTTTCCCTCTTCGCTCTTGCTTAAAGGCATCTACAGGACGTGAGCTCTTCTTCCAGGTTGAACTTAATGCTCTCATCTCAAAGCCTGAAATACTACTCCTGCTTTCAATGAGTGTTACAGTTCCCATTCAAGCTTGGCCCATGTACCACCACAAGGGACTATGGTGTCATTCAGATCCATTCTGGAAAAACTCAATAGACAGATGAAAAATCAAAGTATGAACTATATTAATAAACAGAAAAACAAGGAAAAGGACTCTTGGAGGATGGTGGGAAAAGAGAAAATAAGTATGCAGTCTCCTCTTCCCCAGAACTAATGACTTTGTAGGACCATTCTCATTCAAGCATGAAAGTTTGAAGATGTTGCTCTAAAAATAATACTGACTGCTGTTGAATCGACCCTCAAGCTCTCTGGATAGAGGGATTGTTTTAACGGATTTTAACACTTCCACAGCTGGATCATTGAAAAAACAAGAGAGTTCCAGAAAAACATCTATTTCTGCTTCACTGACTATGCCAAAGCCTTTGACTGTGTGGATCACAATAAACTGTGGAAGATTCTGAAAGAGATGGAATACCAGACCACTTGACCTGCCTCTTGAGAAACCTGTATGCAGGTCAGGAAGCTACAGTTAGAACTGGACATGGAACAACAGACTGGTTCCAAATAGGAAAAGGAGTACGTCAAGCTGTATATTGTCACCTTGCTTATTTAACTTATATACAGAGTACATCATGAGAAACGCTGGGCTGGAGGAAGCACAAGCTGGAATCAAGATTGCTGGGAGAAATATCAATAACCTCAGATATGCAGATGACACCACCCTTATGGCAGAAAGTGAAGAAGAACTAAAGAGCCTCTTGATGAAAGTGAAAGTGGAAAGTAAAAAAGTTGGCTTAAAGCTCAACATTCAGAAAACTAAGATCATGGCATCCAGTCCCATCACTTCATGGCAAACAGATGGGGAAACAGTGGCTGACTTCAGTTTTCTGGGCTCCAAAATCACTGCAGATGGTGATTGCAGCCATGAAATTAAAAAAAGACACTCCTTGGAAGGAAAGTTATGACCAACCTAGACAGCATATTAAAAAGCAGAGACATTACTTTGCCAACAAAGGTCTGTCTAGTCAAGGCTATGGTTTTTCCAGTGGTCATGTATGGATGTGAGAGTTGGACTCTGAAGAAAGCTGAGCACTGAAGAATTAATGCTTTTGAACTGTGGTGTTGGAGAAGCCTCTTGAGAGTCCCTTGGACTGCAAGGAGATCCAACCAGTCCATTCTGAAGGAGATCAGTCCTGGGTGTTCATTGGAAGGACTGATGCTGAAGCTGAAACCAATATTTTGGCCACCTGATGCAAAGAACTGACTCATTTGACAAGACCCTGATGCTGGGAAACATTGAGGGCAGGAGGAGAAGGGGATGACAGAGGATGAGATGGTTGGATGGCATCACCGACTCAATGGACACAGGTTTGGGTGGACTCCATCACAGGAGTTGGTGATGCACAGGGCAGCCTGGCGTGCTGTGGTTCATGGGGTCGCAGAGTCGGACACGACTGAGGGACTGAACTGACCTGAACAGTGCCAAAAAAGTAGATTCTCAGCAAACTGTTGTGGAATAGATTGATGGCTCCCCTATTTTGGGGAGATGGCAGAATACAGAGAGAGGAGATGTAAATAGCCTCACATCCGTGGTGACCATATGTCCTGCACTTCCCAACATAGTTTTGATTTCAAATATTCTCATCTAAGCACCTCTATAAAAGTACAGAAAACTGTCAAATATTTGTCCAGAGTTTTGTTTTTTAGATTCCTGCCCCATTAATCTGCTCACAGCTCTCTGGTGTCATCCTATGGAAGAAGAGTTGACAGTGATGCAACCTCCCATACGGAATACGAAGCTGTACAGACATGGGTTTGACATGAGTACATTACATGTGTACCCTGCAAAACAGCCAAACCTCGGGGCAACACAGGTTTTTTATGACTCCATATGGAAATTCATAAGGACTTGGTAAGACAACCAATGTTTTCATAAGAGCATGCTAAATACCATATTTTCAGAAAGATAAATATTTCAAAGAGTTTGTATGTTTATTTGACCTTAAGTGATGGTTTTAAAAAGAGAATCTCTTAGAACTCTGGTGTCTCTCCTCTGGTTTCCCATCCTTGTAAACAGTGCCCATCCTGGAAACATCAGAGGATATTTTACTATCTTTTCCTTCTCTCCTCAAGTTTAAACTTCCTTTCTGTTTCATTCCTATCCCACAGCAAAAATCTACAGAATATGCTTACATCAGCCATTTCACTGTATTTATTCAATATTATGCTACAGAAAGTAAGGTGCTTTCTGCTTACATGATGAACTGAAGCCTCTGATGTCTCACCAATGATCTATTTGTAACTACTTTCCTGCTTCCATGGTTTGAGCGCTGTTGAGCGAAACTTCAATCAAAAATTCAAAGCAATGATTCACTGTCAGCATGCTCTCTTGGACAGAAAAAAGACAGAAAATCCTTTGTTTGACTAACCTCAGTCCTCCCACTCACAACACCCCCAAATAAAAACATCATATTAGAACTGCATGTCTGTTTATAAGGGAATATTCCATGTCCTGGCCTAAAATCAGGATGCCTTTTGGTACATTTTTACAAATAAACAGGGCTTCCCAGGTGATCAGTGATTAAAGAATCTGCCTGCCAATGCAGGAGACACAAGAGACTCAGGTTCAGTCTCCGGGTTAGGAAGATCCCCTGGAGTAGAAAGTGGCAACCACGCTACAATCCCATGGACACAGGAGCCGGACAGGCTACAGTCCACAGGGTCACAAAGAGTCAGACACATCCGAGCAACTGAGCATATACAAACGAACGAAATGGTCAACCTGGCCTTAAACCCATAAGAAGAGAGCACGGGGCAGAATTCACTTTCTCCTGGCTTGGAACTCTTCTCACTTTTATTTCATGCTCTTCCTAAAAAGTCTTAGCCTTTAAACCTGACTAACCAAGGATGTTGGCTGGGGACGGGTATGTCAGTGCTATTAGGAGTGGGTCAGTGTTGACAGGCAGAGAATTTCAGCTTCCTCTGAAATTCCCTCAAACACTGGGAATATATCCTCTGTTGGCAAGTAGTTCCAAGTAGTAATGGCCAAAGTTTTTATGGAAGGAAAACTCTGGCTCTAGGATAAGAATTTTGACCAACCGCCAACATACGTCTCAGAAAAATCTCCAGGCATCTCAAGGGCACTGGTTGACTTGGATCACATTGGGGGGTTGCTAGGAAAGCCAGCAGATGCCACAGAGCAGCTATGATGGTTTAAGGTCTTTGACCCTGCCTAGGCTACAGAGTCCCTTTGTGCTAAGAGGAATAGTCGTAGATTCTACCATCATGATGATAAGTTCCAAATCCCAATTCAGCATAAACAATCTCTGTTATCGTGAAAGGTCACTGAATCTACTGAATCTCTGGAGTGTACTTTCTTCAAAAAAAAATAAAGGGGAGGGGGAGTTTGGTCAGATCATTTATGTAATGTTTCATAAATCTAAATTTCTTTGGCGTAAAGCAGTACTATCAGATTCTTAAATAAAAATAACCTCAACAAGTTTATTTTCCAATTTTGGGGGATCTCATGATAAGCGGCTCACACCAAAGATTTGTTGTTGTTGTTTACTAAGTCATGTCCAACTCTTTGCACCTGATGGACTGTGGTCCACCAGGGTCATCTGGTCCTTCGACTCTCCCCCGGAGTTTGCTCAGATTCATGTCCACTGAGTCAATGATGCTGTTGAACCATCTCATCCTCTGCCACCCCCTTCTCCTTCGGCCTTCGATCACACCAAAGATACCACCATCTAAAATGTTTCCAAGAAGCAGAAGATACAGGAGGGAAACACAAGTGTGCCTGAAACTGTGTTCCGCCTCTGAGTGGAAGAAGATTCGGCTCCCAACCTTGCTGACAGACCCACAAGTGGCTTCAGAGATAGCAGCTCAGGCTGGCCTCCTGTGCCGTATACTCTGGGAACGTGGAACCGTGTGTCACAGTAGACGAAACTCAGTGCTCACCCCACTGTCGTCTCCTGCAGATGGAGCTTGTAAGCATAAAACATGTGCAGTGACAAGCCCAGAGGGATTGGGATTCCACCTCGCACCCTACTGAGCTACATCACTGTTCGCAGCTAGAAACCATCCCTGTCTGCTATTCTGATCACTTTTCCTTCAGGCTGGAAAGTAGGTTTGCTGATCAGCAAAAGTCGATTAAACTTACGGTCAACTGGCCATGGCTTGTATATTTCTGTGAAACTAAGAGTTTCCCTGTAACTTCCTGAGAAAAAGACTTTCCTTTTTAGGGGGGGGAAAAAGTGTGATATGGGTCAAATACATACCAGTATCACCTTTTTAAAGTAAAGATATATATTTTATCCAGAGAGAAAACCTCATCCAACCTGACTGGGAATAACTTGAAAAGAATGAAACAGAGTCACAGGAAATCAATGCACTTGAAGCTTATTCTCCAGCCAGTGATACTCCAGATTCTTTCAAGGAATGCTCTTTGACAATAAGAATTCCAATAAACTGACAATAAACTGAGTTAGCATTAAAATAAAAGGGCAAGAAGTATATTTGGACAGGGGTAGAAGAGTCCAAGCTGTAAACATTTAAGGCAAACTGTTGCTGAACGAATAGTCAGATAGTATAACTGGGATCAAGAAAAACAAATTCACCTGTATTTCCTAAACAACTATGCTGCTTCAGGGTAAGGCATAAGCTCATGCTTATTTATCTTATTTTAAAACAAACAATAAAAAAAAAACTGGGCTTCCCTAGTGGCTCAGTGGTAGAGAATCCACCAGTCAATGCAGGAAACACAGGTTCCACGCCTGATCCAGGAGGATCCCATATGCTGAGAGGCAGCTGAGCCCATGCACAACTGCTGAGCCAGAGAGCCACCACTCCTGAGGCTCACGTGCCCGAGCACCCGTGCTCTGTGGCAGAAAAGCCACTGCGGCGAGAAGCCCTCACACCACAACCAGAGAAAACGCTTGTGCAGCAACCAAGACCCAGCACAGCCAAAAATAAAAATAGACGGCTAAAAAAAGATTAATCCCCTTACTAGTCAACTAGAAGACAAGAGGCCTGGATACTGAGATGTGAAAAACCAAATGTATTTTAAGTTCAAAGACCTAATTTTCACAAGAATAAAAGGTTTGCACTGTTACCTACAATCAATTTACATACCATGGTGCCCCTAGGTAACTTCCTATCAAAATTCCATTCAGAAGAATGAAAGAATATGCAACAGAGAAATGGTATTCTTGACCTTGGCATGAATGACACAGCAAGTTAAAAGACAAGAAAGCACAGCAAGTTCCTCAAGACATTTTCAGTTCAACCGTTTGGCAATGACTGGGATGAGCTGTCCTAACTTCTTTGGTCGGAGAAGGCGATGGCACCCCACTCCAGTTCTCTTGCCTGGAAAATCCCATGGATGGAGGAGCCTGTTGGGCTGCAGTCCATGGGGTCGCGAAGAGTCAGACACGACTGAGCGACTTCACTTTCACTTTTTACTTTCATGCACTGGAGAAAGAAATGGCAACCCACTCCAGTGTTCTTGCCTAGAGAATCCCAGGGACAGGGGCGCCTCGTGGGCTACCATCTATGGGGTCGCACAGAGTCGGACACGACTGAAACGACTTAGCAGCAGCAGTAGCAACCTCTTTGGTGATGAACACTTCAGGCAACTTCCTGCTGAATGCAAGGAAAGGGTGAATTCACATCCCAGGATGGAGCATATGGACTCTTTATCAAGTTGGTAGGAAAGAGCTATCAGCTTGAGAAAATCCAAAGCTAGCTAGAAGATATAAAAGAGCTTTTGCTGATGAAATACCAGCATTTCCAACAAAATCAGCAATAAAAGAGTTCCAAATCCACTGATAATATGCTGTGATAATTGTTCTCTTCTGATGTTTTCGCTTTAGGAGGAAATAAGGCATAAGAGGATGAAGGAGGTCAATCAGGCACATATTTCTTTTCTGTTAAGATTCCTATGTGCCTTATCATAGCTATTTATTTAATCAGAAACAGTTTTAGGAACTCAGCAAAAAGCTAGAAATAATCTCAGACAAAAACAACAAAATGCAAACAAAGTAAAAAGCAAACTTGAGGCATAAGATGAGAAAATCAAGAACAGATGTACTTAAGGAGTGTGAGAACTGAGAAAAGGTTAATGACTTTATCTTATAAACCGCCTTATCTTATGTGGTGTAAACTCAATTCCATGCATAATTGCAGGGTTGCTATTCAGGTGGGGGGGGGCCAAGGAAAAAATCAAAAGCACGAACGAAATGGGACGTGGAGGGTGAAAAAAAGAAAGTTTAAAACACAAAGCCTGACGCAATTAGTTTCTTAAAGCCTTTTGGTATCTGAGGCTCTACACTTCAGAAATATGAGGACTCTGAGAAGAGAGATGCAAGGAAACAAAATGCCAGGAGGAGACCTGGAATCTTCTGAATGGTTTATATTGGGTTGGCCAGAAAGTTCACTCAGATTTTTCTGTTACTTCTTATGGAAAAACCCAAACGAACTTACTGACTAACCCAGTACATAACAATTCTACAGCAAGTATGAGCAATCCTAGGTTACTTCAAGAGAGAACGTTCTCATATGTGTGGTCGAGAGAGGGACAACGCTTGAGACAGTGGGAACAAAGCCACGAGACCCGACAGAAACAGTAATGTGAGGACTCAGGAGGAGGAAGGGCCATGATTTCACAGAAGAGAGCTGGACTGAATGCCTGCCCTCTGGAGTGGAACTTGAGTCCCAGGCTGATACCAGTGGTCCATCTGAGAGAAGAGGGAGCTTTGAGGAGGGGATGGAGCTTGTGGTGGATAAAGCATCCCCAGGAAACTGTACTGAGATACCAGCAAGTTATGCAAGAATTTCTGGGAGCCACAAGTGACTAATCTTCATCCTCTCTCCAAGGAACATGACTGTTCGCAGTGCACACAGCAGGTCCGAGAGGTATAAACCCTGGTCTAAACCCTGTCATCGGGGGCCAGCGCGGACTGTTCCATCCAACAGCAGCTGGGACCCTTCATGCAGAGTCTGAACACGGAGCTGCCGCCTGCAGTCACAGGAAAGCGGCCGCGCTCTGAGGCGCTCACACACATTACGTGAGGGAAGTTCCATAAATGAAGACACGACCCTGTCACCCCACACACGTGGTCTCTTTGTTTTACTTCTGGCCTACTGAGAGAAGAAATTAAAAAAAAAAACAAAACTGTGACTTTTGAAGATATTTGAGGCACAATTAAGGGCTTACATAAGAGACAGCAAAACTCTGAGGAGATCAGTTCTAAAAACAACTTACCAGCTTGAGGCCGGCATTAAAATTCTCCCCCTTTCTCATCTTTGTTGTAAGATCTAGTGAGGAAGTTTCACAGAATGTCCTGAAGAGCAGTTAATTAAAGGTCCACATGACTCGGGGGGTTAAAGACTGTTTCAATCTTGCTCATGATCTCAAGAAAGTAATTTTCACAAGAAGTGGAAGTACCTAATACTTGGTAAGTGAGCTTAAAAGAAAATTATTCAGAAAAGGCCTATCTACCAGTCCTTTCTTCTTCCTCCCACTTTCTACAGGATAGCTGAACAGCTGATTGTTAATACTTTTTTTATGCGGCCACACATATTGAAACAATAGTCATACCCCTGTCTCCAACTCAGTATCACTCTGTATATTGTTCATTTCTCTCATACTTTTTTAGTAACTGTTTTGACCAAGAGTCTTAATCTCTCAGTCCTAAGAGATTCATACCTTGTGGAGGAATACATTATTTCAATTATCAAATAACTTTAAAAAGACTATCATTCTTAATAAAAGAGGCCCAACAGTTTCTAAATCAGGATTCACTGAATATTTATCCAAAGGTAATACTCCTGCTTAAATATCTTAAATAATGAAAAAGTTCAGAGTTCAGTACTTTAAAACTGGCTTGCCTTTTAGAGCAAGAATATAGGGCTTCTGACCAAAGGTCAAAGGAAATAAATATCACCAATAAGGGTGATCAACCTGTCCTATTTTTGTTAATAAGAAATTTGATCTCCTTAAATAAATTTGTATCTATACAAAGAGCTCCTCTAGACCAAGGGGGATAAAACCACTAATTGTCACACTGCAAAAATTGGGAAAAGGCATGGATAAATAATTTAATAGAAAAATAGCCAATAAATATATAAACACAAATAAAATTTGACCTTACTAAATAACGTTTTATTTATAAAATTGGGAACAATTTTTTAAAATTATACAGCTAACAAGGATTTAGTTAGACAAACTAATTATACTCTTGATGGAAATAAAGATTGGTGCAAAATGCCTGGAGAGGAATTTGGAAATATTAACAAATACTCATAATACCATAATTTCATTTTAAAGATACACGTATATTCAGTGGAATAAAAAAGGAAACTACCAAATTAATAGTGATTACTTCTAAGTAACAGGGTTACAGGTCATTTTTATTTCATTTTTATGCTTCAAAATTTTTTGTATTTTCTATTAGTAAAAAAACATGCATTTATAATGTGGAAAAAAATACTCATATCTTTACAGAAGGTTATCTGTATCAGGAAAATCTGAAATCAGCTTGCTCCAATTAGATCCTTATACTTTAAGACATTAAAATGTATTTAAGTCAGAGCTCCCTGTTTTCCAAACACAATGTTTCACAAGAATTCTCTTAAAAATTGAGACCTTTAAAAATGTTAATGATAATGACAACCATGCTTTCTCAATTAGAAAAGTCCCTTCTTTCCCCTTTACAGGCCTTTTGCCAGGCATTTTCTGAACATCACCTCTTATTGGTTGTGCCATGACCCTTAATATTTTATCAGCATACTCTGGCTCTTAACGCAGACTTCCCCAATGAAACCAGAGTGAGCCTATGATGATGGGGTAACTGAAGTTGAAATACGCAGCTGGAACAGGGTCCAAATAGTTGGCAAAGGCCATATGTTTATGCCCCCACTAACGAAACATGGAATTCTTTCCAACAATTATGGCCACATCTCTCTTTTTCTTCAGCAGTTGTTTCCAAAATAAATGGAATTTATTCCAGTCCTAGTAGTGGGAGTATGCTGCTGCTAAGTCACGTCAGTCATGTCCGACTCTGTGCAACCCCACAGACGGCAGCTCACCTGCTCCCCCGTCCCTGGGATTCTCCAGGCAAGAACACTGGAGTGGGTTGCCATTTCCTTCTCCAATGCATGAAAGTGAAAAGTGAAAAGTGAAAGTGAAGTTGCTCAGTTGTGTCCGACTCTTAGCAACCCCATGGACTGCAGCCCACCAGGCTCCTCCATCCATGGGATTTTCCAGGCAAGAGTACTGGAGTGGGGTGCCATTGCCTTCTCCAAGTGGGAGTATAGTGCTCTTAAAAAAAAATATATATATATATATATATTTGGTTGGTTGGTTGTGCCAGGTCTTAGTTGCAGCAGGTGAAGTCTAGTTCTCTAACCAAGGATCAAACCCGGACGCCCTGGCATTGGGAGTGAGGAGTCTTAGCCACTGGACCACCAGGGAAGCCCTTAGTGTTCTTTTTTATTATTGTCATTTTTATTTTTAATTGGAAGATACTTGCTTTACAAGGTTGTGTTGGTTTCTGGCATACAGTGACATCAACCATCCATAAGTATACATATACCCTCTCCCACCTGGACCGCCCTCCCACCCCCACCCCACCCACCCCTCTAGGAGAGCACTGGGTTGAGTTTCCTGTGTTATATGCTCTTTCCTGATAGAATTCTCCCATGTCCTCCACCAAGCAAGGACATATCATTCTCAGGGTATGATGAAACCAGCCTTTAATATAAGTAAATAATAACCTCAAAGAACAGTGTCTTCCTGACAAAGAGGTTCACCGGGACGGCCAGTAACAATCTGTCTTCTCAGCAGAGAGGTCCCGGGGCGGTCATGGGACCTGGACGGGCTCCAGCGGCTCCACCCCAGGGCTGCCCGCTCTGGCAGTCTCCCCTCCGTCCTGCTTCACACCCGGGACACGGGACCAGCATCTCTGGCGGGAGCTTCAGGACTCCACTGGGCAGCCTCCTGCCACGGTCCCCATCTCCCAGGGACCCCAGCCGCCACACACTCTGTCCTCCCCTCGCCCCTCAGCCCCTGGGCGGTCAGGGTCTCCAGCTATGGCCAGTTTTGGTGTCTCAGTCTATCAGTAGCCCTCTGCCTGCCCCTTTGCTCTGTCCACTGTAAGTAGCTCCTTCACTGGAGTTTATTTAAATCATTTGCAGTTAATTCTGTTTTCTTTCAGACCAAAACCGCCTGCTCTACCAAGTCCTCATCTTCTTAAGATTTTTTTTTTTTCATGTGGATCATTTAAAAGTTTTTGAAGATTTTGTTTTTAAAGATTTTGTTACAACACTGCTTGCATTTTATGTTCTGGTTATGTTAAGCTCCCCAACAAGAGATTGAACCCACTCCCACCCTGGAAGGTGAAGACAACCACTGGATTGCCAGGGAAGTCTTTCGTCTTCTTTTGATGAGAGAGCGTGCCTGAGGCAGAGGTGATGACACGGACAACCCCGCACTGAGGACTCAGGCTGTTTCTCTTCTCACGAAAGGACTAACTTTTAGGGGGTGGACTCCATGCCTTATGTAGGTTAAGTATCATACTCCTTAGGTCTTGGCAGACATTGTTTTGAAAAGACTGATTCCTTCTTACTGTTCAACACAAGTCAATTTCACAACAACAGCAGAAAATGGTAATACAGTTTTCTTTTTACCTTCTTTTCCTTTTCTCTCTCCCTTCCTCCCTCCTTCCCCCACCCCTATTTCTGTCTCTGGGTCTCTCTCTCTCTGTCCACAGGCTATGCAAATGCATTTTCATCACGTAGTCACGTTTACTCCAGCACATTACTGGAAATATCCTGGCACCTTCTTACGTTCCTTGATAAATATGTTGTTGAGAAATATGTGTGGATTCAGCAGCACTTAAATTTTTCTTTAATATTTTCTTGGCTTCTATACAACTTTTATCTCTAACGGCATTTGTTTTCGTGTTCCTCCCCAAACACCACTATTTTAAATGCATACATAAATCTGTGTTGTGCCAACGTCAAATGTACACAAGTGGGATTTCTGTAAACCACAGCATCATTCTAAAGTCAGAGTTTCTTACTGGGGTGGGGGGAGGAGTGAAATTTTAGGATACAGTTTCAGGAATACTTAAAACATGACTGCTAACCAATAAAATGCCACCAAATTTGTGTTCATCATTACTTTCCTTCAGTTATTATAAGAGACACAGAAGAAAACAGTAACAAAGAATGGAAGGTCTGGGACTACCGTCATGGTCCAGGAGATAACACTCAGCTCCCAGTGCAGGGGGCCCAGGTCTGACCCCTGGTCAGGGACCTAGATCCCACATGCCACAATTAAGATACTGCATGCTACAACTGGGGCTTCCCTGATAATTAGTTCGTAAAGAATCCATCTGCAATGCACGAGACCCCAGTTCAAATCCTGGGTCGGGATGATCTGCTGGAGAAGGGTTAGGCTACCCACTCCAGTATTCCTGGGCTTCCCTTGTGGCTCAGCTGGTAAAGAATCTGCCTGCAATGCGGAAGACCTGCATTCGGAAGATCCCCTGGAGAAGGGAAAGGCTACCCACTCCAGTATTCTGGCCTGGAGAATTCCAGGGACTATATATAGTCCATGGGGTCACAAAGAGTCGGACACAACTGAGCGACTTTCACTTTCATGCTACAACTGAGACCCAGCATAGTCAAATAAATTAAAAAAAAAAAAAAGCAGAAGGTCTGTGAAAGAAGGCACAAGTGAATCAAATTCTCTTTGCTTAAAAATCCTATATATTTTACTACAGCAGAAATCCTGGAACTCTCACCATTCTGCTACAGAAATGGATCTTCAACAGATGACACGAAATCGTGTTTCAGAACAACTCCTAGAAAGTATATTAAAGAATTCAGACCTGGAAAGGAATGGAGTCCCAGCCTGCCTTCCTGTCCTTCATCAGATGTCACGAAGGGCCCCCACTCGGTGGGCGACACCCTAAAGAGTCCAGCTGCAGCGGAGATGACAACACAATCCAAGCCAGGTAGGGGACCATGGATTTTAAAACTTCCCCCTCCCAGGATGCTTTCTTCTATAGAACACTCCTCCCCAAGCATCATCTAGAATGCCATATTTCTGGTGACAGCAAGTGTACTACTTTACCAGGTAGCAGACATTAGCTGTAAAAAATAACTCTCTTCATACCATCTTTCTCATCATAAACCTCCAAAGATGCCTCAGCCTTATGGAATTAAAAGTTGGACCAGGTGGTCGAGAATACACCTTGCAATGTGGGGAACGCAGGTTCGATTCCTGGTCAGAGCGCTAAGATCTCACATGCCTCTAAGCCTGCACACCACAACTAGAGAAGCTGGAGCACCACAGTGGAGGCCCAGCGCAGCCAAAATTATAAAACAAAACAAAACAAAGGTATGGACTGTTGCCCGCATTATCGAAAGCCCATGTGACTGGGACCACACCCAGCCACTTCTCTTTCACTCCCCTCTTTCCCTTCATATAAACTGCACTACAGCCTAACCTGACCAGTCCCCATTACACCAACATGTCCTAAGACCTCCCACCTCCGTGCCACTGTGCCTGGAGACACTGGATACCGCATGCTTCTCCTCTCAGCCCCACCTGGCCCATCCGCACCTGCCAAGATCAACTCAAATGTCACGGTTCGTCAGGTCCCTCCAGTGCATCTCTGCCGGCTTCTCCTGTCACTGTTCATCCTCCAACAGGCCTGCCGCGTGCTCCACTATCATCCACACCCCTTCCGGTCTCCTGAAGTCCGCAGGCTCCTGGATCTGACTGCGCATATCCTCCACAGAACATACTGCTCACTGCATCTTGAGTGCAGGCGGGAGATGACTCTGGACTTCACTCCAGTGATGGGAGTCTGCTCCCCAGTCTTTCTGACGCAGGTGTCCCCTCCCCTTCCACACTAAAAACCCACCCCCTCGGCCCACCCATCATTGCCATTCAGACTCTGGCACAGTCATCAGCGATGTGTCCAGTCATTTTGTTTCAGTGCAGTGTGACCCTTGCTTGTTCAGCTAGGAAGGTGTGCATGCGTGCTAAGTCACTTCAGTCGTGTCTGACTCTCTGCACGCTCCTCTGTCCATGGGATTCTGCAGGCAAGAATGCTCAAGTGGGTTGCCATTTTCCTCCTCCAGGGGATCTTCCTGACACAGGGACTGAACTCATGTCTCCTGAGTCTCCTGCACTGCAGGCAGATTCCTTACCCACTGAGCCACTTGGGAAGCCTGACTTTAAGTGGAGCAACTTTAAGATTTTGAATCCTCCATCTCTCGCACAAAGTAGGTGTCCCACACACATAGCTGTGAGGAAGAAATGATAGTACCAGGGACAGCATAACTGGTTTAGGTCTATAGAACCTTTGATCCCTCTGTTAAAGCCGACAAAGTTGGCATTTGTAACTGCACCAAAGACACATCACAGCTGGTGCAGTGACTTCGAAAACCAAAACCCCAGAGTTTTCTCATTGCATCTCCCCTCCTTGGACTATCCAACAAGTGCAAACAACTCCTCATGTTTTACTATAGTTTATATTAAAATATCTCTGATTTGCTTTATTATGTTAGTATTTCTTTTTTAATGGGAAACTCCTATTGAACTGTTAGCACTGCCCTCAGAAAGAGAGAATTTAAACAACAATAAGATAAACTCTTATGCTGACTTTTTAGAGAAACATTTATATATGGTTTGACATCTGTTTGTTTTCCCTCACTTTCAATGAGTATTAGGAATGCAGGACATAGCAATACGATCCATCCTCAGTGAGGACAGATTCAGCAGTTTGTGAGAGGATAACATTTGGAAAAAGAAAGACAAGAATTAAAATGGATGCATCCAGTTTGCCAACATCTCACGGTTCCTCTCAAAAGAAAAGCAAAATATCAGATTAGATCCTTATGTCCACAACAGGAATTCTAAAGGCTGGAAATCAATGAAGACAAATTCAGCATAAATCCATCACGTCTCTACCATTTATATTTTCCATGGCAGAGCCTCTTGATGATATTTATAAACTAGAAAACAAAGCAAAGGAGTTTGAAGCTAGACTTCTGAAAGTTAAACTAGGTCATATCTGCTAAATATTATAAATGATTACTCAGAAAATTTCAAGAATTCTCATTTTGCAATTATAATCAAAAACTTAACCGCTGGTTTAGACAGCTTGGAAAGAACATAAAATAAAGACATAGAGACATGAAACTCTTTGCAAGTCCTAGTTTCAATCTACATTACAGTGATACAGCGACTTGCGACCCCACAGACTGTAGCCTACCAGACTCCTCCATCCATGAGATTTTCCAAGCAACAGTACTAGAGTGGGGTGCCATTTCCTTCTCCAGGGGATCTTCCTGACCCATGGTTGAACGCGGGTCTCCCCCCTGCAGGTAGAAGCTTTACCATCTGAGCCACCAGGGAAGCCCAATCTACACTACTTCATTTAATATATCCTATTTTACTGCCCACTTTTAGGAATTTAGGTACCAAATCTCACATATCTTCTCAGCTTCCTAGATGCTAAAGTATATTGTTAGTGAAGTAAAATATATGAGATGAAAAGCCATCAGTATGCACAAAAATATTTTCCAAAGAAAAATAACCATTATTGAATTCTCAAGTTCAGAACTATTCATGCATATACAGTTAAACCAACTAGTTCAGAGAACACTCATTAAAAGACACACTTAAAAATCAAAGAAAATATGTGACATGGTTCTTATAGGCATAATGGTATAAAATCATTCCCTAATGAGACACAGGCATGAAAGGAGGATGGCTTTCAAAAGCATGAAATTTTGTTGTTGAAGAAGACATCTTATTAACACCTTCAGCTGGTAACTCTGAGATGATCCAAACATTTATTGTGATTTACATAATAAAAATGAAGTGAAACATTTTCCTGTACCCACACTCAATTACTCTTCCTACTCCATTTCACGGCAAAGTGGTAAAGAATTTGCCTGCCAGTGCAAGAAAGGCAGGGTCAGGAAGATCCTCTGGAGAAGGAAATGGCAACACATGCCAGGATCCTTGCCTGGGAAATTCCATGGACAAGAGGAGCCTGGCGGCTGCAGTCCAGAGGGTCACAGTCAGACACGACTGAGCACACACGCCAGTCCACTCCGTTTCAAGAGGAGCAGTGGAATCTAAAAATACACACCTGGGGTCATTCTTCTACCATATAATCCAGCAAGTTTCAGCTGTCCTGCCAGCCAGGGCCCTGCCACCCCTCTCTACCCCTGCCCCGTAGCCCTTCTCTCAAGACTAGATTTGGCTTTATTCTGGTTCACAGGTGGGGTTTTTTTTTAATATAGTGCAGCATGAACTACTTCTGCAACCACTGGACACTACACAGCATCCCTCCTGTCAGCCAGAAATGACGGAGATTTTCAAAGCAGCAGGAGGCAGCTTTGGGGAGCAGAGTGTGGGGCTGACTCGGAACTGAGCCAATAGGGAATATTTCCGTGCTGCGTCCAGTAACACCACACGTGCTCTGATGTTACTGTGAACTGGAAAGATTGCATGTGCCCTATGGACTAACTTTATTGTGTGCCTGGAAAAGAGATAGGAGTTGGATTGGCTGGCAGCTTTCAACAGACCCATTCTTCTCAGTAACACCTGCTTCTGTTGATTAAATTTTAACAGGGCTTGTTTCTCTTAATTGAGTTCAGGAGGAGACATGGAATGTGTGTGCACGCTCATTCGCTCAGCCGTGTCCAACTCTTTTTGCGACCCCATGGACTGTAGCCCACTAGGCTCCTCTCTCCATGGGATTTTCTAGGCAATACTTGAGTGGGTTGCCATTTCTTTCTCCAGGAGATCTTCCGAACCCAGGGATCTAACCTGCATCTCGTGCACTGGCAGGTGGATTATTTACCACCGAGCCACCAGGGAAGCCCAGACATGGAACAGGACATCAGCTTTTCTGACCTAAGTGTTTAATAAGAACAGAAGCATGAAACGTACCCTTTTAGAGTGGGAGAAGTATTTCCCCCTCTGATCTTTAGCTTAGAATCCAAGATGTTGGTTGGAGAAAGGTGAGATTGCTTCATTGGTAGTCTGACCCATCCAGAACTGCTGTCTAGCTAAGTTTTCAAATCTTAGGTAACAAAGGGATTCTCATGGCCTTGACAGAGAACATGTTTCAGGTTCACACTGGGCCTTCCCTTATGTGCCATTTCATTCACGTGGACATCACGCATTCCCAGTATCAAAGTTTGGAGCTAGGCTGGGCTTTACCTCTCCTTTGGAAATGAAGAAGTGCTTAAATAAGTAGATGAATATAAATAAAAATGTCTGGGCAAGAGAAATACTATTCAAACACCATCAGGTCCTTTAGAAGCCAAACAT
Organism: Oryx dammah; assembly: GCF_014754425.2. Classification (NCBI taxonomy): domain Eukaryota; kingdom Metazoa; phylum Chordata; class Mammalia; order Artiodactyla; family Bovidae; genus Oryx; species Oryx dammah. Next base: position 1,304,311 of record NW_024080471.1, read on the forward strand.
ATACATTTTAAACCACAGAATACCTATAAAATCATAATAACAAATCGTCAAAGTGTCTCCTCAGGAATACTATGTCACCATTCGAGAATGCAACCAAGAAGAGGATAAGAAAACTTTCTTCTAATAATACCTTTTGGATTCAGATTTTCCCCTAGTTAACACCAGTATCACACTGACTATTTTAGATCAGCAATGATTTCCTGGATTATTTGTGCTCACATAATCTGTGGACGATTCCCTGACAGGCTAGTGAACTTGCCCAGTTTCACCTATTTTTGTTTCCTCAGTGTCCCTAAATTTCAGTTCATTGATCTATTTTTATCTCTATCAAACAAAGATTAGAGAAAACTAAAGCATAAAATTTAAAATAAACCCCTTTTCCTGCTTTAGGAAGAAACTAGGAAACACCTGATCAGAAAGAAAAATGGGAATTACAGCTTAGTTTTCAAGGCTTTAAGTTTCTCTTCCCCAAGTCTGGAGAGGGTTTTATGCTAACTCAGATCTTTTTGCCCTTCTGCTGTATCAGCACACACACATGTATCACCTTCTTCATTTTCTGTACGATTTTTACTGCCTCAAGCACTTCTTTAGCTTTTTCATCCACAAGTGAATTTCGGATCCCTTCCAAGTTAGTGGATCTCTCTGCCAATAAGGTGTCCGGAAAAGGACACAGCATTCCAAGTACAGATTTTCCCCACAGTCACATAAACTAGATTTTTTCCACATCTGTTGCTCATGGCTAAGGTCTCTGGGTAAGTGAGTTGAATTCCTAAAGATCTTTGATGGAATGGTGTTTCTGGCAATCTGCAGTCACTTCCAGCTCTCTTTGTTTGATCATTTATTTAGTAACATTCAAAAGCTTACAGTGGGCAAATGGTTATTATCAAAGTAAAATTGATATGAGTTCTGGTTCTCCTGATGTGAATGGTTTCTTCACTCATAAAATGGTTTTGATAAACTGTGTATTTCATATTATGCTTAGTAAATGTCAGAATGCATTATTGCACTTCTACCTTCTAGGGGCCCCAAAGCATCACTAAACCTACAGCAATTTTATCACTGAGTCTTTGCTTGGTATTCCTCCTCAGTCTCCTTTCCTGCCTTGTCTGCCTCTGCTTCCAGGGTATACCCTTCAGGATCTGTCTTTTGTCTGGACAAACCATTTCCTCACGTAGGCTTAACACCCTGATGCATCCAAATTCTGGTTTCCCAATTTTGATCACCCTATAGTTCCAGCCACCCAATCAACAACTTCGCACTTTCCTTACCCTCTCCAATTTCAACATGGCAAATCCAAAATTTATTACTACACTCTTTCCTTTGGGGAGAAATGAAGATCTCCATGGCTGAGGAATGAACATGCTTGTGCAAAGAGCAGTTCAAAGATGAACAGATGAGAGCATGTGATCCTGTCCTACTTGACAAGGTCTGAGCTCACAACTAGGTCCCTCCTGGTTCTCTTCAGTGTACCAGCCGGGGGGGGCACAGTCCATCATCAGAAATCATCATGCTTGTCTTTTTCTTTGACTAATTCCAAAATTTACGAGGCTCACTTACACCTGAAAACATTTTCGTCCTTCATCTAAACTAGATTTAACTTGTCCTTTGCAAATACTGTCTTAGGAAAAGCTCAGTTCTATATATTCATAGTTTTAAAAATCACCTATAAAAGTTGACCAACTCCCATTACCGGGTACAGTGGCTAGTACCTAAACAACGAGAAAAAAATATATGAAGTATTTTAGGCATCTTTCCCCAAATCTCTAATAAAGCAGCTATCCTATCTTTTCAGGGTTTATTCATAATTGGAAAACTCTATTACTTTTATCCCCGGTAGAGATGGTCATAGTTGTGCAGATTTGAAGATCTGATGGAACTACAGCTGGTTATTAGGAGGGAAATTATGTCATGATCTCAACTCAATACTCAATTGCTTCCCCTATCATTCCTCATTCAAAAAAGTAAAAGATCACAGGGCCTTGAAGCAAAAAAATGTAAAACATTTAGAACCTAAGAAATTCCAATAAACTTTCTAATCTACTGAGTCTGATGAACACATGGCGATTTGTTCTGTGTGGCGATGAGGGGTGTGCAATATTCTTTATTTAAAATTAAATCACTCAAATACTGTGATATACTTGTAAGGCTAATCTAGAAAAAATTAATACTCTGTTTTTAAAGTTCCAGTGTACACTTGCAATTTTGGCCAATGTCTTTTAACTTCCATCTCACAATAAAAACTCAACATGGTCCGAAAGAATACATGCACCTCAATGTTCACTGCAGCACTGTTTACAGTAGCCAAGACACGGAAGCAACCTAAATGTCCATCGAGAGACAAGTGGGTAAAGAAGATGTAGTATATATATACATATAATGGAATACTACCCAGCCATCTAAGAAAATGAAATAATGCCACTTGCAGCAACATGGATGGACCCAGGGATTGTCACCCTGAGTGAAGTAAGTCAGACAGAGACAGAGAAATAACGTATGAGATCCTTCATGTATAGAATCCAAAAAGAAATTATACAGGTGAACTTATTTACAAAACAGAAACAGACTCACAGATTTAGAGAACAAACTTATGGTTGCGGGGGGGGAGGATGGAAGGGAGGGATAGTTAGGGAGTTTAGGGTGGTGAGGTACACACTGCTATATTTAAAATGGATAACCCACAAGGTCGTACTCTACTCAATGTTATGTTGCAGCCTGGATGAGAGATTTTGGGGGGGAAACAGATATAGGTATATGTATGACTGAGCCTCTCCGCTGTCTACCTGAAACTATCACAGCATTATTAAATGGCTATCAGTTCAGTCGCTCAGTCGTGGCCAACTCTTTGCGACCCCATGAACCACAGCACACCAGGCCTCCCTGTCCATCACCAACTCCTGGAGTTTACTCAAACTCATGTCCATTGAGTTGGTGATGCCATCCAATCATCTCATCATCTGTTGCCCCCTTCTCCTCCCACCTTCAGTCTTTCCCAGCATCAGGGTCTTTTCAAATGTGTCGGTTCTTTGCATCAAGTGGCCAAAGTATTGGAACTTCAGTTTCAGAATCAGTACCTTCAATGAATGCTGCTGCTGCTGCTGCTGCTGCTGCTAAGTCGCTTCAGTCGTGTCTCTGCAACCTCATAGACAGCAGCCCACCAGGCTTCCCCACCCCTGGGATTCTCCAGGCAAGAACACTGGAGTGGGCTGCCATTTCCTTCTCCAGTGCATGAAAGTGAAAAGTGAAAGTGAAGTCGCTCAGTCGTGTCCAACTCTTAGCGACCCCATGGACTGTAGCCTATCAGGCTCCTCCGTCCAAGGATTTTCCAGGCAAAAGTACTGGAGTGGGGTGCCATTGCCTTCTCCTTTCAATGAATATTCAGGACTGATTTCCCTTAGGCTGGACTGGTTGGATCTCCTTGCAGTCCAAGGGACTCTCAAGAGTCTCCCCCAACACCACAGTTCAAAAGCATCAATTCTTCAGTGCTCAGCTTTCTTTATAGTCCAACTCTCACATCCATACATGACTACTGGAAAAACCATAGCTTTGACTAGACGGACCTTTGCTGGCAAAGTAATGTCTCTGCTTTTTAATACGCTGTCTAGGTTGGTCATAACGTTTCTTCCAAGGAGCAAGTAACTCCAATATAAAATAAAAAATTAGGTTGAATTGGTTTATAGTGCTTTTCAGGTCTACTATATCCTTCTACTTCTCAGTATAATCATTCTATTAATTTTTGAGAGTTTGGCATTGAAACTCTAACTAAAAATCTTAATTTATCTACTTAAGAAAGTAATTGCAATATGTAGTAGAACTATATGTAACTTTTTTCTGTATTTTCCAAGTCTCCTCTTATCATATTTTCATAATTTAAAAAATAAAAATTTAAATAAAAAATAAAATATAAATTAAAAAAAAAACTCAAGTCAATTGCTATGTAAAGAAAATTCTGAAAAGAGAATGTACAGAGGCTTAATGCCACGAATATCACCTGGTACAAATGGCCCATCATGACAGCCAATCCACTCGTTTAAACCAGACAGGCTGGACCATACCTGCAGCAAGGCTGACCACAGGCCCCAGAGTTTGTATAGAAGAACACCAGCTACTTAATAACCTATTCATATTTCTTTTACCATATGATGTGGAAACAAAAGAAAGCAAAGTTGACTGCATTTTTGGCCAGATACCACGATAAAAATATATCATATAAAACCTTATGGATCTTGATTTTGGCAGTTCCACTGTATACTTTAGACATTTTTTGCTGTATTCAGCAAAACTGACAACTGCATTCTGCAGTTTTCATAGACATTCCCATCAAGTTTGGCTGCAAAACAGATCTCAATGTCTGACCAGATTTCCTCACTTTGGTGGCACCTCTCACAGTCTCTTGTTCTCTTTAAGTTTCTGTGATTTTTGTTTTTCTGTGTTTGTACATTTTTCAGCATTCCCTTACTTGGCCCTGAATCTGATCAGCCCTGAGAGTCTCCTGGCCACAAAGTTCTCTGAGAGTGAGGAGGAACTGGCCTACCCCAGGTTAGAGACACAGTCTGTACAGGCTCTTTCCAACATAAATCAACAACAAAGACATGTGGGGAAACCAGGGTTGTGAGGGAAAGCAGTGCCAACTTGGAAACAAACACCTGGAAAAGAGTTTGGTTTCCAAATGAATCCTGGACTCACACCTACAAAACAAAGTCGACTTCTACCATTTGACCTATTTTTATCCAACTATAAGCTCCCAGTTCTTTCCTGATGGGAGAAAATTTCCCAAGAATTTTTTTGCAATCATTATGGAAATGGTTGCTTTTATCAGTGGCTGATATGAACTTCCAAACCCGTGAGTTTGGGACTCCCTGGTGGTCCAGTGGCTAAGAATCTTCCTTGTCATGCAGGGGATGGGGGTTCGATCCCTGGTTGGGGAACTAAGATCCCACATGCCAGTGGAGCAGCTAAGCCCAGGTGCTGCAACTCCTGAAGCCTGCATGCTCCAGAGCCCGAGTGCCACAACTAGAGAGTCCACGTACTACAACGAAAGATCCTTCATGACACAGCAAAGAGCCCACGTGCTGCAACCAAGACCAGCATAGTCAAATAAATAAAGATTCTTTAAAACCCATGAGTTCTTGGAGTGTGTTGATGAAAAGGATTATAAAGGCACTTACTCCAGACTCCTGGAAGATAAGGGTGTTCTCCCAAGAATCAGAGCACCAGGCCAATCCTTGCTCTGCAGTCTCCAGAGAAGAAGCCCCATCAGCTCCTTCAAGTTAGTGCTTTCTCTCTAAGACAGACTTAAGGAATCTGGAGCCTGAACCATTTGTTAATTGTCTACTCTCAATAACCCTTATCTATAGGAACACAACGCCCTTTTGTGATCTTAAATATTTAAGCACACAAACACTTCTGTATTTTTCTAAATGATTCTATCGAACTAGAGACAGATGGAACTAATTAACACACAAGGGAAATCACAGTAAACCATCTCTAAAATTGTATGTTGATGGGGTTCTCTGCCAGTTCCTTCAAATGGAAACTGATTTAAGGTCCCAGGGAGCATAGTCCTTCACTGACTTATTTTTAGTGTTCCTCTCACGTAAATCTTCAACTTTGTCATTGCCTCCTCTTCGAGGATTTGTGCATCTCCTCTTGCAATTAGAGGGGCTTCCCTAGCGGCTCAGATGGTAAAGCATCTGCCTGCAATGCGGGAGACCCAGGTTCAATCCCTAGGTCTGGAAGATACCCTGGAGAAAGAAGTGGCAACCCACTCCAGGACTCTTGCCTGGAAAATTCCATGGACAGAGGAGCCTTGTAGGCTACAGTCAATGGGGTCGCAAAGAGTCATGACATGACTGAGGGACTTCACTTCACTTCTTACAATTAGAAAGGAATCAACTTTCTTCCCAGTCCCATACATAGATAGCTGGTACATAGATAGAGGCATCGACCTCCATCTGCATCTTGGCATCATCTAGTTTCATATGGAGTCATCATTCTTTTTAGAAATTCATAGCATCTAACTTTACAAAAAATCTTAAATCATGAGATTTAAGAATAAACTTCACATCTTTTATAACAGAGAACGAAGACGTCTTTGTCGGGACTTCTCTGGTGGTCTACCAGTTAAGAATCAGTGGCAGGGGACATGGGTTTTGTTCTCAGTCCAGGAAGATCCTTCCCCCCCAGGGCAACTAAGTCCATGAGCCACCACTACTGAGCCTGCGGTCTAGAGCCTGGGCTCCACAATAGAAGCCACCACAATGAGAGGCCCAGGCACCGCAGCTAGACAGTAGCTCGACAGCTCGCTGCAACTAGAGAAAACCCATGAGTTGCAATGAAAACCCAAGTTGGCCAAAAATAAAAAGATAAACAAACAAATGTTAAAAAAAAAAAAAGACTGTCTGTATAGGAATTGAAATAATCTTAGAAACCTTTCAGAAAATAACCAAAGGACAGTTGTGTGTTACTTCTCCACTAGTTCCTCTGGTGCTATTCAAATGTTCATTTATGTCAATCATAACTAATGTAATGATAAGCAAAAGAGATTCCTGGAGTCTCTAATGGAAACTCTGCATGGTTTATAGCTCAACTTTCCAGGTTCTCTGATGCTAGCCTAGCATTGCCTTTGAACTGCTTAATAGAACTCCTTAAATTTTATACAAATGAGAGCAAGCAAAATAAGTGTTGTCTAATAGTGCTTAGTTGCTCAGCTGTGTCCAACTCTTGGTGACCCTATAGATTGAAGCCCGCCAGGCTCCTCTGTCCATGGAATTCTCCAGGCAAGAATAGTGAAGTGGGTTGCCATTCCCTTCTCCAGGGGATCTTCCCAACCCAGGGATCAAACCCAGGTCTCCCGCACTGCAGTCAGATTCTTTACTGTCTGAGCCACCAGGGAGCTGTCTACAGACATGCAAATAAATCCTGTCCCCTGATGATTCAATTAACTTCCTTCCCCCTTCCCATTAGAAAAAAAACAACTTCAGATACATTTGTAAATTCACATGTAAACCTTTATTCCATATAAACCTGTGCTTCTCCTTTGAGAGGTTATAACATCTGTCTGGTTCTCTCACTAATAATGAGATAAATAAAATCTTTAACACATGTTCAATTTATATCTGTAGGAGAGTCAGGATTTTTCATTTGGAGGGAAATGATCCTTTAAGTCTAAAACCAATAATTCCCAAGGATATGAATAAAGACAATTTAAATCCTATTACAATAGATTCTGAAAAGCATTTTTTGGCTAACAGAAATTTCTCTGCATTCAACGATAGTTTAAATAAATGATTTAGAAACTATATTCCCATACTGTTTGGTGGTGATGTATTTACAGTGGTGAGATCTCACCTGGGATGTACACATAAGCTTCTCTGTGGAAGATAATATATGAGTTCTACAGTTTAACAAAAAGAAAAACTGTTAGGTACAGACATACCAAGGAGCTAAAAAATAGTGGAAACTGTCACTTGGGGACTCAGCGATCTGCTGTGTGAATGTAATATATAATAATTTAACACCCTTGATGGAATCAAGGTTCCTTGAGAAAACCAATCCTGTTCTCAGACCTGGCAACAACCAGGCTTCTTTTAGTATCATCAGCTCTTCCCACAATATATGAATTCCCAGTGGACTTACTATCAAAACCAAAAACAGAGCTAAGAATGTGTTTGTTTAAAACGTGTTGATGAAAAACAGCTCGCATTTGGTCATGTTTCAAATGACCACGATTCTCTCAAACACGAACAATCTTTCTTACTCCTTTGCCCTTCTTTTTAGTATTTTTATTTTATTAATAGTATTTAATTTTATTTTTAGGTTTCATAAAACAGAATGCCAACACCGAGTTTATTTAGGATTACAGAAAAAGAGGAAACAGAAAGTATCATCTTAACAATAAAAGACAATTTAGTAGTTTTCATTCCTTCCCTACTCTTATTTGTAACTTTGTAAAGAAGGTTCTAAGGCACCATACCAGTAAATATAGTAAATACTCAAATCCATATCAATTAATCCTTTCTGTGTGCCAGCAAAAAGGCTTAACATGCCTGCTTCCCAAATACTTAGCCTGAAATTTTTCCCCTGGAAAAGTCTGCAAAGATTTTAGATTTTACAGGTATCTTTTTGTTCATATTTATATTTACATTCTATTTTAATGCCTGAAGCTATTGTCTTTGGAATCTAAGTTGGGCTTTCAGCAAGTGGCCACCTTTAAAAAAAAAATCCCACTGGAACAAATGCTCAGTTTTCGTTTCTTTTCTCTGATCACAGTTTATAGAACTTAACAGTTTTTAGTCCCAAGAGCAACAGAAATTTTTAACCAGTAAGAAATAACAGAAGCCAGTTCCACCCGTTTCATTATCTTGGACCTACAGATGGTGAGAAGAAATGGCTGATGAAATATTTCGGATGCTTGACAACATTTATTCCTCAGCATATTTACAAATCCTATGCCTTTGAACCAAAGGGAGTTTACCTTGCATGATCTTAAGAGAAGCGTAACAATAGACACAACTGATTGAGAATTACTTTCTATGCCCTGACCTCAGGGTTCAGTTCAAAATGATGTTAAATTGAATATTATTTATAAAATATTCATTTTTTTCTACATTAAAAAGCAGAGCTGAAAATTGTGAGAAAAGGTACTTAGTCTCTAGCTTATCTAGTTTCAGCTCAGTGGTCTGAGTTCCTCAGTTAACTACAAACAAATCCATGGTGAGTCAACACAACAGAACAGTAATTCAACACAGTAATATACAGTAATTCAATACAACAGAACAAATTGTGTTCAATAGAACTAAACAATTCATCTAATAGAATCTTTTCCCTTTCTGATCGGCTTCTTGTTGCTCCAACTTAAAAAAGCCACTTGATAAATAATAAAATAAAATAAAATAAAAGATTAAAAAAAAAAAAAAAGAACCTAAAGGGTTGAAATGGAATTATTATCTAGTCCAATAGTTTGGTTGTTAGAAGTAACCCTGGCTTTGCCGGATGGAGGACGGGAAGGAATAACGGGCTGGCTTTTCGTCCCAGCCCCAAAAGTGGAGGGAGAAAAGCGGATGAGCCACGTGCCAGGAACTGCTTCCTAACTGAGTGTCATAGCCACGACAGCAGTATAATTGCCTGTTCCAGGATCTGCCACAAATTCTTTCTTTCCCCCCAATTTTTAAAGTCTTTATTGAATTCGTTACAATAGTCCTTCTGTTTTATGTCTTGTTTTTTTTTATTTTGGCCCCAAGGCACGTGGGATCTAGTTTCCCAACCAGAGCTCGAACTCTTACCCCTTGCATTGGAAGGCAAAGTCTTAACCACTGCACCACACGGAAGTCATGACAAATTCTATTTTTTATTTGGTAGGGAAGAAGGGCATGAGAAACCATTCAGCAACCTTAATGGCCTGTGAAGGCTCCCACATAATCTGAAATCTATTAAGTGTAAGTGGCCCATGCACAACACAACCAGGGACGACACGCTTCTGAACAGGTAGTATTCTCTGAATGCTCTTCTGTACTGGTTTTATGAGACATGCAATTTATTCTCCTAGCCAAAAATATGAATATTTTTACATGATGGCTCTGGTCCCAGGTTTGGCTCCCAAAGGTCTAATAACCCACAGGATGACTCAAAGAACTAGATATTTAATTCTTAAGACAGTAGAGAAAACATATTGTGAATGCATATCAGGGCATTTTGTCTTCTACAGCATGGTTTTGGAAACCGAGCACCATTTCCAAGGTTCTCTCCTGCAGTTGTTTCTGAGACAGGGAGTGAAACTTCTCAGTGTTACCAGCTTTCAAGAACTTCAAACCTGTTGCTGTGACAGCAAAAAGAAAAGCTTTTGATGTGAAGGCCAGTTTCTCACAGCTGATATGAGTGGTTAAGGACAGACTGCATCGATATTTATGGCACTCCTGATTCTAACTAATTTTACCCATGAGCAACCTAAATCAATGAATAATCTTTGATGGAAGTCTTATGTGGGTCCCTGTCTTGCTACCTTCTTTATTCCTCAGGATAATATCTGGGAATGAATGAGCTAGGTGGGGTTCCAGCCTCTCTGAGAGTGTAAGTGATTTACACAGGTGTGTGCAGTTAAGAAACCCCTCTTGGTGCATGAGACCTCTTGATGCCACTGAAATCTGAGTCAGAAATCCTAAATATTTATCCTCTGAAATATTTACTTATTAATCATAAGCTACCAGGTGGCACTAGTGGTAAAGAATCTGCCTGCCAATGCAGGAGAAATCAGAGAGGCAGATTCAACCCCTCAATCAGGAAGATTCCCTGGAGGAGGGCATGGCAACCCACTCCAGTACTCTGGCTGGCAGGCTACAATGCATTGGGTCGCAAACAGTCAGACACAACTGAAGCAACTTAGCATGCACACACACTCTAGCAGTGAACTAATGTTTATTTTTGTTATCTTTCAAGGACAAAGCAATGTCCACACAGAGGTTTAATATCTGTTGTATGTTTTCCCTCTCACATCTCAATTAGCAGTGCATTTTCCAAGAGAAACACAGAATGTGATAGTTGGGCAATGAATTGGTAACGCTAAGTATTCTTCCTATAGACAATGTGCTATGACTGTAAAGAATTTTCTCAAATTTGTATTTCACAGCTGAAAAATGTCCACACAGTCACAAGCAAATATAAATTCACAGAATACACTATACATGTAGTGTTAACATCCAACATCCAACAGGGAGGCTGATTTCATTTCAGGGTCAGAGAAATGAAATTATTTTATATGCATGCTTTGTATATTCTAAAGTGAGCTATCTAATTATATGTTCACATTGTGTGTTTTAATTACATATGGTTATTTTGATACATAATAGAAGTTTTCTGTCACAGCAACTAAAAAATTAAAGCACCAAGAAAATAAACTGCAATTTTTCATGTTAGCATCTAAGACAACTCTTTGCATATACCATACAAGCATTCCTCACTATCAAAGTCTATTAAATTCATGTTATCTAAATTTATTAGATATCAGGGATTAAAAATCCCTGAGTTTTAATCAGCTTTAGTCAGCTAAGTTTGGATAGCATGGTTTACACAGTACAAAGGCTAGAAAGTTCTTTCTCTTCTTTGTCAGATGAAGCCATTTTAAAAGGCATCTCAATGTTGTCAGAGTGTTAAATCAGATATATTTGCACAAAAATAATTTTGTTGATTAAATTCTTGCTTTTCTCCACAAAGCAACTGCTAACTTAATATGTGACTACAGTTAGTATGGAGAACATTCTGGCAGAAACAATAGTAGGTGCTGAGTCCTGATGATCAGGAACCTCTGTGATAAGATGTGTGGTGATCACATGGGAAACATTTAGGGGTAGGACCAGGGCAAAAGGAAGCAAACCCACAGGGCCCCTGGGAATCCTGCTGGAAAGGGAACCAGAGGTTACCTCAGGAGACTAGACCTAAACATAGGAACAACTTCAAATCAACAAAATGTTAAGGAAAAACCTGTGGGAGGTAGACGCCAGAGACTCTAAGTATCACCTTGCTCCCTCTCCTACCCCCACACACAATCTCAAAATGAGCGAGTTTAATTTCACACAGGCATACCTGTGGTTTCCAAGGAAGTAGCAACCCAGTCCACTTAGGAAAAGTAAAAAGAAGCCCTTCCAACCAGTCATTAAGTGAGGAGAGCTACTGCTTTCTACACTATGAAAGGGAATTGAAAAGAAGTTCTCCATGTTGATGATGCCAGCACAAGCCACGTAAGAAGGAATATTTTTTCAAAAGAAAAGATGCAAGACTTCAAGACACAAGTGAAAATGGAACAAGCAAGGGTGTGACCTTTGAAGGCTGATTAGAAGCAAAGGTATAAAGAAATAAGAGGGCCACAAATCTAGAGGGAAAGAGAAAAACCACAGGCGGGCAAAAACAGACAGGGGCCTCGTGAGCACTGATGGGGGTTGGGGGGAGTGAGAGCATCTCACGGAGAACACTGTGGAATTGGGAGGTGACTCATATGCCAGCAGCGGACACTGTCCCCAAGAAGAGTCTCTCAGGTCTTTCAAAAGACAGGTGGGGCTGCTGCTGGAAACCCCAGCATCCAATCCAGACTCAAGCACTGCTGCAAAGATTTCCCCAACACTCAAATGAAATTCACCTTCTCCCCACCAAAAAAAAAAAAAAACCAAAAAGGGGAAAAAAATTTTTTTTAATATATATACACATACTATATATATATATATCTACATTATATACATACACACACAATCCAGGAATCTAACTGAGAAACACCCACTCAAACCGAAGGTGTTTCTTTCTTTGTCCATTTAGGATCATGACTTTCCACAAAATGTAATTTCTTCTGAAGACCTCAGATGGAAAATCCCCGACACAGAGGAACTAATGCAGAGTTGCCAGAGTCTGAGAAATACTTCCCCAAATGTCCTGGAATGTGAAACCCAATCAAATGTAAACCGAAATCACATGAGGAGTCTCAGCTGGCCACTGAAGAACCAGCTTTTTCTCAGTTTTTAACTTGACAGCCTCACTGACTTAGGGACCTTGGAGTGTGGAGGCTGTAAGGCTGAGACCAATTTGAGGACAAATGCTCTCATCTTTCTTCCCGGAGATGACCAAACACAAAACTGTAGAGATGGAGATCGAAAGTAGGGTAGATACTAAAATGTGTGCCCCGGCAGTTTAAAAAAAAAAAAAGTGGTGGGGCCGGGGGGGGGCGCAGATCATACCAAACTAAAGTTGATAAGGCTAAAATAAGGCTGTCTATTTAGCTCCCTGCATTTGTACGTGGTTTAAACAAACAGTCGCCAAACCCAGAACAATTCCTCCATGAAAACAAAAACAAAGAGAAATCTTGTGATCTGGACACAGTTGCTTTTCAAAATTTTCAGAATCAGGCTCCTACTCACTAACAGTTTCGGTTTACCAAGGAACTTTAAGAGAAAGCAGATGTAACCTAAATACGACTGCAATACGTATGGTAATTTGTCTAGAATTGCAAGCAATAAATCTCAGGTCTGCAGGGGACCTGCTTGCAATTCTGATCTGCTACAAGAAAACCATTTTCACATCCAAAGTGCCTTTTCAGGCTTCCTATTTTTTTCTCTTGGTTTTTTGGAAGGTAAACAACTTCAACTTGGAAATTAGGGTTCAAGTAGAGTGTTACACACACACACACACACACGTGTGTTCAGGTATTTATTCCTAAAGCTGGTACAATATAGACAGCCACAGAAGAAAAATTTCCCAGCCACATCTGAGGCATCCCTGGACTCCCTGGAGGGCCCACCCTCTCCAGACGCTGATGAGATGTTCCTTCTCCTCCCTGCCGTGCTGGACATCGGCTGAACAGAGGTTGCCAACCTTTGGCAAGTTATGAAGAAATCAGACTAGAAATCCAAGAGACTCTGGACTTCTCTCCAAGAGAAACGCCCACTTGAAAACAGCTGCAGGGTTTGTTGTTTTTTAAACAACTTGTGACCAAAAGTGTTTTAATCCTCTGTGACTGATTTTTGCAAACCCCCATGTTTCCAACCTCAGGATGGTCCAGTTTGCTGATGGAACTGACTAGATTCATTCAGCATCTTTCAAGTACTGTTCAACAGAATTTTTTAAAAAGTCACTTTCTCCTTGGAATACAAGGAAATAAGTACTTCCGCTCAAAGCTGTTTGCTCTCAATTCCCAATACACTATTTTTAGTCAGATAAGGGATAAGAGGGAGGCTTTCCTTGCTGGCTCAGATAGCAAAGAATCTGCCTGCAACGAGGGAGACCTGTGTTCAATCCCTTGGTCAGGAAGATCCCCTGGAGAAGGGAATGGCAACCCACTCCAGTATTCTCGCCTGGGAAATCCCACGGACAGAGGAGCCTGGGAGGCTACAGTCCATGGAGTTGCAAAGAGTCAGACAGGACTAAGCAACTAACACTTTCACTTTCAAGGGGTGAGAGAGACAAGAATAAAACATGGCAACACTGTTCAGGGCTGTTATAATTTTAGAACACACTGTAACATCTGGTGGTAAAAGGACAAAGCAAAACCAAACCACTAACTTCTGAGACAGACTGTATATTAAGATTTTCATATTGCTATTTTTAGGGGTGGTTGTTGAATCTAGGCTTCTTACATACCTAATACTTCAAACTGCTTTTGTTTTTCTTGACCCTATGGAAGTTTATTTCTTTTTTAAAAATTTTAATTGGAGGCTAACTACTTTAAATTGGTGGCCCATGAAATAGAAACACAGACATTAATAAGCTCTATCACATCAGTATGCAGAAACATCATGTCTACCATCTCCATCATTTGTCAGTTATAAGAAGGGAAAAGCAAGAAAGAAAAAGGGAAAACATCAAGATAGACGAGAGTAGCCAATGGGAAGGACAGGAAAAGAAAAGCAAAAAGGGTCTTTGCCTACCATATACTAAGACACATTATGCGATCTAAGAGACAAAATGAACAAGTTCCAGAAAAATATGAGGGAAGGAGGAAAAATGCACACGTGTGTGTGTCGATCAACTTGGTTAACAAGAAAAATCACAAATCAGTGAGAAAGGACAGATAGATAACCTATAAATTGGTGCTGGGAAAACTGACTCCTTTCATGGAAATAAATTTGGATCCCTACCTCACATCATATACAAAAACACACTGTGGATGGATCAAAGATCTATGCCTGAAAGGCAAAATTAAATAGAAAAAAAAAAAATAAGGTAACTCTGAGCCATTGGGCTGGGGGAAGACCAGCAGAGACAGTTGAACTTTCCATCAGCAGAGGAAGGAGTGATGAAAACCACACAGACCTCTCCCCCGACCCAGCACCCGTCTCTTGCTTCCTCCGGACTGCTGAGTTATGGCACTACCACCTTGTGACCACACACGACAAGCATGAAGACAGCCAGTACAAAACAGAGAGAATGTCAGCACCTGGGTCCCCGGCCATAAACACCGTCAATCAGTGGAACCGGCCCTAGGCTGCTGACCTCCAGATATCCTGTGATACAAGAAAAAAACAACTCCCACTTTTGGAAACTACAGCTGATTAAGGTTTCTGTTCCTTGCAGCCATGAATGAAAAGTGTGCAAAAGTAAATGTTGTGTGTGTGTGTGCGTGCATGTGCATGCATGTTCTCAGCAGTGTCTGACTCTTTGTGACCCTATGGACTATGGCCTATGAGGCTACTCTGTCCCCGGAACTTGCCAGGAAAGAATACTGGAGTGGGTTGCCCCCTCCAGGGGATCTTCTCCATCCAGGGCTCTAACCCAAGTCTTGTGTCTCCTACACTGTCAGGCAGATTCTTTGCCACTGTGCCACCTGGGAAGCCCAAATGCTGTGTGTACCCCCAAGGTAACAAAACCACACCCACACTATGTTTGTGAAAATGTCTCTGAATATAGCCCGGAGAAGGAAATGGCAACCCACTCTAGTATGCTTGCCCGGAAAATCCTATGGAAGAGAAACCTGGCAGGCTACAGTATATGGGGGTCACAAAGAATCGAACAGAAGTAGTGACTGAGCAGAGTTCAGTTCAGTTTAGTCGTGTCCGACTCCTTGAGACCCCATGAATCGCAGCATGCCAGGCCTCCCTGTCCATCACCAACTCCTGGAGCTCACTCAAACCACATCCATCTAGTCAGTGATGCCATCCAGCCATCTCATCCTCGGTCATCCCCTTCTCCTCCTGTCCCCATTCCCTCCCAGCATCAGAGTCTTTTCCAATGAGTCAGCTCTTCACATGAGGTGACCAAATACTGGAGTTTCAGCTTTAGCATCATTCCCTCCAAAGAAAGCCCAGGGTTGATCTCCTTCAGAATGGACTGGTTGGATCTCCTTGCAGTCCAAGGGACTCTCAAGAGTCTTCTCCAACACCACAGTTCAAAAGCATCAATTCTTCAGCGCTCAGCTTTCTTCAGTCCAACTCTCACATCCATATATGACCACTGGAAAAACCATAGCCTTGACTAGACGGACCTTAGTCGGCAAAGTAATGTCTCTGCTTTTGAATATGCTATCTAGGTTGCTCATAACTTTTCTTCCAAGGAATAAGTGTCTTTTAATATCATGGCTGCAGTCACCATCTGCAATGATTTTGGAGCCCCCAAAAATAAAGTCTGACACTGTTTCCCCATCTATTTCCCATGAAGTAATGGGACCAGATGCCATGATCTTCATTTTCTGAATGTTGAGCTTTAAGCCAACTTTTTCACTTTCCTCTTTCACTTTCATCAAGAGGCTTTTTAGTTCCTCTTCACTTCCTGCCATAACGGTGGAGTCTCTGCATATCTGATGTTATTGATATTTCTCCCAGCAATCTTGATTCCAGCTTGTGCTTCCTCCAGCCCAGCGTTTCTCATAATGTAATCTGCATATAAATTAAATAAGCAGGGTGACAACATACAGCCTTGACATACTCTTCTTCCTATTTGGAACCAGTCTGTTCCATGTCCAGTTCTAACTGTTGCTTCCTAACCTGCATATAGGTTTCTCAAGAGGCAGGTCAGGTGATCTGGTATTCCCATCTCTTGAAGAATTTTCCACAGTTTGTTGTGATCCACACAGTCAAAGGCTTTGGCATAGTCAATAAAGCAGAAATAGATGTTTTTCTGGAACTCTCTTGCTTTTTCCATGATCCAGTGGATGTTGGCAATTTGATCTCTGGTTCCTCTGCCTTTTCTAAAGCCAGCTTGAACATCTGGAAATTCACGGTTCACATATTGCTGAAGCCTGTCTTGGAGCATTTTGAGCATTACTTTGCTAGCATGTGAGATGAGTGCAATTGTGCAGTAGTTTGAGCATTCTTTGGCATTGCCTTTCTTTGGGATTGGAATGAAAACTGATCTTTTCCAGTCCTGTGGCCACTGCTGAGTTTTTCAAATTTCCTGGCATATTGAGTGCAGCACTTTCACAGCATCATCTTTCAGGATCTGAAATAGCTCAACTGGAATTCCATCACCTCCACTAGCTTTGTCAGTAGTGATGCTTTCTAAGGCCCCCTTGACTTCATATTCCAGGATGTCTGGCTCTAGCTGAGTGATCACACCATCGTGATTATCTGGGTCATGAAGATCTTTTTTGTACAGTTCTTCTGTGTATTCTTGCCATCTCTTCTTAATATCTTCTGCTTCTGTTAGGTCCATACCATTTCTGTCCTCTATCGAGCCCATCTTTGCCTGAAATGTTCCCTTGGTATCTCTAATTTTCTTGAAGAGATCTCTAGTCTTTCCCATTCTGTTCTCTTCCTCTATTTCTTTGCACTGATCCCTAAGGAAGGCTTTCTTATCTCTCCTTGATATTCTTTGGAACTCTGCATTCATATGCTTATATGTTTCCTTTTCTCCTTTGCTTTTCACTTCTCTTCTTTTCACAGCTATTCGTAAGGCCTCCCCAGACAGCCATTTTGCTTTTTTGCATTTCTTTTCCATGGGGATAGTCTTGATCCCTGTCTTCTGTACAATGTCACGAACCTCCATCCATAGTTCATCAGACACTCTATCTATCAGATCTAGTCCCTTAAATCTATTTCTCACTTCTACTGTATAATCAGTCATAAGGGATTCGATTTAGGTCATACCTAAGTGGTCTAGTGGTTTTCCCTTCTTTCTTCAACTTAGGTCTGAATTTGGCAATAAGGAGTTCATGATCTGAGCCACAGTCAGCTCCTGGTCTTGTTTTTGTTGACTGTATATAGCTTCTCCATCTTTGGCTGCAAAGAATATAATCAGTCTGATTTTGGTGTTGACCATCTGGTGATGTCCATGTGTAGAGTCTTTTCTTGTGTTGTTGGAAGACAAAACTCTATTAGCCTTTGCCCTGCTTCATTCTGTATTCCAAGGCCAAATTTGCCTGTTACTCCAGGTGTTTTCTGACTTTCTACTTTTGCATTCCAGTCCCCTATAATGAAAAGGACATCTTTTTTGGGTGTTAGTTCTAAAAGGTCTCGTAGGTCTTCATGCTGCTGCTGCTGCTGCTGTTGCTAAGTTGCTTTAGTCGTGTCCGACTCTGTGTGACCCCATAGACAGCAGCCCACCAGGCTCCCCTCTCCCTGGGATTCTCCAGGCAATACTGGAGTGGGTTGCCATTTCCTTCTCCAATGCATGAAAGTGAAAAGTGAAAGTGAAGTCACTCAGTCACGTCCAACTCTTAGTGACCCCATGGACTGAAGCCTACCAGGCTCCTCTGTCCATGGGATTTTCCAGGCAAGAGTACTGGAGTCGGGTGCCATTGCCTTCTCCGTGTAGGTCTTCATAGACCCGTTCAACTTCAGCTTCTTCAGCATTACTGGTTGTGGCATAGACTTGGATTACTGTGACAATGAATGGTTTGCCTTGGAAACGAACAGAGATCATTCTGTCATTTTTGAGATTGAGCACACACGCTCCTAATACAGAGGGCAGATGTGCTCTTAAAAATAATCAAAAGTAATTCTACACTCAATAGTGTCTCTAAAACACTCAATGGATTCAATGGAGGATTCACATATCAAAGGAGGATTCAGGAGGAATAGACATGAGACAGACGGTGGCCCAGTAGCAAAAGATAACAGTATTGGAAGAGAGCTCCTCTTTTATCAGTCTTGGGGCATGGCTTGACTGCTGCCCACTGAGGGTCTGATGACATTCAGGATGGAACTGGCCTTGGACAGACACTGGGATAGCTGAGGAAGTCCTGAATCTTGCATCTACTCAGGCCTATCTACTAAGCTCTTTTGCAAGCAGATATTCAAACTCTGTTCCTGGGCCCTTTGCTATCAGAGAATCGCATAACAATACATTGTAAATGCCACCAATACAACACTGAGAACAAAAACTTATTTATTTGTTTAAATAAACAACTGCATAACAGTCTGAGTGCCATACAGTGAGCCAAGTGTGCCTCCAGTAAACAATCTCAGACTTTTCTGGGAAATTATTGAGGAATGCCTCAGATTCAGAACTGTAATTATAACAAACTGGGTTTTTTGAGGAGGATTGGGGGGTGGCCATTTTTCTTCCTTATCTAAAGAAGTCTAAAAGGAAAATGCACCCAACATTAAATCCTGTGTCTCAAAGTAAGCAAACCTCAGTGGCTCATGTTAATCCTAGTGATGTTTACTAGAGAACTTTATCACACACAGGGAGGCATGTTTCCATTTTAACACCTTCTCTTTCCTTGATTTTCTGGAAAAAAAAATTATAAATGTACCCTGTAGGTATGTTACACGTACAGTTTCAATTCCCAAGTGAATTAGATCACCTAAAAATACAAAGCCTGGGTACTTCTGGGTCCAAATCTACATGTGATTTTAGAAATGCTTTAGGCACTTTAAAAATAAATCAACTTTGCCTTTTAGAAACAAAATTTGAAGTATTCGTGGTTCAATAAAGGAAAATTAAAATATAAGCAGAGTATGCATTCTGACTAACAGTAAGCCCCAGTTATATTTGGGGCTGTATTAGTTCCTGGGCCTATTCTTCTCTAGCAAAACCAATCTGCTTGCTCTAGTAATGAAATACTTTTAAACTTAAGTCGTAAGTATTGAGTCCCTAACATAGATGGGTGTGTATATGCATGCACACACACAAAGATGAAATAATTCCTACTAGGCACACTACTTCAGAAATACAAAATATATCCCAGGCACTACAGATGAAACACTTAAATTCTAACAAAATCTATAGTTGACATAGTTTTATGATATTCTATTGTATTACAATCTTTATCAGTAACAAAAATTGACAGCACATTAGGCTGCCTGACATCTGTCAAAATCACCACAGAAGGGATATTAGGAAAAGGTTGCAGTCAGTATTTGGCAACTGTTATCATTTGTGTTAGAATCACTTTACTAGTAGAGAAATTTCAAAGGAGATTTTAGATAATTTATAGGAATGGATAATAAAAAATTCATGGATCATATGTAAAATATTCACTGGGAATTTGCTCTACGACTCAAGGAACTCAAATCAGGGCTCTGTGACAACCTAGAGGGGTGGGATGGGGTGTGAGGTGAGAGGAAAGTTCAAGAGGGAGGAGACATATATATACCTATGGCTGATTCATGTTTGAGGTATGGCAGAAACCAATACAACATTTTAAAGCAATTATCTTTCAACTGAAAATAAACTTGTTTTTTTTTTTTTTTTTACTTTATTTTACTTTAAAATACTGTATTGGTTTTGCCGTACATTGACATGAATCCACCACGGGTGTATACAAGCTCCCAATCCTGAATCCCCCTCCCACCTCCCACCTCATATCATCTCTCTGGATCATCCCCATGCACCAGCCCCAAACATCCTGTATCCTGTATCAAACACAGACTGGCACTTCGTTTCTTACATGATAGTATACATGTTTCAATGCCATTCTCCCAAATCATCCCACCCTCTCCCTCTCCCTCAGAGTCCAAAAGTCCATTCTATACATGAAAATAAATAAACTTTTAAAACTTAGTGGAAAAGAGAAAAACAACTGTAATTATTTGGAGTGCATAGCCCTTCCTGAATTCAGAAGAGTTTCTGGAAGTCTGCAGCCCCACTACACTTTTCTTGCTATTGATTTGGGTATATGCATTTTCCATTTTAAATCTCTTCAATGAGCCCTGTGACTAACAACTTATTCTCCAGGGTTGTGCTTCTATTACACAAAGTCTTCAAACTTCTTTTTAGTAGAAAGAGAAAAAAATTGCAGAAGCAAAATACTTTTCTGAAGAAGAAGACAAACATGAAACAGAAATCAGCAGTATTCAGTGAGAACCCTTCATGTAAGAAAGTATTTGTGGCTTCAAAAGAGTAAAGACTGATTACAATTAAAAAGCAGGTGCCCTTCAGATTTCTAGAAGTTAGATTTTTCTTAAAACAACAACAACAACAACAACAAACTTTTCACTGGGAAGGGACAACACTTGGATGGTAATGGTAGTTATGATCTAGCCATTTCATTTCAAAAATCTTCTACTCAATTTACTTTATGCATAGAAACATAATATCCAGCACAAAGAACTTTTCATTTATTGTATTTCACTGATTATAAGATGTACATTTCAACACCAACGAAGTGGTGATGCATCTTAAAATTGAGAACGCTCAAAACTACAATATAATCAATCTGATTTTTGTATGACTGTCTGGTGATATCCATGTGTAGAGTCTTCTCTTGTGTTGTTGGAAGAGGGTGTTTGCTATGACCAGTGCGTTCTCTTGGCAAAACTCTGTTAGCCTTTGCCCTGCTTCATTTTGTACTCCAAAGCCAAATTTGCCTCTTATTCCAGGTATCTCTTGACTTCCAACTTTTGCAGTCCCCTATAATGAAAATGACATCTTTTGGGGGTGTTAGTTCTAGAAGGTCTTGTAGGTCTTCATAGAACTGTTCCACTTCAGCTTCCTCAGCATTACTGGTTGGAGCATAGACTTGGATTACTGTGATACTGAATGGTTTGCCTTGGAAATGAACTGAGATCATTCTGTCATTTTTGAGCCTGCATACAAGTACTGCATTTCGGACTAATTTGTTAATGATGAGGGCTACTCCATTTCTTCTAAGGGATTGCACACAGTAGTAGATATAATGGTCATCTGAGTTAAATTCACCCATTCCAGTCCATTTTAGTTCACTGATTCCTAAAATGTCGATGTTTACTCTTGCCAACTCCTTTTGAGCACGTCCAATTAACCTTGATTCATGGACCTAATATTCCAGGTTCCAATGCAATATTGTTCTTTACAGTATCAGACTTTACTTCCATCACCAGCCACATCAACAACTGGGCATTGCTTTTGCTTTGCCTCTGTTTCTTCATTCTTTCTGGAGTTATTTCTCCATACTTCTCCATTAGCATACTGGGCAGCTACCAACCTGCAGAGTTCGTAATTCAGTGTCATACCTTTTTGTCTTTTCATACTGTTCATGGGGTTCTCAAGGCAAGAATACTGAAGTGGTGGTGAAGTAGTGTAGGAATGGAATTCCAGTTTAGCTATTTCAAATCCTAAAAGATGATGCTGTAAAAGTGCTGCACTCAATATGCCAGGAAATTTGGAAAACGCAGCAATGGCCACAAGACTGCAAAAGGTCAGTTTTCATTCCAATCCCAAAGAAAGGTAATACCAAAGAATGTTCAAATTACCACACAATTGCACTCATCTCACACGCTAGCAAAGTAATGTCTAAAATTCTCCAAGCCAGGCTTGAACAGTACATGAACCGTGAACTTCCAGATGTTCAAGCTGGATTTAGAAAAGGCAAAGGAAGCAGAGATCAAATCGCCAACATCCGCTGGATCATCGAAAAAGCAAGAGAATTTCAGAAAAACATCTACCTCTGCTTTATGTACTATGCCAAAGCCTTTGACTGTGTGGATCATAACAGACTCTTGAAAATTCTTAAAGAGATGGGAATACTAGACCACCTGACCTGCCTCTTGAGAAATCTGTATGCAGGTCAAGAAGCAACAGTTAGAACCGGACATGGAAAAACAGACTGGTTTCAAACTGGGAAAGGTGTATGTCAAGGTTATATGTTGTCACCGTGCTTCTTTAACTTATATGCAGAGTACATCATGTGAAATGCCAGGGTGGAAGCACAAGCTGGAATCAAGATTTACAGGAGAAATATTAATAACCTCAGATATGCAGATGACACCACCCTTATGGCAGAAAGCGAAGAACTAAAGAACCTCCTGATGAAAGTGAAAGAGCAAAGTGAAAAGGCTGGCTTAAAGCTCAACATTCAGAAAACTAAGATCATGGCATCCAGTCCCATCACTTCATGGCAAATAGATGGGGAAACAAGGGAAACAGTGAGAAACTTTATTTTGGGGGGGCTCCAAAATCACTGCAGATGGTGACTGCAGCCATAAAATTAAAAGATGCTTACTCCTTGGGAGAAAAGCTATGACCAATCTAGACAGCATATTAAAAAGCAGAGACATTACTTTGCCAGTGAAGGTCTGTCTAGTCAAAGCTATGGTTTTTCCAGTAGTCATGTATGGATGTGAGAGTTGGACCATAAAGTTGAGTGTCAAAGAACTGATGCTTTTGAACTGTGGTATTGGAGAAGACTCTTGAGAGTCCCTTGGACTGCAAGGAGATCCAATCAGTCCATCCTAAAGGAAATGAGTCCTGAATATTCACTGGAAGGACTGATGCTAAAGCTGAAACTCTAATACTCTGGCCACCTGATGTGAAGAGCTGACTCATTGGAAAAGACCCTGATGCTGGGAAAGATTGAAGGCAGGAGGAGAAGGGGACAACAGAGGATAAGCTGGTTGGATGGCATCACTGACTCGATGGACATGAGTTTGTGCAAGCTCTGGAAGTTGGTTATGGACAGAGAAGCCTGGGGTGCTGCAGTCCATGGGGTGACAAAGAATCGGACATGACTGAGCAACTGAACTGAACTGACTGAAAAACTACAATAAAGTACCACACAATAAATCCTAAAGAGGGCATGGACAAAATGGAACCCTCTCACACTGTTGGTGGGAATGTAAACTGGAGCAGTCACTATGGAAAACAATATGGAGATTCCTCAAAAAACTAAAAATAAGAGTTGCCATTATGATCCCACAATCCCACTTCTGGTCATATATCTGGATGAAAGTAGAATTTGAAAGGCTACATGCTCCCCTACACTCTTTACAATATCCAAGACAGGGAAAACAACCTAAATGTCCATTAACAAATGAATGGAAACAGAAAATATGAGACCCCATGGACTGCAGCCTACCAGGCTCCTCTGTCCATGGGATTTTCCAGGCAAGAGTACTGGAGTGGGGTGCCATTGCCTTCTCCAATGGTATACATAGACACAAGAAAATATTAACCATAAAAAAGAATGAAACAGTGCCATTTGCAGTAACATGGATGGACCTAGAGATCACCATACTAAGCAAAGTAAGTTAGAGAAAAATACCACTTATATGTGGAATCTAAAATACAACACACACATGAACATATCTATGAAACAGAAACTGACTCACAGATGCAGAGAACAGACCCATGCCTGACAAAGGGGAGAAGGAGGGAGGGGGAAGGCCTGGGAGTTTGGGATCAGCAAATGCAAACTAAACTATTATATACATTACAGATAAATAACAGGGCACCCTGGTGGCTCAGATGGTAAAGAATCTGCCTGCAATGCAGGAGACCTGGGTTTGATCCTTGGGTTGGGAAGATCCCCTGAAGAAGAGAATGGCAACCCTCTCTAGTATTCTTGCTGGAGAAATCCATGGACAGGGAAGCCTGAGGGGCTACAGTTCATGGAGTCACAAGAGTCAGACACGACTGAGCGAGTAACATGTTCACCTTCAACAAAAAACAAAAAGGTCTTATTGTATAGTACAGCAAACGGTGTTCAATGTCCTGTGATAAACCATAATGTAAAAGAATATGAAAAAGAATATATATATATATAACTGAATCACTTTGTTGTACAGTACAAATTAAGGCAACATTGTAAATCAACTACACTTCAATAAAATATTTTTTAAATGACAGGCTATATGGCTCTTGGTCCTGTACTGACCATGGTCGGTATAATTCCACTGTGCAAACTGAGACACAAAGGTCCATATTTTCATATGTCCTGTGACAAAACACTTCTAAAAGAGCAATATAAGTTTAAAATAATAATTCCAAATGACAAGAAAGTATGTGTCCTGATTTAAATAGTAGTGTTTTTTTCTTCCTGCATGCTGGATATGTTTCTAACATTCAATGAGATTACCCACAGTCAGTAACGCAGGACATAAATATAATTCAGATAAGCAGTACTTGTCCGTGACTATTGATTCAAGTTGTCTAACACAGAGTATAAAGCTTTCCCACTGGCCATCAGGGCTGCACACAATAGAATCTTAAATACATTCCCCAGCTTCTCTCTCAGTAGCTACTATTCTTACTGTCTTGCTAGTTAGGAATGAACTATTCATGATGTACTGAATACCTGCTTCATCTGCTTCCCAAAGGATTCCCTCATGTTTTCTCTTGCTATTTTCTCATGCAGTGTGGTGTGTGTGTGTGTGTGCACGTGCGCGCACTCAGTCGTGTCTGATTCTTTTGTGGCCCCATGGGGTATAGCCTGCCAGGCTCCTCTGCTCATGGGATTCTCCAGGCAACAATATTGGAGTGGGTTGCCATGCCCTCCTCCAGGGGATCTTTCCTCATACTGGAACTCAGCTGGTGAACTAGGCTTTGTCTAGTTCATGTTTTAGCTTTGTTTACTTTTCACTTGCGTGAACATTAAAAGAAAAACTCACAAAACCCCAAACTTTTGAGTATTATGTGCCTAGCACCTTAGAATTCGAATTTGCAATCTCTGCCTTATCCAACTAAAGGCCTGAAAGGTGCCTTAAGGTAGAAATTTTACCTTTGTAGGCCCATAGTAGGTATTTTCTAAACATAGGCTGAAATGAATACATCCTTTAAAACAAACAAAAAAAAAACACTCTACTCACATTATGGCTTTGGGGGATGCTCTGCAAAAGCCAAATCTTAAAACAAAATGTCTTAAATTACACTGAATTAAGTAAATTTTATTACAGGTAACAGAAAATGTGGTGAACTTTTGTTTATTATGGTTTCTATATTTTCCTGTTTTCTGTGTATATTCATACTTAAGAAATGAGACAGACAATATCAATGAAGGTTTTTAGGGAATTTCTATTAGAAATAACAACAGTACAGTTTGCAGACATAGAATACATGCTATGAACAGTTTAAAACTTTGGCATCCAATGGAATTAATTCTCCTTAATTCTAAATGGAATTTTACAGAAAACCAGCAGCAACTCAGGAAGATGACCTTAAGAGATATTCTGTCCCTTTCCTAAGCTTACGTCAATTAAACATATTAGTACTAGGTACATACCACACACTGTGGACTTGGAAAACAAAGAGAAAATCAGGAACAGTCATGGCCTCCACCCTTAGAACTGAGTGTTCATCAATGTCCCCAAAGAAATAATGTAAAATTTATTAATGAACATAAGTCTAGGGGACTGTAAGAAAGTGTCTTAGAATTCTCACTTCTTTGGAAGTTATTCTTCAGAAAATAGTCCTGAATATTGAGTAGTTTCCTTGGTCAAGCTGTTAGTGGGATCTCTTAGTCTAGTTTAAAGAGCTATAAAGCTTTTTTAGGGAATTTAAAAATACTAGAGGGACTGGAAGGACTCCCATGATCATGGAGGGTGGTGGTTCTCTCGATGTGGTTCCCAGGCCAACAGCAGAGCTGGCCTCACCTGGAACCTTGAGAGATACGGAAATTCTCAGGCCCCACCGCAGACCCACTGAATCAGAAACTCGGGAGATGAGACAGCAACCTGTGCGTTAACAAACCCTCCAGATGATTCTGATACTTAACTTTGAGAAGCACTGACAGACTACAATCCACTACATGTCACAGAGAATTTTTAAAGGCCATTCAGCCAAAAAGAGATGAGAGAGTGAAAATGTTAGGTCTGACTCTTTGTGACCC
This sequence comes from Oryx dammah, assembly GCF_014754425.2. Taxonomy (NCBI): domain Eukaryota; kingdom Metazoa; phylum Chordata; class Mammalia; order Artiodactyla; family Bovidae; genus Oryx; species Oryx dammah. Next base: position 1,330,742 of record NW_024080471.1, read on the forward strand.
CATGGATTATAGCCACCAGGCGCCTCTGTCCATGGAATTCTCCAGGAAAGAATACTGGAGTGCGTTGCCATTTCTTTCTCCAGGGGATCTTCCTGACCCAAGGATTGAACCCAGGTCTCTCATGTTGCGGGCAGACTTTGTATGTACTGAGCCACCTGGGAAGCCCAAAAGAGACTCAGTTCAGTTCAGTCTCTCAGTCGTGTCCAACTCTTTGCGACCCCATGAATCGCAGCACACCAGGCCTCCCTGTCCATCACCAACTCCCGGAGTTCACTCAGACTCACGTCCATCGAGTCCATGATGCCATCCAGCCATCTCATCCTCCGTCGTCCCCTTCTCCTCCTGCCCCCAATCCCTCCCAGCATCAGAGTCTTTTCCAATGACTCAACTCTTCGCGTGAGGTGGCCAATGTACTGGACTTTCAGTTTTAGCATCATTCCCTCCAAAGAAATCCCAGGGTTGATCTCCTTCAGAATGGACTGGTTGGATCTCCTTGCAGTCCAAGGGACTCTCAAGAGTCTTCTCCAACACCACAGCTCAAAAGCATCAACTCTTCGGTGCTCAGCTTTCTTCACAGTCCAACTCTCACATCCACACATGACCACTGGAAAAACCATAGCCTTGACTAGAAGGACCTTTGTTGGCAAAGTAATGTCTCTGCTTTTCAATATGCTATCTAGGTTGGTCATAAATTTTCTTCCAAGGAGTAAGCGTCTTTTAATTTCATGGCTGCAGTCACCATCTGCAGTGATTTTGGAGGCCCCCAAAATAAAGTCTGACACTGTTTCCACTCTTTATCCATCTATTTCCCATGAAGTGATGGGACCAGATGCCATGATCTTCTAAACAGGGACTAAAACACAGGCTGCCTGTTGTCTAATCAAATTTTCTTCTACCATACCAAAACGTGTATATTTTATTTGCCATGTTATATCCTTGTGCAATTTTGAACCATGTATAAAAAGCTCAGAGAAAGAATTATTGGTTTGAAATATGTCATTCTCCACCCCCTCCCTTTTTCTAAAAATCTAAACCTCATCGGAGATTCAGATATTTTGGAAAATTAACCAATTTATTGCTAATGACAAACAACACCATTACTGTGCCCACAATATACATAAAAATATAGTACATACCAGGCGTTAGACGAGATGTTTGTCTGTTTATTATCTGCCTGCTCTACTAGGCTGCAAGAGCCACAAGGGTGTTTTGTCTTCTTTGATTACTTCTATTTCTTTTACTTTAGAACAATGCCCAGCTCTGAGGCAGCACTCAAAAAGCACTCAATTTGAATCAACAAATAAATGAACTTCAATTTGACTTGTACTGTCACTTAAATTTGGGGATCTTGTTTCTCCAATTACATATTAAGTTATTAGAGACTCGGCCTTCAATGATTCTTGAACCCACATCACCTAGAAGGTATAATGTACCATACCTAACAGTTGACACTATTTTTTTCTGTAAAGGGCAAGACAGTAAACATCTTGGCTTTGCAGGGCATAACGTCTTTCTTTCAACTACTCAGCTATGCCTCTTAGAGTCGGACACAACTGAAGCAACTTAGCATGCATGCAATGGAGAAGGAAATGGCAACTCACTCCAGTATTCTTGCCTGGAGAATCCCAGGGACAGAGGAGCCTGGTGGGCTGCAATCTATAGGGTCACACAGAGTCAGACACGACTGAAGTGACTTAGCAGCAGCAGCAGCAGCTATGTCTCTGAAGCAGGAACGTAACCACAGACAATTTGTAAATGATGGATGTGGCTGCATCCCAATAAAACTTTCTTGACAAAAGCATGCACAGGCAGGGCAGATGTGGTCTGTGCTATGTAGTTTGCTGATCGCTGATCAAAGCAACAGAACTAACAACTATTATTACTGTTATATTTTAAAGACTAAGTTAACAGATACAAATAAAAGGCTATAGTGAAATGAAGTGAGGTTGCTCAGTCGTGTCCGACTCTTTGCAACCCCATGGACTATAGCCTATCAGGCTCCTCTATCCATGGGATTTTCCAGGCAGAGAGCTGGAGTGGATTGCCATTTCCTTCTCCAGGGGATCCTCCCGACCCAGGAATCAAACCCGGGTCTCCCGCATTGCAGGCAGACGCTTTCCCGTGGGAGCTACCAGGGAAGGCCCAAAGGCTATAAGCAGCTCTCTAATACCTATTTTTTAAAAGAGCACATTAATGCTTATTACATAAAATCTATATCCTCTTAAGAAAATTAGGATAAGTTGTACAGACTTAATGTCAGTTATTTATTTACTTAGAGGCCAGTTAACATAAAGTTCATTCCAGTATCTTTTAACATTTTTAAAACAGAGGTATAACCAAGATGGACATTAAAGAAAGCCTGCTTCCTTCACTTCACTGACCTTGTAAGTTTTGGGGGCAAAGAAGTAGGAAAATGAGCATTACTTTATTAAATACAATTTACTCTGGCACCCCAAAGCTGTAAGGTTAATCTTCTCCACAGCATCCCAAAGAAATATATCACTTTGTATTTCTCTTTAAAAAAATAAAGCGTGCTTCCTTTGTAATTAGAGCCAAAGGAAGACAGACCTGGCCCACCAGCCATACTGTGTGGTCCTGCAAACCTCAGCAGCTGACATGAGCAAGGATAAATCACTTGGTTCTGTTGCTGGGGAAAATGTCCTTTGGACATGGAGGGAAAGGAGAGAGCCAAGAGCTGAAAGTCACCCTCTGAAGCATTATTTTGTTGTCAGAATCATGGCTATTGTTATTGGCATTCACTTTTCGAAGAGAGAATGAATTATTTCGCTGTTGTTGACCTATCAGCTGACTTTTTTTCTTTGGTGAGTTCTGTGAACACTTTCCCCTCCACCCCCTTTTTATGAAATATGATCACTGAGTGTGCTGGTCAGTGTACACTGTACTAGAAAACAATGGCTTAATACATCCTTGGCCTGGTTTAAGAAAGGAAGAGAATGCCTCTCTCTCCCATCCCTCCCTTGCAAACGGAGTTATATCAAGAATCAAAGAGAACCAGACTGACATAGAAACACAGGTGCAAACAATGTCTCCTCCCGGTTTCCCGGGCTATAGAAATGGGAACTAACCTACTCGTTCATCTTTCCCTCTTCACACTAATCCTACCTCCAAATTTTAATCAAGGAAGGAGACAGGATTGGGATTGACACAGATACACTATTGTTACTATGTATAAAATTAATAACTAATGAGAACCCACTGTATAACCCAGGGAACTCTACTCCATGCTCTGCGGTGACCTAAATGGGAAGGAAATCCAAACGAAAAGAGCGGACATATGTAGACACATAGCTTATTCACTTTGCTGTACAGCAGACACTAACCCAACACTACAAAGCTACACTCCAATAAAAATTTTAAAAAGGAAGAAGGTAGGTGCTTTTCTTACCCTGTCCTCTTTGGAAGGCAGATCTCTAGGGATGACTTTGTTATCTAAAAGATTTGAGCTGTCTTAGTTCTCAAAATGCTGACAGGGTTCATAAAATAATTTTTATGAAAACATTTATAAACTGTGAGCCACCTCACAAATGTTGACCCATTTTATTTAATTGTTTTGAGTCTCTGCCCACTCTAAATCATAATACTTGATGTAATTAGGTCACATTTTATGGATATAAGCAAAAAAAGAATAAGTGTCAGTAGGAAAACAACCTCTCATGGGTAAATGAATTACATGTTGCCTTCTTCACTGCTGTCAGCAAACCTTTCAGAGGTACTAACCAAAGGGGAAGGTCAATTTGGGTAGTTATAAACATATGACAAAGGAATTAGCTCTAGTCCATGTAGATGCAAAAAAAAAAAAAAATAATAATAATAATAATAGCATTGTCACACAATCCTTCCCACTTTTCTCTCTTTCTTTGGCCCCTCTCTTCTGCCTGGGGTAACATACCTGCCCCCAAATAAAAAAGAATTGTGGAAAAATAAAAACATCTACTCAAACACTAGGATATCATGAGGTGAAAAGGGACAGAATTATCATCCACTCCATGCTAGAGGTTTCCGTCCATCTCCTAACTCCCTGGATCCTGTGAAGACATTAGGTTACATGGCAAAGGAGACTTAAGGCTGCAGATGGAATCAAGGTAATTATTAACCGGATTTTACAAACAGGGAGATCAGGACTTCCCTAGTGGTCCAATGGCTACAACTCTGCACTCCCAATGCAGGGGGCCCGGGCTTGGTCCCTGGTCAGGGAAGTAGATCTTACCTGCTGCAACTGAGAGTTCACATTCTGCAACTAAAGATCTCACAGGCCATAATTAAGACCCGGAGCAGCTAATTAAATAAATAATTAAAATATTTTTGTAAATAAGGAGATTATCTTGGATTATCTAAATGGGCTCAATATAACCACAGGTCCTTTAGAGGGAAGCGGAAGGGGAGAGTCAGAGGGAGATGTTGACTATAGGGGAAAAAAAGGCTTTAAGGGTGGATGAGTGGCATTATGAGTCAAGAAATATAGGTGGCCTTTTGGAACCAGAAAAGGCAAGAAAATGAATTCTCCTCTAAAGACTCCACTAGGGAATGCAGTCCTGCAAACACCTTGATTTTAGCCCAGTGAGGCCCATGAGGGAAGTGTGACCTATAAAACCATAAGATGACAAAATTTGTGTTGTTTTAAGCCACTTGGTTTGTGGTGACATGATACAGCAGCAGTAGAAAACTAACATATTAGACAATTATGATATAGCAATTCTTTTTTTTTTTTTTTGGCCATACATTGGGGCATATCGGATCTTAGTTCCCCAACCAGGGATGGAACTCACATCCCCTGCAGAAGAGTGGAATCTTAACCACTGGACCACCAGGGATGTCCCTAATATATCAATTCTTATATAATTGTATGAATCAGGTACCATTATTGTTCCCATTTCACAGAGGAAGATGCTGAGACAAGAGAAGTTAATGACCTTCCCAGGGTCACAGAGCAGGGCCAGAATTCCAGCCCAGGTAATCAGGCTCTAGCAACCACACTGCCAGCCAATAGTTAACGCTGTGAAAGATATGATGGTGCAGAGAACACCTCATGGACAAGTACATCCCTGTGGCTAAAATTTAAAGTTTTATGATGAAGAGTCACTGGAAGACTAGAGTCATCAATGTGGTCATCAAAGGAAGTGAAGTGGGTTGTTACAACAATCAGGAATGTGGATATATTAGAATAGGTCATAACAGGAGACAAGAGAAAATCTAATTTAAGGCCTGACTGAATCTGTGGAAAGAGACCAAACAAGAACACCCTTATAAGATCTCTCAAGATGAGTCCAGCTTTCTCATTTCTTCCAGACCATCCATCCCCTCCATCTGCTGTCATTAACTTCCTTCCCATGGTTCAGTTCTTGGGAAGTTACCCCTGTTCCCCTTCAAGGGTCCTCCAGCTCCCAGCGTCTTTGCCATGACTCCCTACATCCTTCTCTTGGAACTGTGGTCCAGAAGGGGACACTGTAATGAGCACCAGGCAGAGACATCTGGATTTGACAAAGCAGGCCTTCTTACCCGAGATAAGGATACAGATGCGAACTGAAGATTTCATTGTTTTCCCCTCAATGGTCAATAAATAAAACAGAATGTTTAACAATAAACAAATATAGGAAGAATACTGTCACTTTTAGAAAAAAGTGATCCTTTTAAAATTCAAGTGATACTGGTAAACGAATAAACAACTTATTCCCTAAAAATGGCACTTCATTCATTGTACCTGAGTAACAGTTTAAAATCCTTCACAAAGCTTCAAAAAGCACACAATGGCTACTGATATAAACATTAAAACTAGTATTCAATTACATCTTTTAATAAATATATAGCTTCATCAGGTATTAACTTGAAAATGAAATTTATCTTTGGCAGAAAAATTAGGGGGAGAAGGTATATGCCAGAACACTGAGAGACTATTTATTATACTATAAAATCACCATTATTAAAACATTCATTTTCTATGCTTAAGAAATTTAAAAATTTCAATCATAAAACAGTATGTTTCCCAACTGGCAACTGAAATAGTATTTACTTGTTTTTACGTGGACAAAACATAAATTTAACATCATTCAATTTTTTAACAGATTGCTTATAATTGTACTTTTATTAAGCTCTTAACAAAAAAGATTTTGAAATATGTGCCCATATAACACCTTGAACTAGCTAAATTCTCCTGTCTTAGTTTATTAGGCAGCATTGAGAATCAAAGGCATTTTTATGGTATGAATATTTTATAGCAGAGATGATACTCAATACCTGCATGGAGTTTTGTTGTCATAGGGACCATATAGGAGAAACCATTTAAATGCCAGAATTTCAAACCCCCTGGAACACTGCCTTCAGGTCTGGCTTTACTTACAACTTGGAAATCAAAACTGTAGCGACCATCTTTTTTTAAAAATGTACAATCCATCTGCTTAAAAAAATTAAGTACTGACTTTACTCTTTGAAAAGTCTTAAATTTCCTTTCCATGACAAATTTTGATGGTAGAGCATACCAAATGGGGGGATACTGCTGCCTAGCAGGTCGTCATGGCAACTAAAGTACATACACACACACACACACACACACACACATTGTGAGCCTGCACTAAAGCTAACATGATAAGACCACAGCTGAGAAGTTTGGCATGTATTTTCACTGATGCTGTCTCCTTTTTTATTTCTGTTGGTAACTTCATCTTTTCCTTAAAGCTCACCCACAAATCACCAACAAAATAACAGATAACTTTGCCCTAAATCAAAAGGCATCAGAGAAATGAAAATGCAAGTGGGGAAAAGGGGAGAGGCCTTGATTTCCAATTAGTTGGAAGCCTGTGCGCCATGCTATCAGCTGGCCTGATAGTCAAACTCCAGCCCACAGAAGCATCATAGCCAGGCTCCTACTAAGAGACTGGGAGACTGTGTTTTCTTAAGAAATCAGATATTATAAAGTCTTCCTCAGTTTGATTCCAAGCAACCTTATTTGAAGCCTATCTCTAACTACACTATTCCATGAATTCTGCATTCCAGCCAAATCTGCCTGCTTGTCATTCCATACACATGCTGTGTGTCCTTCTGACCTTCCCTTGCTATACCCACCACCTGAACACTCTCTGAGCCTTCGTCCTACAGGGAGTAAAATGATCTATAAAACTATGACCAACACACAGAAATCCCTTACATTTCTATACATTAATGATTAAAATTCAGAAAGTTAAGGAAACAAGCCAATTCACCATTGCAACCAAAAAAAATAATAAAATACCTAAGGATAAAACTACCTAAAGGGACAAAAGCCCTGTATACAGAAAATTATAAAGACACTGATGAAAGAAATCAAAGATGACACAAACAGATGGAGAAATATATCATGTTCTTGGATTGGAAGAATATTGTGAAAATGTAATCTACAAATTCAATGTAGATTAATTCAAAGTAATCTACAGTTCAATGCAATCCCTATCAAACTACCAATGCTAGTTTTCAAAGAACTATAACCAAAAAATCACAATTTGTATGGAAATACAAAAGATATCAAATAGCCAAAGCAATTTTGAGAAAGAAGAATGGAGCTAGATGGATCACTCTTCCTGACTTCTGACTATACTACAAAGCTACAGTCATTAAGACAGCATAACACTGGCACAAAAACAGAAATACAGAACAATGGAATAAGCTGAAAGCCCAGAGATAAACCCATGCACCTATGGGCACTTTATCATTACAAAGGAGGGAAGAATATACAATAGAGAAAGTACAGCCTCTTCAATAAGTAGTGCTGGGAAAACTGGACAGCTACATGTAAAAGAATAAAACTAGGACACCTTTTAACACCATACACAAAAATAAACTCAAAATGGATTAAAGATACAAATGTAAGGCCAGAAATGATAAAGCTCTTAGAGGAAAACATAGGCAGTACACTCTGACATACATCGCGGTAAGATCCTCTTTGATCCACCTCCTACAGTAATGGGGAAAAAAAATTAACAAATGGGACTTAATTAAACTTGAAAGTTTTCTCACACCAAAGGAAACAATAAACAAGATTAAAAGACAACCCTCAAAATGGGAGAAAATAATTGCAAACAAAACAACTGACAAAGGATTGATCTCCAAAATATACAGACAGCTCATGCAGCTCAATACCAGAAAAACAAACAACCCAAATCAAAAAATGGGCAGAAGACCTAGACAGACATTTCTTCAAAGAAGACATACAGATGGTCAAAAACACATGAAAAGATGTTCAACATCACTCATTATTAGAGAAATGCAAATCACAACTACAATGAGCTATCACCTCATACTGGTAAGAATGACCATCATTTAAAAATCTACAAAAATGTTGGAGAGAATGTGGAGAAAAGGGAACCCTTCTGCACTGCTAGTAGGAATATAAACTGATAAGCCACTACAGAGAACAGTATGGAGATTTCTTTAAAAACTAGGAATAAAACTACCATATGATTCAACAATCCCACTACTGGGCATATAGCCTGAGAAAACCGTAGCTGAAAGAGACCCATGTAACTCATGTTCATTGCAGCACTATTTACAATAGCTAGGACACGGAAGCAACCTAGATGTCCACGACAACTGAATGGATACAGAAATTGTGGTACCTATGTACAGTGGAATATTACAGCTATAAAAGAGAACACATTTGAGGTAGACGAACCTAGAGCCTATTGTACAGAGTGAACTAAGTCAGAAAGAGAAAGACAAATAGTGTGTATCAATGCTTGTGTACAGAATCTAGAAGAATCGTACTGATGGGCCTGTTTTCTGGGCAGGAAGGGAGTCCCAGACATAGAGCACAGACTGTGAACACAGCAAGGGAAGGAGAGGGTGAGACGAATTAAGAGAGTAGCATGAAAACATACACACTGTCACGTGTAGAACAGATTCCCAGTGGGAGTTTGCGGTGTGCTCTTTGACAGCCTAGCGGGGTGGGATGCGGTGGGAGATTCAAGAGGGAGGGGGCATATGGCTGTGGCTGATTCATGTCGATGTACAGCAGAAACCAGCACAACATTGTAAAGCAATTATCCTCCACTCAAAACTAAAGAAAAACCATGACCAATCTCCACCCAGCAAAAGCGCCTGTGTTTTTCAATTTTTATTTATTTATTTGGTGGCACTGGGTATTACTTGTAGCACACAGGATCTAAATCTTTGTTGGGTCATGCAGTATCTTTAGTTGCGGCATGTGGGGTCTTTTTTTTTCTTTTCTTTTCTAGTTTCGGCATCTGAACTCTTAGTTGCGGCATGTGGGGTCTTTTTTTTTTTTCTTTTCTTTTCTGGTTTCTGCATCTGAACTCTTAATTGCAGTATGTGGGGTCTAGTTCCCTGCCCAGGGATTGAACCTAGGCCCCCTGCATTGGGAGTGCAGAATCGTAACCACTGGACCACCAGGAAAATCACCAAAAGTGCCTTCTGAATTGATGTAACTACCTTATTTAAATTGCTTATTTGATATTAACTTTTTGCCTTCCAGAGTATTCAGGGGTCTACTTCACTTCTCCCTGACACTGACCATTTAGGAAGGGGGTTATATTTTGTGATCTAATAGCTAGTTCTCCAGTTACTTGGACAACAACAGTAGAAGGGACCATAGAAAATTAAGGAATATTGATAACAACCAGCATCTACTAATACCTTTAAGCAGGTCATGCCAGAGTTGTATGACACAGAAATTAAAAAAAAAAAATCATATGGGTAACCTCATGGCAGAGATGAACAACTCTTGAAAACACCACTGAGATATAATCTATTCATGTGGTGACACTCATTGGTGTCAGAAAATCCTTAAAACACTCCATAGGAGCTAGATATACCACAATTCTCTCTAAAGATATTGATTAAAGACATTTTTCTCCTAAATATTTTTCCAGACACCTTTCTGACAAAATACATATACACAAAATGAAGTATGATCCTTGGGCATGAAGTAATATTGCATCTAGAAAGGAAAAAAATAGAGGTTTTCAAAGGGACTACCTTGGCCACTTGGGACATTAACTTCGAGACTTTAAGGCTAGAATAAAATTGCATATCCAAACTTTAATGGCTCATTTAATAACAGAAAAAGTTACAGTTCTGTCAAGTCCAAAAATATGTCTTTCATTTTTCTTGTATTACAACTGCTTACCAGACATCGCCACCAGCTACTTCAAATGTAACAAGTCCAAAGCTTAAATGATGACCCATTCCATTCCCACACATACAAAATAAAAACAAAACTACTCCTTCACTCATATTTCCTGTTCCAGTTAAAAGTGCCAGTAACTGTGGTCACTCAAACTAGAAGCCATTGAGTCAGCGTTGACTTGCTTCTCAGCGTCAAATCCTAAATTCAACAGTTTCAATAGGGAAACAATATCAGGTAAAACAAACAGCATGGATTTAAATATCAGGGCTTCTTATTAACTATAAAACCCTTGGAAAACATATTTAATCTTATTAACTCTCAGTGAGACTATGAGTCATATAAGATTTTTTAAAAATAAATAAATGGGTTTTGAGATAGATTTCTATTATCCTATTATCGTTCTCTTGGAATTCACAAAACATGCTATCAGATTCAAGGAGATGGGAAATAAAAAAATGACAGCAAAAACTATTTCATTTGGTTTAATTACTCTTTCCCAAACTTACTTGGCTTATTTTTAAGGAATGCACTGACATTTCTTCTTCTTAAAAAAGAAAAAGTTAGCTGTGAAACACTAACCTATTTCATGGGGTTGACTCCATGGCTGTGTGTGTGGAAACATAGGTGTCTTTTGGGATTTCACTCTGTACTGCATCCCTCCTAGCTGTCCCACCAGTTCCTAGGGTGTCTGGGGGCTCCCTGGTGTGTGCCCACCCTCTCCCCATTAGCCTTACATTTGGGTCCAGAATACTGCTCAGGGCAGTTTCTGCCCAGGGTAGGACTAAATAGGACAGGTTTTCATGTGTGTGTGTGTATGCACGTGTGTCTGTGTGTGCACACACACGTGCACATGACTGCAGTATAATATAGCCAATCACTTCGTGTGTGTGTGCACATGCATGTGCGCTTGTGCATGAAAGTGACTGAAGTATAATATAGCCAATCCTGTACAACAACGTCACTCAGTTACACACATATAGACAGTCTTTGTTCATCCTCTTTTCCATTATGGTTTTTCAGAGGGGCCTGGAGATAGTTCCCTGTGCCATACAGTAGGACCTTGTTGTTTATCCATCCTATCTATATACGACAGTTGTGTCTGCTAATCCCAAACTCCAAGTCCTCCCCTCCCCAGTTCACAACAGCTGAAACAGGACAACAACCTAAAGGGCCGAAGACAAATAAATGGTAAAGAAGACATGGTCCATATACACAGTGGAATACTACTCAGTCATGAAAAAGAACGGGATGAGGCCATTTGCAGCAACGCAGATGCCAGTAGCATGGATTTTCTTTTAAGGAGTCAGAGGCCAGAAAAAGAAAACATTCCCTATTGTGAAAGGAACTCTATATACCTTAGAGAATAAAACTCCCGTGTCTGTGCTTTAAGAAAAAGGTTTCAATATGAGATTAAAGCTCATGTAATATCATACATATCCCATACACATTAATTAAAATTCTTTCTCCTTCGGCAAATCAATTCTATCACCTAAGTATCCCACTCTTAACTTCTTTTGTTCCGACTTCTGTCATCACATCTAGTCTCCCATCTAGACTACGGTCAACACCTTCCAAGATTTCAGCGATTCTCTCACCTCCTGGGTCAACCCAGAAACCTCTCTAAAATACAGATGTGAGCAACTGCCTTTCAGGTAAAGAATACATTCCTTAGGATATACACCGTTCTGGATTTGGCCCCAATCCTCTTCCAATATCTCGACACACCATTCCCCATTGGCCTCTCTTGCACAGGCCTGGAGGCAGCTTTCATATTGTCATGTCCTAGGGTCCCAGCAGATAATTTTTTTTTTTTTTTGTTAATGAAATACGTGTGCTTTCAGGGCTGTGCCTTTTCACGTATCACTCCCTTGGTCTGTGAAAACCACCCACACCCATCCCAATCTCCATCTGGCAAACAATTCATCCTTCAAAGCCAACCCGAATGTCACTTCTTCTATGAGGTCTTCCAGAATGAGTTAGTCACTCCCTCTGTCGACTCCCACGGCACTTTGTTCTCAACTCTGTCCTGGCAAGCTATTTAAACTCAAGAACAAAAGCGAACGACATAAATAGTGATCTTAAAATTATTAATTCCTAATGAATTTTTTCCACCAAAATCCTAGGCACTCCATACTTTCTCTTGATTACATATACACAAGATCCAAGGGAAATACTGGGAACAAAGAGCCTCGACATAATCAAATAAATTCAGAAACCATCATATTCATCCAAATGAATCAGGCCTGATCTCATTTTGAAATACCTGCTGGTGTCTTGACAATTTTTAAATGTCAAAGGAGTTTCAGGGAACAGCCAAAAAATTTTAAGGCTCTCCTAAGTTTCCAAAATTTAATTTCTAAATTGTAACAGTCTTTTCTTCATACATGTGTAAAACTTTTAGAATTCAATGGGGAAATAAACTTTCATTTCAAAACTCAACTTTGATATTGGGAAATAAAAACATATGCCACTTCCAGGCACCAGTCATAAGAACGGGTTTCCCAGGTGGTTCCGATGGTAAAGAATCCATCTGCAATGCAGGAGACACAGGTTTGATCCCGGGTCAGGAAGATCCCCTGGAGAAGGGAATGGCTACCCCCTCCAGTATTCTTGCCTGGGAAATCCCACAGACAGAGGAGCCTGGAGGGCTACAGTCCATGGGGTCTCAGATAGTCAGACACAACTGAGATTGGTCCCAGTAACAGTCTCTACCATTTGCTGAGGGCTTCATGCTGGTTCCTCGGGGCAGTCCCTGCAGACTCCTGCATAGAATTCCTGCCGCTACTCCATGAAGTAAGAGTCATTATTCCAATGTTTTAGATAAGGAAGTTGGTCAAAAAGATTAAGGGAATCCACCTAGATATTATCCAGTGAAGACTCAAACCCAGACCCTATGGCTCCCTGGCGCATGCACACATTTTATAAGCTATGATACAGAACCAAAAGTTGCGTCAACGGGGTAACTCCTCTGTGAGGAAATAACCATGGACTTGCTCACTTCAAAGGGGCACCCTTCTGTAATCAGGGGGCTTCTGTAATCTAAGACTTATATACTGATCACCAGACAGCTAAATGAAGTTATCAAAAGTATTTTTATTTCCTCATAAAGTGAGCAACTTTAAAATTTCCTTAGAAAATGATATATAAATATTTTTATAATTTGACAGAACAGTAAACTCAATTTAAGAAAAATCTAGTCTAAATCACAGGAGTTTTTTAAGCTAAAGTTTATCAAACAAACAAGAGGGCAGAAATTTTGCAGTTCACGTAAGAATTGCTGGAAATAAAGTCTAAAAAATATTAAACCAAGGTTTTGTAAATCCAGCTCTATTTTCATTTCTCCAATCAAATTGATATTTCTTATTGTGACTGAACATGACAAACAGCGCCCTCAGACTACTTGGCTCACTTCTTTTTTGTCAAGTACTGGGTGATCATAAAGAGTATTGTGAGTCTTCCATGAACACAAGACTTCTATATCATAACACAGACCTTGATTATAACTACTCTACAAATACATATTTATCTTCACAAACAGTCTTTCTTACCTGGAATGCAGATAATTATAAAATGTGTTTGCTTATTTATACTTTCTGAAAATGCAGCAATAAATCACAGATACATCCACTTGGAAGACAGCATTTTAGTCTTTCTTAAACTTTATGGATACTTCAGTCAGTTCAGTTCAGTTGCTCAGTCGTGTCCGACTCTTCGCGACCCCATGACTCGCAGCATGCCAGGCCTCCCTGTCCATCACCAACTCCCGGAGTTCACTCAGACTCACGTCCATCGAGTCGGTGATGCCATCCAGCCATCTCATCCTCCGTCGTCCCCTTCTCCTCCTGCCCCCAATCCCTCCCAGCATCAGAGTCTTTTCCAATGAATCAACTCTTCGCATGAGGTGGCCAATGTACTGGAGCTTCAGCTTTAGCATCATTCCTTCCAAAGAAATCCCAGGGCTGATCTCCTTCAGAATGGACTGGTTGGATCTCCTTGCAGTCCAAGGGACTCTCAGGAGTCTTCTCCAACACCACAGTTCAAAAGCATCAATTCTTCATCACTCAGCTTTCTTCACAGTCCAATTCTCACATCCATACATGACCACAGGAAAAGCCATAGCCTTGACTAGACGGACCTTTGTTGGCAAAATAATGTGTCTGCTTTTGAATATGCTATCTAGGTTGGTCATAACTTTCCTTCCAAGGAGTAAGCGTCTTTTAATTTCATGGATGCAGTCACCATCTGCAGTGATTTTGGAGCCCCCCAAAATAAAGTCTGACACTGTTTCCACTGTTTCCCCATCTATTTCCCATGAAGTGATGGGACCAGATGCCATGATCTTCGTTTTCTGAGTCATTCAATATGCTTCAAATTGACCAATGTTTTCACCTCTGTGATGACTCACATAAATTATTTGGTACTTGATTTTTCCCAAGAATTAGACCATAAGAAAAAAAGATGCTACATTCGATAAAGTAATGAATAAATCAAGTATGAATTGTAATCACAGAATTCTGCATATTATTTAAATTATTTATGAAAGAAGAAATATTTGATAAGCAAAATAATTTTTAAAACATTTTAACACTCTCCCTCATTTTACTGCTGCTGCTGCTGCTGCTAAGTCGCTTTAGTCGTGTCTGATTCTGTGCGACCCCACAGACGGCAGTCCACCAGGCACCGCCGTCCCTGGGATTCTCCAGGCAAGAACACTGGAGTGGGTTGCCATTTCCTTCTCCAATGCATGAAAGTGAAAAGTGAAAGTGAAGTCGCTCAGTCGTGTCCGACTCTTCAACTCAATCCTTATTTGTTGAATGCCTGGCATGTACCATATTCCACCCTTCAGGGATGCAGTGAGTTGTGCCTCTTGGATAAGACAGAAAGAGTAAACAAACAATGACAAGTGAAATGAGCACTATAAAGGAAGAGAAATATAGGGTGCTGTGGCTTTTGTGTAAAATAAGGTTTGAAGAGGAAACAAGCAGACAAAGTAGGGAAAAACAGCAAACAAGAAGTTTCCAAGTAAGAGAAGTAACGAATCTGAGAAGACAGGACCCTGAAGAGCTCCTGGGCATAAAAGCCTTTCTGTGTCCCATTCCCTGAGTTCCAAAGAGAAGGCTCACACAGTTGCTACCTGGGGAGAAGAGGGATGAAGAGACAATGGAGCCCTAAGGAACAACGTGTAGCCTTGGGGCAGGGTCCTGGTTCCCCCTCAAGGGAAACACAGAACAGTATCGAGCTCTTCTGCAGAACTAAAACCCCCACCAAATGGAAGATGTTCCAGAGAGAAGGTCACAGCTCAGTAACCTTGAGAACCACAGATCACGAGACCACTGGATGCCAGAAGATCTCTAGATTTAAGGACTGCAGGCCCTGCATGCACCCTGTTCCTTTTAGTTCCTTCCCAAATGCACCTGGGTTAGGACACTCAGTTTTGAGGGTATTAACCCTCTGTGGCTCCCTTTTGCCTGGCAAAGCAATAAAGGTAGTCTTTTCTACTTCATCGAAAACTCTCTCCAAGGTTCAATTTGGTACCGATGAACAGAGACCAAATTTCGGCATCAACAACAGGCAAGCAGGTCCAGAGGCCTCAGGGACAAGTCACACAGAGCTGGAGAGGAGCCCAGGTAGGGAGCCAAGCAGATCTCCCTGTGGGATCTAAGGACTCACCCCATCAGGTGCTGGGAGGGGTCAGCCTGTTCTGTCCCCACTTTAGCCTCTGCTGAAGAAAATGCCCCTCCCTGGTGACACCTCCTTCCTGTGTCATGGAGGGACTATCCAACCCATGGTCTAGAAGCCTGGCCCTCTCACCCAACTGGAGACAGCTCTGAAGGGCCTCACGACTCCAAAGCTTCCACTGATGGCGGGGGCCTGCACAGCAGCCCCTCCTCCCTGCACACAGCCAGGCCTTCTTCTCCACCCCTCCCTGCCACATGGGTTGATCTCAAGGGCAAAGGCATTCCCTGACAAATGTCTCATACAGGAAACTCCCTCTCAGAGTCTGCTCTCCAACTCTGGGATCCAGTGTGAGCCGGGAAGAGAGGTGAAAATGCTGACAGAGGACAGCACACTCAGGGCCCCACCTGGAACTCAGCCTAAGGGTTTACAATAAAGGTGTGACAGATAAGATCACTATTTACATCATCAGAGTAAGTAAGTAAGTAAGTAAAGTCACTCAGTCATGTCCGACTCTTTGTGACCCCGTGGACTGCAGCCCACCAGGGTCCTCAGTCCATGGGATTCCCCAGGCAAGAGTACTGGAGTGGGTTGCCATTTCCTTCTCCAGGGGATCTTCCCGACCCAGGGATTGAACCCGGGTCTCCCGCATTGGAGGCAGACTCTTTAACCTCTGGGCCACCAGGGAAGCCCTTTTAACATCATCAGAGGCAAATCCTAAAGGAGGACAAGAGAATACAAAGAGGGAACATCAGAGGAAAAAAAGTCACCCACTAGGAATTTCTCCCCAGACCTTGAGGCCAGGTGATCTGATCATCAGGGTAGATGTACTCAAAGCCTTTTATGGAAAGGAAATTATTTTGAAATTCTGATACAATAGGACTAAACTCCAGTTTGTGTACTGTTGGTCATCCAACCCTTATACAGGGATTGTGAGGCTCAAAGGCTTTAGGTTAGAAATACTAGAGCATTCATTAAAAATTCTTGTATGGAATCACATAACAATAAAAGAAAAAAATCCCATTCCGTATATCATAACAGCTATTTTCTAGTAGAAAAATTAACAAAAAGAAAAATCCTTTTTGTTAAATAAGACTTTGCAATTTTAATATTTCAGGTAGTGTAAAAGTCACACCAAAGGAAATTTATTGAAAATATCTTCATGTTGCCACCTTTTGGTATTTTTGTATGTAACACCTCTAGAGGCTCTATTTTTTTGGTTTACAAGTTACATAAAAGGTGGTAGCAAATAAACCATAATTCTGCCAAAGACAATTCATTCAATGTGATGCATACAAGCCCATTTTAAATATAGTCTTTTATCCAGATATAGCCTATCAAGAAGAAGCAACTTTTAAATTGAATTTATTGGACAGAACCACCTTCTGAAAAATCGAAACAAAACAGATCAAGTGTAGGAACAGATTAGTGTGCAGCAAGAGTGGTTGGAGTACTGTAGTACAGGGGAAAGCGGACGGCAGCTGATTGGGTGTGAGTGAAGAAACTGGAGTTGGTGGCCACTGCAGGCGGGGGTCACTGTTTTGACCTCCCTTTCAGAAAGAACTGGCCTTCGCTGGTAGCCCAAATGCTAAAGAATCCGCCTGGAATGCAGGAGACCCGGGTTCGATCCCTGGGTCAGGAAGATTCCCTGGAGAAGGGAATAGCTACCCACTCCAGTACTCTTGCCTGGGAAATCCATGAACAGAGGAGCCTAGTGGGCTACGGTCCAAGGGGGCACAAGGAGTTGGACATGACTGAGCAACTAAACGAAAACAACAAGGGGTTGCTGGGCAAGAGTGTGGCCTGGGCTGAAAAGCTGAAGTGAATCCTAAGGCCCTGCAGCTGGAGGCAGTCAGCTGACTAGCCAGTTGCCACGGCACTGCCAGTTCTTCCTAAAGAGAAGTGTTAGTCCCTCATTTGTGTCCGACTCTTTGCAACTCCATGAACTGTAGCCCACCAGGCTCCTCTCTCCACCTAACACCTTCATTACACAGACACACACATGGAAGGATTTGGGAAAACATCCTAGAAGGAAGGCTCTGTGCCCTGTGAAACCTGGATGGCTCCACAGATTTGAACAGCGCATGGCATGTCCCTATTGCCTCCCCTTACATGGCAGCTAATGTAGAGAGCAAGTGCTTCCAGTAACACTAGGAGAAGCAAGGAGAAAATACCCCTGCCAATGGCATCCAAACAGGAGACCACATGTTCCAAGTAGACCCTGCGGCAAGCAGAAATTTCAAGACAGTCATGAAGAGGACACAGTCTATCACACCACAGACAATGCATGTTTAGAAAAAAATGGTTTTCTTTTTCAGAGCATAAAAGAAATTTAAAAAGCAATTTGCTTCTGCTTAAGAGTGAATGTACTACATCCTCATACAGTTTTTTCACCATCTGCCTCCATCAGAAAGGCCGCTGTGATTTATTTCCTGGAGAACTAGAATCTGTAGTGAGGGAATGAAAATTCATTCCATAAGATCTGCTTGACTGACAGTTACAGAAACCAAATCTACTTGCAAATGTGGAAATACACATGGCTGACTGCTTTCATCCCCCTGCTCTGCATACCATGTAGTACACCCAGCCTTGCTCAAACACTGATTTAATACTTAGACAAAGAAAACAATTTCTTGAAGTGCCAAGAGGTCAAGTAATGCCTAGAGCCACTGCAGACAATTTGGCAACAAATTCCCTTGAAAAAGGAGTTTTTCCTTTGCAAGATGGATCATTCATTCGCCTCTTCACTGAGAATTTTAAAATTCACTTTTCTCAGCTAATATAAAGTTACCACAAATTTCCTGAAAATCCAAACACAATTTTTGAAACCCCAAAATTATGATAACAAAGAAATGTTTCCAGTGTGCTTCAGCATCCAGCTAAAAGAAGAAAAATGTTCAGGAATTCCCAAATCATATTGTTCCTCTTCATCCAGCTCCTACATCCAGTGGGCAGAAGTGAAGTATTTATTGAGTCCATATGGATGCTTGGAAATGTCAGCAATTGTATTTAAAACAAAAATAAATTCAACTATGTCAGCATTTCAGGAATTCAGAGCCAAAAACCACAGTCAATACATGCCAAAAATCTCATGCTAACCAGAAAGCATTTTCGAACTTCTCCAGAATGAATATTTTTTATCATAATGATCACATGCTCTGAACAGAGTTTAATTAAACATGTGCACCTGGATGGATATACTGACTGGAAGTCCTTGTCAACCTTACAAGTCATTGAGTGGGCATGTTTGCTCTCCAACAGGTATAGATGACCAGAGGCAGGGTGGCACATAAATAATATAGCCTAGGCTACGTGTTAGAATTGTCCTCATTTTTGTCCAGAGCTGTGTGAAGTTACAGACCACACTTTTCCCATGGATGGAAGTGCAGTTTTTACAATCTAAGGTAGACATCAATAAATCCTCTAAGAGGTAGCCACTACTTGTGCTCCCATTTTGCAGATGAGGAATCTAGAGGTTTAACGGGGCTTCCCAGGGGGCTCAGTGGTAAAGAATCTGCCTGCCAATGCAGGACACATAAGAGACACAGGTTTGAAGCCCTGGGTCAGGAAGATGCCCTGGCGGAGGAAATGGCAACCCACTCCACTATCCTTGCCTGGAGAATCCTCATGGACAGAGGAGCCTAGAGGGCCACAGTCCCGAGGTTGCAAAACAGTGAACATGCACACACACACAATCTAGAGGTTTAAGGGGGCCCACTGCCCACGTTTCATAACTGGTAAGCAGCTGAGCTAGTCTTCCAACATAGGGAGTTCTCAATCAAGACACCACGCTCCTAACCACTGCCCTGCACTAGAGCAGAGACTAGAGCAGAGATCTTTAAAGCACAGAAAAAGTCCTTCCAAGATAACCAAGGCCAATCCCACACGTATTCACCCAGCTAGGCTATCTGATCATGCACTGGCTACAGTCAATAAGCCATTTGACTTCGTCAGCTGCAGCTGAATCTGGGAAGGCAGGGAAGCAGGTCTGATTGCGTTGGCGACTGAGAATGTCTAGGGTACTGAGGCTATTTGGGGTGAGACATGGTTCGTACCAACACCACCACCATAAACATCAATCGCCACCAAACTTTCTTTGGACTTTGTGCCTGGGATTACTACTCTAGCTTTAATCCAGCATGTTCTCTGAACATGTATCTAAGTATACAAGAGTAAGGAAGTAGGGAAGAGAAGAGGAACCATTAATTGTTCATTAGAATTGCACTGGCAGCAAAAGGAGGGGGTAAATTCATATAGTCATACATCAACCCATTCATCAAGGCATCAACCATTCATTCACTCTTTTTTATTCACTCACAGATACAAACACACAGTTTTGAACACCTACTGTGCACGAGGTACTACCTCAAGGGCTGGTAACTGTTTCACAAAGTGCCATTCTCAGTGATTCATAAAAATTAGAAGAATTGCAAGTGTTCACAGAGTTATGCTTATTTCAGTCCCATCATGATTGTCTACCTAATCTCCCTACACATGAATAGTTTATTACTTTATTAAAAGGCTGTTGACAGATATTACTCAGGTGTCCTGCTAAGTGAATGATTAAATTCAGTTTCTAAGAGATTATACCTTCAATAGGGCTTCCCTGATGGCCCAGCGTTAAAGAATCCACCTGCCAGGGCAGGACACACTGGTTCACTCCCTGGGTCAGGAAGGTCCCCTGGGTGAAGGAAACGGCAACCCACTCCAGTATTCCCGCCTGGGATATGCCATGGACAGAGGAGCCTGGCAGACTGCAGTCCACGGGGTCACAACAGCCAGACACAACTTAGAGACTAAACCACTCACCACCATATTTCCAATACTAAAGAGATCTACTATTTAATAGAACTTTGAATCCTTTTGTAATTGTAAAGTATGAAAACCATTTTTTTTAACTATCTGGCATTGGACACTTAAGGTTTCTCAAGGAAAAATAAATACATAAAATATGACCAGAATCAGCATTCTAACCCGGTATATATTGTTACTGTCACATGCAAAATTTCATTTTCTCTCAATAAAATTCATTTAGACTTTGAAATGAGAACAGCAACAATAAATTCTATCATCTTTTAAAGGCAAACATTAACATTAGTGAGATAAAGTTATAAAGTTCTGCAAGGTTAACATTTCTGCTTACTTTTTTAATTGACTGCTTACATTTCTCAGTCAACTCCTTCACAAATTCTCAGTCTCGCACCCACACACATACACTTTTCCTCCTGGGCTCTGAACCCTGCCAAGTTCCAGGAGGAAAGACTTTCCTTTTATATAACGGCAGTCTACAGATCTGATTTTCCCTGGGGTAAACTTGTTCTTTTGTACACTGATTAAAAGATATTTACCATCGATTGAGTTATTCAGCCTTAAGAAACAACTGCAGAACACTCCGTGGTAATAGGTGCATATTTTTAAGATGATGACAAAAAAGTAGATTATTAGCTGTTCCAGAAGAAAAGGCTATCAGTTAATTTCTTTTGTGTAAGAAAGAGACACAGGACAGATGGTGCCTGTACAGTCATCTCCAATCTATGCATATGACATGTAATAAAAACATTATCTTTTAAAATCACATATATTTAACTATTAAAATGCTTAAAAATATACACATGCTCAGTTCAGTTCAGTCTCTTAGTCATGTCCAACTCTTTGCGACCCCATGGACTATAGTACGCCAGGCCTCCCTGTCCATCACCAACTCCTGCAGTTTACTCAAACTCATGTCCATTGAGTCGGTGATGCCATCCAACTACTCATCCATCCTCTGTTGTCCCCTTCTCCTCCTGCCTTCAATCTTTCCCAGCATCAGGGTCTTTTCCCATGAGTCAGTTCTTCGCATCAGGTGGCCAAATTATTGGAGTTTCAGCTTCAACATCAGTCCTTTCAATGAATACTCAGGACTGAGTTCCTTTAGGATGGACTGGTTGGATCTCCTTCCTGTCCAAGGGACTCTCAAGAGTCTTCTCCAACACCACAGTTCAATTCTTCGGTGCTCAGCTTTCTTTATAGTCCAACTCTCATATCCATACATGACTACTAGAAAAACCATAGCTTTGACTAGACGGACCTTTGTTGGCAAAGTAATGTCTCTGCTTTTTAATATGCTGTCTAGGTTGGTCACAGCTTTTCTTCCAAGGAGCAAGTGTCTTTTAATTTCACGGCTGCAGTCACCATCTGCAGCCATGCAGAGAGCCATACACATGCTATCCAAGTGCAAAAGGTCAGGTTCAGGGCTCTATACCAGCAGCTCCAAGCACTGTCAAGAAGATGATCTACCAGCTAAATTAACTGTAGGTGCAAATTTCCAGTCAGGGCACCTATAAATTGCCTAACCATATGGAGTTCTCTGAGACTCTGTTTCTGCATGTAGGATGACAGGTTTAGGTCACAGAACTCATTAGAGTAAGGTAATTCAGAAAACACATATACTGTAATCCAATGACTGACTTAATAAGTGTTCAATAAATGATAGTTGTTATTATTGAAACAAGTTGAAAGATAAAACTCATTGTGTATACTAACCCAATCTTATCTGTATGAAAACTGGCATGCTTAATATCTGATCTAATTTTTACTTTTAATTCATCCTACTCAAGAGTACAAAGACTTAATTTTAATGGGCAGGGAAGAGTTAGTCAAATCACTGAATTTTCAGGCTAATTAAAATTGTAGGGTTTCCCTAGTGGCTCAGTGGCAAAGAATCCACCTGCCAACGCAGGAGATGTGGTCCTATCCCTGGTCCATGAAGATCCCACATGCCATGGAGGAACTAAGCCTATGTGCCACAACTACTGACCCTGTGCTCCATACAGCCTGTGCTCCACAACAAAGAAAGCCACTGCAAGGAGAAGCCTGCTCACTGCACCTAGAGAGTAGTCCCCACTTGCTGCAATGAGAGAAAAGCTTGTGTAGCAATAAAGACCCAAAATAGCCAAAAATAAGTACATAAATAAAATTATTTTTAAGATTATATTACACAAGGAGCAAATTCTCATTCTTTGCGGATATGAGAGAGAAAGAGGTAGAAATTTTTAAATAAATTTTATAAGTGAAAACAACACTAACAATCTACATTAAAGTTAATTTTGACATCTCCAATTATAAAGGGTATTTTTAATACACTGAGTGTGCAATCATTTCCCACAAAGTTGTTAAGAAACATCAATCAAAATAATAAGGCAAGCCTTCAAGAACTTACTTCAGCATTTTAAAAAATCTTTCTTTTTAACTAACTCTCCCCTAAAAATATGTCTTCAGGAAACCAAGAGTTTATAGGGTATCTCCTTCAGTTCAGTTCAGTTCAGTCACTCAGTCACGTCCAACTCTTTGTGACCCCATGAACCGCAACATGCCAGGCCTCCCTGTCCATCACCAACTCCCGGAGTCCACCCAAACCCATGTCCATTGAGACAGTGATGCCATCCAACCATCTCATCCTCTGTCGTCTCCTTCTCCTCCTGCCCTTAATCTTTCCCAGCATCAGGGTCTTTTCAAATGAGTCAGCCCTTTGCATCAGGTGGCCAAAGTACTGGAGTTTCAGCTTCAACATCAGTCCCTCCAATGAACACCCAGGACTGATCTCCTTTAGGATGGACTGGTTAGATATCCTTGCAGTCCAAGGGACTCTCAAGAGTCTTCTCCAACACCACAGTTCAGAAGCATCAATTCTTCAGCACTCTGCCTTCTTTATAGTCCAACTCTCACATCCATACATGACCACTGGAAAAACCATAGCCTTGACTAGACGGACCTTAGTCGGCAAAGTAATATCTCTGCTTTTGAATATGCTGTCTAGGTTGGTTATGACTTTCCTTCCAAGGAGCAAGCGTCTTTTAATTTCATGGCTGCAGTCACCATCTGCAGTGATTTTGGAACCCAGAAACATAAAGTCAGCCACTGTTTCCACTGTTTCCCCATCTATTTCCCATGAAGTGGTGGGACCAGATGCCATGATCTTAGTTTTCCGAATGTTGAGCTTTAAAGCCAACTTTTTCACTCTCCTCTTTCACTTTCATCAAGAGGCTTTTTAGTTCCTCTTCACTTTCTGCCATAAAGGTGGTGTCATCTGCATATCTGAGGTTATTGATATTTCTCCCGGCAATCTTGATTCCAGCTTGTCTTTCTTCCAGCCCAGCGTTTCTCATGATGTACTCTGCATATAACTTAAATAAGCAGGGTGACAATATACAGCCTTGACATACTCCTTTCCAGATTTGGAACCAGTCTGTTGTTCCATGTCCAGTTCTAACTGTTGCTTCCTGACCTGCATACAGGTTTCTCAAGAGGTAAGTCAGATGGTCTGGTATTCCCATCTCTTTCAGAATTTTCCACAGTTTATTGTGATCCACACAGTCAAAGGCTTTGGCATAGTCAATAAAGCAGAAATAGATGTTTTTCTGGAACTCTCTTGCTTTTTTGATGATCCAGCGGACATTGGCAATTTGATCTCTGGTTCCTCTGGCTTTTCTAAAACCAGCTTGTAAAAATATGCATATATATGTAGCAAAAAAAAAATTAAAAAATTAAAAATTAAAAATAAAACCAGCTTGAACATCTGGAAGTTCACGGTTCACGTATTGCTGAAGCCTGGCTTGGAGCATTTTGAGCATTACTTTACTAGCGTGTGAGATGAGTGCAATTATGCGGTAGTTTGAGCATTCTTTGGCATTGCCTTTCTTTGGGATTGGAATGAAAACTGACTTTTTCCATTCCCGTGGCCACTGCTGAGTTTTCCAAATTTCCTGGCATATTGAGTGCAGCACTTTCACAATGTCATTTTTCAGATTTGAAATAGCTCAACTGGAATTCCATCACCTCCACTAGCTTTTTCCTTAGATATTGCCAAATTTATGGTATTAAGACTAGTAATCCAATCTGCCTCCCAAGCCTGAGGTGGCCAGGAAGGCGCTAGGAATTAGATCAGGGCCCAAGGGAATTCCCTGCTGGTCCAGTGGTTAGGACTCCAGTCTCTAAATGCAGGAAGTCTGGGTTTGATTCCTAGTGGGGAAACTACATCCCACGTGCCACAACTAAAGATCCTGCATGCTGTAACTAAGACCCAGTGCAGCCAAATAAATGTATTTAAAAGAAGATGAGGGCCCACTGGTTCACAGTCTGAAAGACTTAAGAATCATGTGGATTTGTGAAAGTAAAACAAGCAAACTCACAAACAAAACCACATGCAGCTGAAGTGTCTCTGCCTTCTGATATGTGTTCACACTGTGATCAAATCCACTTCAACCTTGCTCCTCTCCCCTCTTCCAGACTGGCAGGTGAGGGAGAAGGTACCTTCCCAAGCCAGAACTGAGAGTACATGATCCATACTTCGAAGAAGCCCAAGTGAAGACCAGGGTCAAGATGAAGGCAGAGATGATCTGATGTTTTTAAATGTTTGCTGAATTACATCTGGGCAGAGCCTGGAGTTGAGAGTTGCAATAGTGTGGGGGTTTGTGAAGAAACAGCAAGTCTCCAAGGAACAGAGCACACTAAGCAAAATCTCTCGCTGCCTCACAGGTCTCGTCTGCCACAAACACACACGTCTTGAATGGCTAATATTTACAAGATGAAAATCCAAACGGAAAGGCTGTGCTCTTTGCCATCAATGCATAATAAAGGGCCCATGACAGGAAATTCAGCCATAATTTAAATAAGGTAGAAATGACTAAATGAAACTCTCCCTAAAACACACCCCCATCAAATTGCTCTGGAGAACTCCGGATTCTCTCTCACTGCAAATAGGGAGGGATATGAGCAAAAATTTTTTGTATTTCAAAGGGAGTAGTGGACTTCAGCTTATACCTGCACCAGGCAGGGATCCAAGTTCAAATAAGATTCTGGTTAGTAAAGGGAGAGAGACAGCCAGACAACAAGATCCTTAGAGATTCTTAAATGCCTTCATCTCCTGAACTTACTTCTCAGTAAGGGAGGCCAGATCCCATGATGAGTAACTGGAGGTACAAGAATCAAACCTAAAGGTGTACTGTCTGCCTTGTCAGGACAGAGCAGCCAGGGTTTGGGGCAGACAAGCTCCAAAGACAGCCAGTCTTTAAGCCACAGCCTTCACATCCTGCAAATCACCAGCAGATTCTACTACTACAGCAATTCAGGAGATGCTGGAAAGGTAAAGAGGGTTGAGTATAAATGGCCATTCAGTCCAAGGCCCCAAACAGAATGGCTCAGAGGGTGGAGAACACTCCCTGTGACTCCAAGGAATCCTGTGTATAGCTCTGGGTTGGCACAAGTTTTTGATGTTCTGTTAACTGAAAGGTGACCTACCTTATCACTCTGGTGGTCCACAAGCAGTAGCCAAAGAGATGGTCAGATCAATTCTAACTAGTACTTATTATTTGTTGATTTGCAAAATTACACCCCCACACAAATGTTCTTCAACCAATCATCCTGTTGATTTTCTATAAAAAATATAACTTTTTTCTCCCTTGTAAGGAGCCATGAGATTACATAATGATTTCAAATTGTATAACTAGGAAGTTATGAAGTTCCTAGATTATGTAACATCTAAGAACCATGGATGCATTTATTTTCTTTCCACCTATGATGCAATTCTCACTGGAAAACATGCATAAGTTATGAGGTGTTCCCACATGTAACATTTTAAAACTGGCTAGCAAAAAGCACTGATCAGCTGTTACGTAATTTATTCTCCCATACATGAAAGTCAATGACTAAAGGAATATGAACTTGGCTATTCAGCTTTAAAAATCACACAGAATTCAGTAAACTAGAATCATATTGACACTAACTGGTTCCATCATACTTGGTTTTAACTCCTTAACAAGTTTCTTTTTGCTTGTTTAAGAATCAAATTTAAGTTTGTGAAACAATCCTAAAGTTGATAAGAATTATTAAACTGTGAAACATTACTTTAGTAACCCACAAAACCAGCCATAAACTGGACCTCATCACAACCAGACTCCACCACTTCTAAGACGTCTTCTAACTGGTCATTTCTTCCTGTGGCTACAACCTCCTACCAGTGCAATTCTTGAAAGCCCTCAACTCAGAAAGTTCTCTAGAATATTATGTCTTCCTGTTGGCTGTAATTCTTCCTGTGCCATCCCACCCCAAGGGTAACCATTTCACCCTCTCATCACACACTCTAAAATCCACCCCCAATCTGTAAAGAACTGGAAAAAGGCATATAACTATCCCAAGAAATCTGACTACAAATTTATACTACACAGTTTCAGCTGTATAATAATTTGGTTTGGCAAGTTTTTTATTCATTTCGATTGCATTTTCCATAAGCAGCTGTTCTGAACTCTCCCCAGGTTCTTCAAGTCTCCAAAACACCCCTCTGTGCCCCCAAGAGATTACTTCATCTCCAAAAAGATTGAGAAAAATAAAGGAAATTTATACTCCATTTTCTCCTGTTTCTCTTAAATCCACCATAATCTTTACTCTTCTCTCCTTCTTACCAAACTCAGGAAAATATGTTCAAACCCATTTAACAGAGTTTTATTGAGGACATACTACAAGCCAAGCATTCTACGAGGTATGGATCTGGCAGAATCAATGACCACAGCCATTAAGCCCATGACCATACCTAGCAGAGCCTATTGAGGATTATAGATACGAACCAAAAATTGAAACTGGTTGTTTCAATGAAATATGAAAGTGAAGTCACTCAGTTGTGTCCGACTCTTTGCGACCCCATGGACTGTAGCCTATCAGGTTCCTCTGTCCATGGGATTTTCCAGGCAAGACTGCTGGAGTGGATTGCCATTTCCTTCTCCAGGGGATCTTCCCAACCCAGGAATTGAACCCAGGTCTCCCGAATTGCAGGCAGACGCTTTACCGGAAATGAGCATAATAACACCAGCAGAAGGACTCACAAAGTGAGGGAACAGCTCAAGGCTGACTAACCCCAGCCTAGCACCTATTATCTTCAATCTAGCTCTGCTCTCCTATCTTCTCTAGTGTCATTCTCTTCTCTACACTTTCTTAGCCTCAAAGTTCTCTCAACTTTTATTCTTAAAAGAATGAAACAGTAAAAGAAAATGATATCATTTCACCTCAAATCAAGGACACAAAAACCACCCCATCCATTATCATTTTCTTTTACAGACAGACAATCTTCAGTATTAGTATTCTAGATTCTGTTGTTCTCTCAAAGATCACTAATAGGATCAGTACTTATTTTCACTTTCCTATACATGATGTTTCATTCAATAGAGGTGAGGATATTCTGATTTTTAAAAAGTACATGTTCCAAAAACTATTCAAGTTTTATTATTTTATTCCTTAATTCATATGATGGATGAGATTATAAAATGATAATGCAGAGGAACACCCCAAAATTTATTAAATGGTAAACAAACAATCCATGTTTTAAATTCTTCTCAAGGGAATTAAGAATCTCTAATTGATAGATCATCTATGGTGTTGTATGTGTAGATGATCTATTAGTCACTGAGTGGTGTCTGACTCCTTGTGACCCCACGGACTGTAGCCTGCAAGGCTCCTCTGTTCATGGGATTCTCCAGGCAAGAGTACTGGAGTGGGTTGCCATGCCCTCCTCCAGGGCATCTTCCTGACCCAGGGATCGAATCTGGGTCTCCCACACTGCAGGCATATTCTTTACCATCAGACAGCTGGGAAGCCTGCACAATAGATTTTAGAAGAAAAACACCAGTAAACACTATTCCTTCCCTTCTAGAATAAGGTCCACCAAGAAACACAGGGCTGGGGACTTGATAGTACAGTGGTTAAGACTGTGCTTCCCATGCAAGGGGCACAGGTTTGATCCCTGGTCAGGAAACTAAGGTCCCGCATGGCAAAAAAAAAAAGGAAGAAAAAGAAAAACAGAATATGTGGCTAAATAAAGCCAGGGTTTCATTTTGCAAGAGAGTGTAATGGACAGGACCACGCCTGTGTGGGCATCTTTTCATTCAAACATCAAATTCCAAATGCTGAAGAATGCAGTTACAATTGTTCATGGAAACCGGATGCATTCACTGCTTCCTTAGAAGCAATTTTCTTGCCATTTGTCTATAAAACACTATCAAGTGCTGACTTTTACAATAATTGGATGCTAAGAGGATCATCAGGAAAAAAAAATGAAAATAATGAAATTCTTGTGATTACCATCAAGTAAATATTTCAGAATCCCCATGGAGCACACTTAACAACTATATTGTTAGTAACGGAAATATTTTTCCTAACTTGGCTCCAGTCACTCAGCATGACTTTCAGGAGATCACAGCACATGGACAGAAATGATCCTATGGCTGGGTCCTCTCCCTATGACTGTCAGTGAATTGCATCACAGCTGCCAATGGCCCAGGATTCCTAAGCCACCTGGCTGACACCCAGGTGAGGACGCCCACGGCGCCTGCCCTGCTCACTCATTGACATTCTTCTTCCTGATCTGCTGAAATCATGGGTTTTCAGGACCTTTCTCTCTTCGTGCTTCTCCCTGTAGTGTATATTTTTCTCTATGTTGACAACAACCTAATGTGCCTGGAAACCGCTTCAAGTGCCTATATGCCACTTGGGATCATTTTAATACTTTAGCAGATGGTTTGGAGCATTTTTTTCTCAAAATGAGCCATGAACTCTAAATCATTTGCCATATTTGCACTGATATATAAAATACACTTGAGATGAATGCAGTCTTTTTTTTTTTTTCACTAAAATAACAAGAGTCATTAATTAACCACTGGAAGAAAATGCCAACTCCATTTTTCCGTGGCATAATGACAATTCGATCACCCAGGATAGCCATCTTAGCCTGTATTGCCCACAAAGAGACCCTGAGACAAGAACCTGGGTTAGTGTATAATTACTTGCATAGTTTATTTGGGAGGTGATCCCAGGGATCACAAGTTAGGAAGGAAAAAGACACGGGTGAGGAGAGAGGGAAGCCAATTAAGGGAGTGGTATGGAGCAGCTGCTACTAGGGCTCGAGCCCCCTGGGCTATCCAGAGAAGACATGAATAATATGCCTTAGAACATTCCACAGAGAGAAGGGAAAACTGGACATTTGTCTTCTGACTCTGGTCCTTCACTGGTTGAAGCCTGTTCCTGGGGGAGGTCATCCTCCAGCATCACTGCCAGCATTTCCAGGCTGCTCTGCCCCAGAAGGGGAGGTTCTCATTGTGCTGACCCCAGAGAGAAGGGCAGCGACCCAGCACCCGAGCTGGGAACTGTCAGCCTGCAAGGGAGATGCCCACCGCAGGTAAACTCAGAGACAAACCCAGAGCATAAGAACATCTGCTGTGCCAGCCAACTGCCCAATTCCTTGCTTGTGTCAAGCCGCCATGTCATGATGATTCGCCTTTCAAGAACTCACTTTGGGTGGGAGGTGGAAGGGAGGTTCAAGAGGGTGGGGACATAAGTATACCCATGGCTGGTTCGTGTTTATGTATGGCAGAAACCAATACAATATTGTAAAGCAATTATCCTTCAATTAAAAATAGGTAAACTTAAAAAAAGAAGTTTCCTTGATCCCACTGTTATCAAATATGATGTACTGCACTGGCCTCCCAACCTTTAACCCCTTCCTACCACAGTTATCAGTTATCTCCTGCAACCATCCCCTACCCCAGGCTGTCCACTGTCTACAGAATGGACAAGGTTCTCAGGAGGTCCAAACTGACTGGCCACCAGCTCTTCCCCCTCTCCCCCTTTCACCAATCACTCTCCTCTCTTCTCTAACACACAACGATCCTTCTCAGCTTTGAGCCTTCCCCACACAGAAAGGCTTAACCCTACCCACCCTTTGGAAATCCACACAATCAAGTACCTACTGCTCAGGAATATTTTCCTTGGCTGTGGCTTACACTCTTCTCCTCCTCCTCTGAACTATTCTAGTCTTGACAGCAAACAATGCCACTTTTAAAAAGCTGTTTAAAGTGAGTAAGGCAGGAAACCCTGGCCAAACTCTAAGAAGCCAAGGGGCAGAGACTGAGCTCAGTGCTTCGTCCTTATGTTTCTACAACATTCACCACAGTGCCCACTGGCCAAAGACCACCAAGAACACAGCTGCAGTAGATAAAGCGAGCTTTCTTCAATGCAAAGCGTTGAAGAGGAAACTGAAGGAAGCTCATTACAGAATCTGGGTTTGTTCTGGGTGATTCCATTGAGGTCTTAGGAAAGTGGAGGTGGCCAAATCTGGGTCGGAAGCTGCCAGAAAGCGGGGGAAATTTACTGAATGAATATCTTGGCAAATGTAACATAGAAGGCAGAGGATGAAAGGAGAGTTGGAGTCATCACTGTTCAAGCAGCAACAATTACTGAGGTCGCTCGTAAGAAAGAGATGCTTAATTAATTTTGTGGCTGCAGAGTGTCCATGTTTTCAGCCTTGCTTCAGACTTAACCAAGGAGTAACCCTGTCTGATTATTTATACTCCGTGAGAGGTATTTATATTCAATTGGGAACACTGCGGCCAGGCTGCCAGGGCCATTTTTCACTTTCTCCGAAGTGACTCAAAAGATACCAGAATGACTTAAATCACTGTTGAATTAATTTCAAATTTGTTCTAAACCTAAGTTATAATGTAAACTTTACCTCCTAAGTTATAATTCCACTCCTGGCAGGCACCATGCACACAGATGGGAATAAGGCATGCTGGCCTTTGACGCAGGACCATGAGCTCAGAGTCCAGGAGGAAAGGCAAAAGTCTAGGCTGCTGCAACACAAGCTGAGAAAGTGCCAAAATGTAAAAATGCATATGGTACCGAGTTAGCACAGGGAACTGAGTATTAACTCTGTTTCAGTGTGGATGGGTGAGGCTTTCCAGGAAGACACGTCATCTCAGATGGATGTGGAACAAAGACTAGGGGCTGACCAGTCAGGCAAAGAAGGGTGGAGACGCAGCAGGCACAGCACATGCAAAGGTGTGAGATGGCTTCCTAGGTTAGCGAAGAGAGCATAAGTCGATGTGGCTGGAAAAAAACTTTATTCCAAACAAAATTCTGCAATGAACTTGAATGGATTTCCAAACCTAGGTCATATGGATACTACATTTTGCAGGTGTGGAAACAGTGTTTCATAACTTGCGTATGATGTAAAAATCCATTAGGCATTGACCGAAGGAGAAAACCCAAGAGGATTAGATTAAAATATCCCCCTTGATGGTAAAAGCAAAAGAAATAGGGGCATACAGTTTGATCTCAAATGATGTATATCCTTAGTGGCTGAAAGACCTTTTTCCTTTCTTCTCCCTCATTTTGCTGAGTTCATGCATGTCTCCCAGCTAAATGAAATAAATCTAGACTCTGTGGTACTGTGTCAGACTTGAGAAAGAGCATGAACCACCCAAACAAAAGCAAAACAGTGCAATGCAGAAGGTGGCTTTTGTTCCATTAAGCAAGCTCAATGTTGAAGAGGAAGTAAATTACACCAAAAACTAAACACTCTCATTGACAGTGCATGCTAAATTGCTTCAGTCATGTCTGACTCTGTGCAACCCTAAGGACTACATCCTGTCGGGCTCCTCTGTTCATGGGATTCTCCAGGCAAGAATACAGATCCCACTCTAAAAATGGAGACAGTATAGAAATGGAATACAAGTCAATCCAAAATAACATATTCAAGTGTCCATCCCTTGAATATAAAGGAATGGAAAATTTTTCACAAATTTTTCCCACTAAAACACAAAACTAAAGCTCAACACATGGAAATAAAAGCAAATGACTTACTGGGTCTTACTTCTGTTACACCAAGAAAACTCAGGAATTCAATAACTTCTTCAATAGCATTTTAATTATTTCTCATGCTTTGCCAATACATACACACTCATGTATATACATAAATATATATCTATGTGTATGTGTGTACCTATATATTTACATAATTTCCATGCTATTAATATTGTTGATCTAATCTTTATAAATTGTTTACTTTGGAAATCCAATGTCTTAAAAGTTTATCCATACTTTCCTACAGTCCTTCAAAAATCAATACATTATTATCACTTAAGGTCAATTCATTTCTTTCTAGTTTTGAATAGAAATGATTCATGAATGACTTGTAAGTAACTATTAATAGTGAGAAATGAGATGTGTGGACACTATGGTTAGAGGGAAGCATGCTGCTGCTGCTGCTAAGTCGCTTCAGTCGTGTCCGACTCCATGCGACCCCACAGACGGCAGACCACCAGGCTCCCCCATCCCTGGGATTCTCCAGGCAAGAGAAGCATAAGTAATCTTAAATTTCCAACTAGAGAAAACAATTTAAAGGTCTTTATTTCATTATAAAAAAAAGATGAACTACTCACTAAATAGGGAAAGATTATGAATCAATGGATAAAAAGCAAGGACAAGTAATTCACAGCAATAATGCAAATAAATGTTCCATGAATGGATGACATAGGCTCAGCTTTTCTATTAATTAAGGTAGTGTATGGAAAAACATATTTTTCACTACATATTTAGGCTACCCAAAGATGGGAAAACACAGAGTTGGCAGAGATGACAGGAAAGGGGTACTTCCTTTCCAGAAGACAGAACCTTCTGGTAGAATTTCAACAGTCATTTGGGAGGACAGATGGCAATCCTAAAAATTACCAAAGTTGCTCATTACCTGAGACCTGGGAACTCTACTTATAAAAATGTATGTAAGAAGAAAGGTTATACCAAGGGGTAAATAAATCTGATATTCATTGTATTTATAAAAAAAAAAAAAAAGAACATAGTCCAAACTCCATTAAAACAGACTTGTCAAAACACATTATAATATATCCACACCCCACATAA
This sequence comes from Oryx dammah, assembly GCF_014754425.2. Taxonomy (NCBI): domain Eukaryota; kingdom Metazoa; phylum Chordata; class Mammalia; order Artiodactyla; family Bovidae; genus Oryx; species Oryx dammah. The sequence goes on from NW_024080471.1 coordinate 1,364,271, forward strand.
ACACAGTAGAGTATCTATACAGAAAATATATATATATAGATGTCATCATAGGGGACTGGAATGCAAAAGTAGGAAGTCAAGAGATACCTGGAGTAACAGGAAAATTTGGCCTTGGAGTACAAAATAAAGCAGGGCAAAGGCTAATAGAGTTTTGCCAATAGAACACACTGGTCATAGCATACACCCTCTTCCAACAACACAAGAGACAACTCTACACATGGATGTCACCAGATGGTCAACACCAAAATTAGACTGATTATATTCTTTGCAGCTGAAGATGGAGAAGCTCTAGACAGTCAGAAAAAACAAGACCGGGAGCTGACTGTGGGCTCAGATCATGAACTCCTTATTGCCAAATTCAGACTTAAATTGAAGAATGTAGGGAAAACCGCTAGACCATTCAGGTATGACCTAAATCAAATCCCTTACAATTATACAGTGGAAGTGACAAATAGATTCAAAGGATTAGATCTGATACATAGAGTGCCTGAAGAACTATGATGGAGGTTCGTAACATTGTACAGGAGGTAGTGATCAAAACCATCCTCAAAAAAAAGAAATGTAGGGGTACTCTTTCTACCCCCTTCTGATGTCTATGTCAGAAGCTTTCTCTATCTCCTTTATACTTTAATAAAACTTTATTACACAAAAGCTCTGAGCGATCAAGCCTCGTCTCTGGCCCCGGATTGAATTCTTCTCCTCTGGGGGCCAAGAATCCCGGCGTTGTGATTCAACAACAACCTTTCATCTTGGGGGCTCATCCGGGATCCTTCAGGACAAGGTAAGGATGCTTGGAGCTCTAGTTCTTTGTTCTCTTAGCAAACACGTTTTCTGCTGTGCTTTACTAACTCTACGGCGTGCTTGTGTGAATGAATGACATGCCCTGCGCGAAGCAAGTGAGGAGCCCTGCTCTGCAGTTCCACGGTGATCTCATACGGCTCATGGCAGAAACCTGTCGGGGGTTTATACCGACCTGCCAATGCCAAGAGGCACCCAATGTCTCCTTTGGGAACCGACCAGAAATGGGCAAAGCGTGTGGACCGAACTCTCCTTTCTCGGTCAAACTTTTCGGTCTCTTTGACCATTTCATAACTCCTTGGGAATTAGAAGTACTAACCTAATCTATCAGATCTTAGACTTTCAAGGGACTTGTGATCTATACTGTTACTGTGTACTGTGGCTTAGGTCCCAGACTTGGATTGGTAGTCAAGAAAGTGCCTAGCTTCGCTAGGAATCGGAAGTTCAGAAACTAGATGGAGCTCTAGCTCCAAGAACTTCTCTGAGGTTAAAGGTTACTCAGATTGGGACTGCAATGGGTTTTTTTTCCTTTGGTAACGCTGGCTCTTAGTGGACCAGAGGAGGCTCTCATACTGGTGTGGTATGCTTGAAAAGAACATCTCAGCTTTATGTTCATATCGGTCTTATTGTGGTCAGGAATATACTCAAGGTCATGCACAGGCACTCAGGTGATGAATGTTTCCCCCAGCGGTATTAGCTTGGGAGGCATTCCGGAAGGTTACTATGATTGCACCCTCGGTGGCATCAGAGGGAAGCAAGGTTAAAGGTGAAGAGCTGGACATCAGGTAGAGATGCTATCAGGTCTACCCCTGGTACATCCCCACCCCATCTCGGTGGTAGAACTGGGAGGGTCGAGATGGTGCCTGCGTCGGTAAGGGACAAACTAAGTCCGACCAGGAAGGAAAAGCTTTTGGTGTAAAGTCTGTCTACACCCCCATCTAGAGCAGGGAGGGACGCCTCTGGTAGAAAAATGGCCCTGGTTGCTTTTTTTCTCTCTTACAGATGGGCGCTAACAATTCCAGCCTCACTCCTTTGAACTGTATCCTGAAAAACTGGGATAGATTTGATCTCCAGGGCTTAAAGAAGACATACCTGGTCTTCCTATGCGATAATGCATGGCCACGGTATCCACTGGAGGACGGCGAATGGTGGCCGGTTGGAGGGTCTCTTAAGTATAATACTGTTTTACAATTAGACCGGTTCTGTAAGGAACAAGGGAAGTGGGTAGAAGCAGCATATGTGTTGCCCTTTTTCTCTCTGCGAAACATGCCAGACTTATGTCCTAAGGGTATAGATTTGGGCGTGAAACCTTCAGCTCCCTCCTGTCCTCCTACTTTGGCCCCGTACCCGGGGCTAAGAGATGAGATGGAGAACAGGAGACAAAGACAAAGAGAAAAAGAAAAACAGGTTTCTCCAGTCTATTCCTGGGATCATGTGCTCAGAGCAGCCAGAGAGGCTGAGGAACAGCCACACAAGCTATTGCCTCTTCATGAAACACCCACCGGGAGAAATAATCAGTCTATGAGAGTAAATAAGCCTTTTTCTTATCGAGAAATACAAAGAATCAAGGAGGATCTGGGAGACTATTTAGAGGACCCAGAAAAATATATTAGAGCTTTTAAAGGTGTTACTCTGCTTTATGACCTTACTTGGAAGGATGTGATGTATATCTTGGGACAAACGCTGACTCCTGACTCAAAGACTCAAGTTTTGGGAAAAGCAGTTGCTTATGGAGATGAATGGCTTGGAAATGAATTAGTAGGGAAGAGGGAGGACGAGATAGCGGCCCTCCCCACTGGGAATCAGGCGGTCCCAACTATAGAACCACACTGGGACTACAATACAGCTAAAGGAATATCGGATCAGAGTCATTTTGTCAGATGTATCCTTGAAGGACTTAGGCAGGCGCGTTCTAGGCCTTTAAACTATAGCAAATTGGCAAACGCAGAACAGGAGGAGAAGGAAACTCCTGGTAAATTCCTAGATAGACTAAGAGAAGCCCTTCGCAGATTGACTGAGATTGATCCCGAAAGTGAAGAAGGAAAAGTGATCTTAAAAGACAGATTTCTCATTCAGTCGGCTCCAGATATCCACCGTAAGCTATTAAAATGGGCGTATGGACCAAATCAGTCTTTAGATACTCTGTTACAACTGGCTCAGACAGTCTACTATGGTAGGGAATATGAGGAAAAGAAAGAAAGGCAAAAAAAAAAGACCAAGGAAAAGGCGGAAGCCTTCGAAATGGCTATGAAAAATGTTCTTAAATAGCCGGAGAAAAATCCCCAGAGGGACCCAGGTGAAAAGGGATGGGCTTGCTATTACTGTGGAAAGGAGGGGCACCTCAAGCGGGATTGCCCTCAGGCATCTAAGCCACCCCTAGCTCCATGTCTGGTCTGCAAAGGACCACACTAGAAGAGAGAGTGCCCTCAGAGGCGTAGGTCTCCGGGGGTCAGACTCTCAAGACAGTCAGGACTGAAGGTGCCTGGGGGTCCCCACACAAGCTCCCATCCTAATTATACCTGAGGAACCTCGGGTATTAATAATTGTGGGGGGGCAATCTGTTGATTTCCTTTTAGATACTGGGCAACTTACTCTGTGCTTACTGAAGCCCCTGGCCCACTTTCTTCCCCATCCGCTTCCGTAATGGGACTGTCTGGACGAGCCAAAAGGTACTATTTCAGTTATTCTTTATCTTGCAGCTGGGATTCTGTGCTATTTTCACATGAGTTTCTGATCGTGCCAGAATCTCCCTCACCCCTTTTGGGGAGGAATATACTGAGCAAGGTCCATGCCTCTGTTTTTATGAATATGGAGCCCTCCCTTTCTCTCCCTTTAGTTGAACAAAATGTAAATCCTAGAGTATGGGCTGATGGAAAATCTGTGGGTCGAGCGCAAAATGCTATTCCTGTAGTTGTCAAGCTCAAAGACCCACACTTATTTCCACATAAGAAGCAGTATCCACTGAAACCTGAGGTTAAGGACGGGTTAAAACCTATCATTGAAAATTTAAAAGAACAGGGACTATTAATTCCCTGTAACAGCCCTTGCAACACTCCTATTTTGGGTATAAAGAAATCAAATGGTAAATGGAGACTAGTTCAAGATTTACAAATAATAAATGAGGCTGTAGCCCTTTACACCCCGTCGTGCCTAATCCATAAATTCCTGAAAAGCCAAATATTTCTCAGTAATTGATTTAAAAGATGCCTTCTATTCAGTGCCTTTGGCGGAGGTAAGTCAATTTCTATTTGCCTTTGAAGACCCTACGCAGCCAGCTTCTCAGTTAACCTGGACAGTTTTGCCCCAGGGATTTCGGGACAGTCCTCACTTATTTGGACAAAGTTTGTCACGGGATCTACAAAACTTTAATAGCTCTGAAGCGGTGGTGTTACAATATGTAGATATTTTGCTCTGTGCTGAGACAGAGGAAGCTTGTTCTCGAGCCTCAGAAGATTTCTTAAACTTTCTGGCAGGCTGTGGTTACAAGGCATCAAGAGAAAAGGCTCAGCTGTGTCAACAATCTGTTAGATATCTGGGCCTAATCATATCAGAAGGGACTAGGGCCATAGGCCTTGAGAGAATTAAACCTATACTAAATCATCCCCTACCTATGACTTTACGACAATTGAGAGGATTTGGGGGAATCACAGGTTACTGTCGCCTTTGGATTCCGGGTTATGGGGAACTTGCCTGGCCTTTATATAAACTTATAGCTGAAACTCAGCAGGCCCAAACTGACAAACTGGTTTGGTCTCCAGAAACTCAAAAGGCTTTTAAGGTTCTTCAGACTGCTCTCCTGCAAGCTCCCACTCTGAGCTTGCCCACAGGGTCAGAATTTAATTCGTTTGTTACTGAAAGAAAAGGTATGGCCTTGGGAGTTTTGACACAACCCCGAGGGCCTCACCAGCAACCTACTGCTTGTCTAAGCAGAGAATTAGATGTAATTTCACGGTGGCCCCACTGCCTAGGAGTAACTGGGGCAGCAGCTTTATTAGCACCTGAAGCTTTAAAAATAATTAATGGACAAAACCTTACTGTACTGACTTCTCATGATGTGAGTGGAATCTTAAATTCTAAGGTTAACATTTGGATGACAGACAGTAGGCTTCTTAAATATCAGTCATTGTTGTTAGAAGGACCAGTAACTAAGCTTAAAGTTTGTGGAAATTTAAATCCTGCCACTTTCCTTCCTGAGAAGGAAAATGAAACACCTGATCACGATTGTTCTCAATTCCTAACTTTAAACTATGCAGCTCGGGAAGATCTAATCGATACCCCCATTAGACAATCCTGACATGGAAATATTTACGGATGGCAGTTCTTTTGTTCGGGATGGAAAGCGTAAAGCAGGTTATGCCGAGGTGACTGCTGAACAGGTTTTGGAAGCAAAATCTCTCTCCATCTGGATTACAACGAAGTGGGAAGTATCCTGGAGAGGACTGGGAAATTGATTTTACTCATATGCCAAAAGCTAATGGATATTCTTGCTTACAAGTCTGGGTAGATACTTTTACTGGATGGACTGAGGATTTTCCCTGTCGTAGTGAACAGGCTAAGGAGGTTATAAAGATTCTCTTCGTCAGTGGAAGGCTTCCCGTGGTGGACACCTCCACTTCAAGGAAAGGACTTACTCCAAGTCGGTGAATACCTTCAACAACAATCACATGCGATGCCTCTTCTTCATCTGATGACTTCTACCAACCCTAAAATGGACTGGTGCAACATGTTGCACTTTAACTATGGACATAATGCGACTTTTAATTTTGATTCTGATTGTTTTGTTTTTATTGTTTGCTCCCTGCATCTGTAACTGTGTAACTAAATTTGTTTCTAGCCCATGAAAGCTTTTAAGTTACAAATGGTTGCTCAAACTCCTGCTACTGCTGCACCTTCCTCCAACTACTATTTGGGGCCCCTGGATCAGATATCCTTAATATGAGGATTAGGAGAATATGTTGCCTTGCCAATTTAGGGACAACGCCCCTTCTCAGCTCGGAAGCAGTTATGGAATGAGAACGACGCCCATTTTCCCTAGGCAACATAATTCTCCTAAAAGAAAAGGGGGGAATGAGAGTCATTTCCTAGGCAGGTTGATAAGAAGTCTAGGGGTCCCCCAGGAGAGAGGGGTCTGGAATTCTCAAGGAGGAAGAAAGGACAAACTTTTTTCTTCTCTACATTCCTTAGGATTATATAACAACAATGTATTCTGCCTGAGGACAGTCTCTGGATTAAACCTTCTGGCTAATTCTGTAAATTATGGGAATAGACCTGCTCTTTACAAGGATTATATAACAACAATGTATTCTGCCTGAGGATAGTCTCTGGATTAAACCTTCTGGTTAATTCTGTTATCTTAAAATGTAAATTATGGGAGTAGGTCTGGTGAGGTCTTCACAACCTCCAGACATTCTTTGGATTTACTGGCGAATAACTCCATTGCTAACACTAACAAGCAGGGTACTCTTTCTATCCCCTTCTGATGTCTATGTCAGAAGCTTTCTCTATCTCCTTTATGCTTTAATAAAACTTTATTACACACACACACACAAAAAGAAATGTAAAATAGCAAAATGGTTGTCTGAGAAGGCCTTACAAATAGCTGAGAAAAGAACAGAAGTGAAATGCAAAGGAGAAAAGGAAAGATATATCCATCTGCTATGGTTTTTCCTGTGGTCATGCATGGATGTGAGAGTTGGACTGTGAAGAAGGCTGAGCACCGAAGAATTGATGCTTTTGAACTGTGGTGTTGGAGAAGACTCTTGGGAGTCCCTTGGACTGCAAGGAGATCCAACCAGTCCATTCTGAAGGAGATCAGCCCTGGGATTTCTTTGGAAGGAATGATGCTAAAGCTGAAACTCCAGTACTTTGGCCACCTCATGTGAAGAGTTGACTCACTGGAGAAGACTTTGATGCTGGGAGGGATTGGGGGCAGGAGGAGAAGGGGACGACCGAGGATGAGATGGCTGGATGGCATCACTGACTCGATGGACGTGACTCTGAGTGAACTCTGGGAGTTGGTAACGGACAGGGAGGCCTGGTGTGCTGCAATTCATGGGGTCGCAAAGAGTCAGACACGACTGAGCAACTGAACTGAACTGAACTAAATGCAGAGTTCCAAAGAACAGCAAGGAGAGATAAGAAAGCCTTCCTCAGCGATCAGTGCAAAGAAACAGAGGAAAACAATAGAATGGGAAAGACTAGAGATCTCAAGAAAATCAGAGATACCAACAGAACATTTCATGGAAAGATGGGCACAATAAAGGACAGAAATGGTATAGACCTAACAGAAGCAGAAGATATTAAGAAGAGGTGGTAAGAATACACAGAAGAACTATATAAAAAGATCTTAATGATTCAGATAACCATGACAGTGTGATGTCTCACCTAGAGCCAGACATCCTAGAGTGTGAAGTCAAGTGGGCCTTAGGAAGCATCACTATGAACAAAGCTAGTGGAGGTGATGGAATTCCAGTTGAGCTATTTCAAATCCTAAAAGATGATGCTGTGAAAATGCTTCACTCAATATGCCAGTAAATTTGGAAAACTCAGCAGTGGCCACGAGATTGGAAAAGGTCAGTTTTCATTCCAATCCCAAAGAAAAGCAGTGCCAAAGAATGTTCAGACTACCTCACAACTGCACTCATCTCACACGCTAGCAAAGTAATGCTCAAAATTCTCCAAGCCAGGCTCCAATAGTATGGGAATGGAGAACTTCCAGATGTTCAAGCTGGATTTAGAAACGGCAGAGGAACCAGAGATCAAATTACCAACATCCACTGGATCATAAAAAAGCAAGAGTATTCCAGAAAAATATCTATTTCTGCTTCATTGACTATGCTAAAGCCTTTGACTGTGTGGATCACAACAGACTGTGGAAAATTCCAGAAGAGATGGGAATACCAGATCACCTTACCTGCCCCCTGAGAAACCTGTATGCAGGTTAAGAAGCAACAGTTAGAACCAGACATGGAACAACAGACTGGTTCCAAATTGGGAAAGGAGGACGTCAAGGCTGTATATTGACACCCTGCTTATTTAATTTATATGCAGAGTATATCATGCGAAATGCAAGGCTGTATATGGCACAAGCTGGAATCAAGATTCCAGGGAGAAATATCAATAACCTCAGATATGCAGATGATACCACCCTAATCTCAGAAAGCGGAAAGGAACTAAAGAGCCTCTTGATGAAAGTGAAAGAGACGAGCGAAAAAGCTGACTTAAAACTCAACAATCAAAAAACTAAGATCATGGCATCTCTTCTCATCACTTCATGGCAAATAGATGGGGAAACAGTGAGAGACTATTTTCTTGGACTCCAAAATCACTGCAGATGGTGACTGCAGCCATGAAATTAAAAGATGCTTGCTCTTTGGAAGAAAAGCTATGGCAAATTAGACAGCATATTAAAAAGTAGAGACATTACTTTGTCAACAAAGGTTCATCTAGTCAAAACTGTTTTTCTAGTAGTCATGTATGGATGTGAGAGTTGGACCATAAAGAAAGACAGGCATCGAAAAACTGATGCTTTTGAACTGTGGTGTTGTAGAAGACTCTTGAGAGTCTCTTGGAATGCAAGGAGATAAAAACCAGTCAATCCTAAAGGAAATCAATCCTAAATATTCACTGGAAGGACTGATCCTGAAGCTTCAATATGCTGGCCAACTGATGAGAAGAGTCAACTCATTAAAAAAGACCCTGATGCTAGGAAAGACTAAAGGCAGGAGGAGAAGGGGACGACAGAGGAAGAGATGGCTGGATGGCATCCCCGACTCGATGGACATGAGTTTGAGCAAGCTTCAGGAGATGGTGATGGACAGGAAGGCCTGACGTGCTGTAGTCCATGGGGTCGCCAAGAGTCGGACACGACTGAGCGAGTGAACAACCTCTCATTTTTTAAGAGGAAAGATCCAATTGCAAAAAAATGCTTGTTTGTAAAAAATGAGCCAATTTTCATAAAGTGATAATACATAACTTGGCATAGACCAAATAGCCAAAAGTAGACATATGCTGTGTTCTTGTTTTATTTTTATTTCAGGCGAGACTTATTTTGCTTTAAGAGTAATTTCTGGCAACAAGATATAAAGAGAATGTAACTTCTCATTCCTGAAACCTCTCTATTACCTTTTGATAAAAATGTCTCTTAGGACCGAGGTTTGTATGAAAATGGCTATAATAAGCCACAAACCATGCTTTAGTGCCAATAGAAAGACCATTTGAAGAAGTGAGGGTGCTACTCTGACTTGTTTTCCTTAGCTAATGAGAAATACCACATGGTGGTTTGCTCATGTTTGCAACTGCAAAAGACTTCTTAAAAATAATCTAATTGCTACTGACAGGCCTGACAGATGTCACCGAGTTCTGTCCAGTGGTGCCGTAACAGGCAGAATAAAGCCAGGGAGATCCCACACGTGGCTGGGGCAACCATCAAAATCTCGTACCCATCTCTAGACCAAGACAGGAGTGTACGGCACCCTCATGGTGCTCAAATATGGTCCTAAACCATAGACAGTGTCGCAGTTATCACCAGCACACATTCCAGAAAGGAGGAATAGAAGACAGCTGGAACTGGGAGGGCAGCCAGCCCTACAGGCACCAGAGCTACAGACACAACTGAGACAGGGCTGAAACACTCAGGGGGAAGAAACAACGCAGGTTGCACCAGCTACGTAATTCAACCCGGACTACAAACTAGCTTTTAAAATGTGCGGGTCTGCCCTCCTACTGTGTTTCATCTCTCCTACTGAAATCCTGTCCATCCACCTATGTTACTATGGATATATGCCCTCCTTCAGGAGTCACTCATATAGATTGACTCTGTTCCTAACGCTGCAAAAGAAAACCAGTTACACAAGACACCCATTTGCATGAAATGGCCTAATAAGAATCCAGTGCATGGATGGACCTAGAGACTATCATACAAAGTGAAGTCAGACAGAGAAAGCTAAGTATCATATGGTATTGCTTATATGTGGAATCTAAAAATATGATACAAATGAACGTATTTACAAAAGGTAAGTAGAGTCACAGATGTAGGAAACAAACATGATTAAGGAGGGGAGGGATGTATAGGGAGATTGAGATTGACATATACACACACTGCTATATATAAAGTAAATAACAATTAGGATCTGCTGTATAGCACAGAGGAAGAGTCCACTCAATACCCTCTACTACTCAATACTCAATACGGGAAAAGAATCTGAAAAAGAATGAATACATGTATTTGTGTAACTGAATCACTTTGCTGTAATCTGAAACTAACATGACACACTAAGTCAACTGTACTCCAATAAAAACTTTAAAAGTAAATTTTTAAAGAAGAATCCAGTGCTGTGTAGAGCCATCTCCTGATACCACACCTGTTCCTCTAAGCTCAGCGTTTTTCAGCCTTGCACTGTTGACATTTTGTGTCAAATAATTCTCATTGTGGAGGCTGCCTTTTGCATTGTAGGATGTTTAGCATCATCCCTGGCCTCTACCCACCAGAAGCCAGTAGCACCACCTCCCACACGTGATAACCAAACTATCGCAACAGTGCTACCATGCCCCCGGGAATAAAATCAACCCAGCTTGAGAACCACGATACCAGGTAATAGTATACAAATCCTAGTGAAACCATTAATGGATTTTAAAAGAGAAAAGGAAGGAAAAATACTGTAAAAAGCACCAATAGAAATTAAAAACCGAGGTTGAAAGTAATTTTAAAGATGGTCATCCAGCAAGGTTCTAAAATGTGGGTAAGGACTGAGCATTGCATTTCTTCTTGAAGAAATAGTTAAGAAACATATTCTCAATCTGAGTTTTCCTAAATGAATGTGCTGGTGAATTTTTATTCCTCTGGTGAGCACTCACTCACCATGAGCACCTACACATGTGCTTAGGAGTGGAGAGAATGCCCTTGAATTTTGCAATCAAGGTTTCCAGCCTAACTCCATCATTTCAAGCCCTATGTATGACACTGAACAAGTTACACCATCTCTCCATCAGTCACTCATGTGCAGAGTAGGGATAACCATGGTCATTCGTGGAGGATTACTGTGAGGATAAAGAGAGAGAACACACCTGGGACAACACATATTACAAGGCAGACAAATCAAGAATAGTTTTGCCCTTCCTCCTCATGGGGTTTAACAAGGAAAAGGAGCTGTAGTTAGCAGGGATCTTGGGATGGCAATTTCTTCACTTTTAAAGGTAACTGACTTGAAATAAAACATCTGTTCAGGAACAAGACCACTGAGGGGAAAGGAGCTCTCTCCCCAGGAACAGGGTAACAGAGGCAGGTGAATTCAGAAAGCTTGTGACTTGGCTCCAGTCCCTTCTGGGGAACACAAAGGCATGATATACCATTTAACCATCCTTCTCCTCACATTCTTCTCCTTTTTTTAAATTTTACAAAAATTTTCATTAGTTCTTAAGAGATTTCATAGTGCTTTTAAACATACAACTAAGAAGTTATTGATAATACAGCATTATCTTTGCATATCATACACTTTTAAATGCTGATTAAAGTGTTGTGCCTAATATCTAGGACTATTTTTTAATATAGACTCTGTTTCTTAGACCGTCTCAGGAACACAGCAAAATTGATGCAAAGCACAGAGTGCTCATATGCCCCTCCCCACACACAGCCACTGGCTCCCCGACCATCAATATCACAAACCATTCTGTGGGTTTTGACAGATATAAGATGACATGTACTTACTATTTTAGATTATATCGTTTAGCTGCCCTAAAAGTCCTCTGTGTTCAGCCTATTCATCCTTCCCTCCTCCAAGTCCCTAGCAAATACTGACCACTAAATCTTTTTACCATCTCCATGTTTTTTACCTTCTAAAACGTTCATGGAATTGGAATCATACAGGATGCCTTACCAGTCTGCTATTTACTAACTGTAAAACCCAGGGCAAGTTATTTGACTTTATGAGCCTTAATTTTTTCACTTGTAAAATGAAAATACCATCACCTAACTTACATGGTGTTCTGATCAGGAAATAAGATTATTTACATAAAATATTTAGCAGAATGCTGTGCCCCAATTGGTCTCAATAAATGGCAGTAGCCAATATTACTATCGACATGTCAATGACATAACCAAATCCTAATTAAAATACCACAACCAAAACAAGTTTGGTCTGGAAGATAATCAGGAGGCTCTATCTTGTTGAGTCTCATTGACACACCTACTATGAACAGTACTAGAGTTTCATTCATTCAAGTTCCCATGAATGGCAGCCATCAGATCATTTTCCTTAAGTTTCCTTCCACTTCTCTGACTCGGGCTACTCAGACCGTGAAAAGCAGTTTGAGCCACATAAGCTTCAGCCACAAATCATGTCCACTTTCATTCACTTAGAGAGGTCTACAGGAAAGATATCAATAGTCAATTTTCTCAACAGTGAATGCTACTCCTGTGTGAGGGCTGTGATTCTAAATCTTTCTCCTACACAACACACCTTGGTGATATACATTCTCATCTCTATTTGTAGTTTCACTATGATCATGACTGAGTTACCGGACAATCTACAAATGCTGACTCAGTGTCCACCATGTACGGGTGTGGGCTTGCTCAGTCCTCTCCAACTCTTTGGGACCCCATGGACTGTGGCCCACCAGGCTCCTCCGGCCATGCAATTTTACCAGGCAAGAATACTGGACTGGGTTCCCATTATCTCCTCCAAGGGATCTTCCCAACCCAGGGATCAAACCTGCATTGGCTGCTTTCCCTGCACTGGCAGGTGGATTCTTCACCATTGAGCCACCAGAGAAGAGACACAACGGTGAACAAAATGCATGTACTGTTTACCATCTGAGGAACTAACTGCCTAGAATGGTGTGTTCTCTGACCTTTCTTTATCACCCATTTCACATTACGGCATGCACACCTGCTCACTCATGGCCAACTGTCTGCCACCCTATGCACTGGGGCCCGCCAGGCTCCTTTGTCCATAGGATTCTCCAGGCAAGAATACTGGAGTGGGTTGCCATTCTCTTCTCCAGGGGATTTTTCCCCACCTAGGGATCAAACCAGTGTGTCCTGCGTCTCCTGCAAAAGCAGGCAGATTCTTTTACCACCAAGTCACCTGGGAAGTCCCATTTCACACCATGACTGAATAATATATACATGTGTGTTTGTTCATACATAAAAACAGTGACAGACCTGACTAAAGGTTTCATGAAACGATGCTCTCACACTCTGAAGTTTGCTTCTCTAATCTGGTTGTGGTCTGTGTACATGCTGCTTGTGACCCCACAATACACAAATATCGTGGTCAAAACCCACCACTAGGAACACTGTCATCCATATGCTGTGCCAGGCCCTCTTTCTTCCCCCTACCCTTTGAGCAATAAATACCAAGGTAAAAGCATCATCAAGTCCCATGTGAACACACAACAGAAGCTTTAGTACTCTTGACAATACATTTTCCTCTGGAAAAAAATTAAGTGAAAAGTCTACATTTTTTCTCATGCCAAGATTCTATATTAGATGTTGCTTGTTCTGATGGAAGACAACCAACAATAATAAAGCCCCATAGAATTCTGATGATCTTCTTGTTTATTCCAGGAGGAAGAGAATGGCCAGACTTGGTGCCAAATGGCCTCCAAAACATCAGGCAACCCAGCCAACACCTTCCATTCCGGCTGTCTTGGGGCACTGAAACTGTCGTAAGAGAAACACTTGCAGACAACAGTTGCTATCACTTAGTTAAACTCTGCAGGACAACTCTTCCCAGAACAAAAGGCAATAAAGCTTTATTAATGCTGATCTTACTTACATGGAATTTGGCATTAAAACTTTAAACAATTTGTAGCCACATCCACCTTGGCTAGTCTAAGAAGACAGAGGACTGATAAGCAAATTAAAAGAAAGATTTTAAGAAAAATTTTTGTTTACCTATTTGAGGGAATAAGCCCATCTAACATCAAGGAGCATGCAGGATGATCATAACAACGCAATAAGTTCTCCTTACAAATCACTTTTATCTATTTGTTAAGGCAGCTTTGGCAGGACTTGTATTTAGCAAAACAGTCAAACTTGTTCAGAATGTAATCTGTACTTGAAGCTGCATTTATTTTAAAATAGGCTGTGATTCAGAATAACATTCAAAATTTTAATGAGTACCTGGACTCATTCTCTGTTAGTATGCTTCTTCAGTATTATACAATTATTATTAATTTTTGGCTGCACTGTGCAGCTTGTGGGATCTCAGTTTCCCAGCCAGGGACTGAACCTGCACCACAGCAGTGAAAGCCGGAATCCTAAACTCTACGCCACTGGGGAACTCCCAGAACTTTAATTCTGTTTCTTTCTCTTTTTTTGGTTGCACTGGGTCTTTTTTGCTTTGTGTGTGGGCTTTCTCTAGTTGCCAAGCAGGGGTTACTCTTCGTTACAGTGTGACGGCTTCTCATTGCAGTGGCTTCTCTTGCTGCTGAGCACAGGTGCTGAGGCATCCTGGCTTCAAGAGTCATGGCATGTGGGCTCAGTAGTTGCGGTTCAAGGCTCTAGAGTACAGGCTCAGCTGTTCTGGCACATAAGCTTAGTCGTCCCACAGCACGTGGACTCTTCCCAGACCCGGCATCGAACCCGTGTCCCCTGCACTGGCAGGTGGATTCTTATCTACTGCACTGCCAGGAAGTCCCTGAATTCTTAAATACTGCTCTCACATCAACAAACCTCGTCTTTCCATGGAAAGCAGAACCTTCTATTATTCTAAATCTAACAGTTGGAGAGATTTTTATTTTCTTCTACTCAAAACAAATTTATTCTATGCAGTAGAAATACTATGAATTACTTTATTTTCTTAATCATGGCCCCCATCAAGATAATCCTAGGCTTGCCTATCTGAATGCCCAATTGCCTACATAAATTTAAGATACTGAATCTTAAATTCTTAGTTCTTTTTGACTGAGGATTCAATCTCTCAATGATTTAAAACACTTGGGAATTTTTTTTTTTTAGTTTTATAGTCCCTGAGTTTATATCATTAAACATGCACTTCCCCAAAATGCCCTGCTTACTAAATGACAATGTTCCTAGTACATTTTTCCACTGTATTCTCTATGGTTAAAGGGAATGAAGAAAGGTAAAGGGGAGGATAAGGGGAGAGAAGAATGGGGTAGAAGGGTGACATGGAAGGAAGAGGGGCAGATGGAGGGGACAAACACCAGACAGTCTTGTACCCCAAATGACATCTCACACAGGCACTGAACAACGAGGTCACTGTCACTCTAAACTCACTCATGCTGACTGCAAAGAGGACACAGACATAACATTAATGAATCCATATAGATGCAGTTCTTTAGGAGCCAAGATGGACATTGTTCCAGAGAAGTGGCCGCTGAAGTATCCTGCCTGTTTTCCGATAGCAGTCATCAGCCATCCATTCCCTTTTGAACACATGGTCTCCCTAGTGACTAAATAATGGTATTTCCATATCAGATGGTGAGATTTTTGTTTCCGAAACTCAACCTTAAGAACCACCAGGGGAACTTGTGAAATATATGGATTTCCAGTCCCATCTCAGACCTACTAAACCTGAATCTCTAGTGTGTTGGTTGCTCAGTCATGTCCGACTCTTTGTGACCCCATGGGCTGGAGCCTGCCAGCTCCTCTGTCCATGGAATTCTCCAGGCAAGAATACTGGAGTGGGTTGCTGTTTCCTTCTCCAGAGAAGAATCTTAAGTTTCTTACATGATGGCAAATTCAGGATGCTGGCTTTCTGCCTTTCTGCCAAGCAGGATCCTACTAACACATCAACCCAAGGAGTCATACAGCTACTCACACATACAGCTGCTCCAATAAAGGATTGATGACTTGAAAAATAAAGTTTCGACAGGACTTCTTGAAAAATGCAGGACTAATTCCCATAAAGTAAAGAAAGGACAGACTATGGTAACAGTAGCCATGAAAAACATTTGTCTAGGCTCAAACATTCAATCAATAAGCATCATAAATCTAACAGTGAAATACAATACAAACACACGGCCGCACTGTCTCTCTGGCACACGAGGGATCATCTGCAAATTCCAAACCTTCACATCACCAAGGGACTTAGAAGTTAATAATCATCCAGAACATGGCATGAGTCCCTAGATACCTTTATATTCTTTGGTCTCTTGAATAATAATAGTTTGGAATGAAGAAAGCTTAAAATTAAGAACACTAACTCTTTTCTCAACAACATTCAGAGGTAAGAAAGGGTCAGATAAAAAAGCAAATAATTACCTTCTAAAGTGCCTCCTGCCACTTGACTTTTACTAAATACAAACTATAGTCACACAAATTTCATCTCTAAATCAGACCATTTTAAAAATATATGGGAATACACATATCAGGGATGTAAGCCAAAATGTAATTCAGCAGCTGTGTGTTTAAGCACTAAGGGCAAATCAAGTCAATGCTGAAGAGTGATTTCCTCTGAGGAACACTTTTTTTTCTTTCTTTCTTCCCTGAGCTCAATCTCTCTCTTTTGGCACATTCTGCTCATCATTCAGTATTGTGTACATTTATGGCACTTCATAAATAATAAAAAAATTGAAGGATGTCTTTAGACATAGGCCTTCAGGGATCAATTCTTAGGCATGATTCCAAAAGTTAACTTTAACCATGTGGAAATTATGCTAAATGCCCTCAAATGTACTGCTGAGATACTCTTATTTTCAAAGTGAAATGTATCATCACAGTGTGGAATAGAGTTGGCCACTGTGAATGGGTTAAATGGATCCATGACCAGAAACCAATCTAAAACATTATCTTAATCTATTCGATCCATATTATCTAACATCTCTAAAGTTGCAACCACATTTTAAATTTTAAAAAATGAATAAAATGAATAATTATCAGTTTCCCACGATAGGGGGACAAAAACTGTAGCATGGATAATGCAAGAGAATAAGCCATCCAAAATTATCTGGGATTGTTGTAATATTCATGTTTCCTTGGGGCTTTTCTTTAGGGACTGATCAAATTACATTTTTATTAGGCTAGTAATGAAACTCAGGTCGTTCTTTAAGTAAAAATACATGACAACACAGAAGGAGGCTCCAGTTCATGTTCAAATTCCAACTTTTCAAATGGCAGGCCAGGGAGTTTTGAACGGCTGCAAACAACCAAATAGGGAGGCAGCCAGCTAGTGGCAGCTTCTCCTTCCGCATAAGTATAGCACATCTCAGCCCAATGGAGATAGATATATCCTATGCTGCTGCTGCTAAGTTGCTTCAGTCGTGTCCGACTCTGTGCGATTCCACAGACGGCAGCCCACCAGGCTCCCCCGTCCCTGGGATTCTCCAGGCAAGAACACTGGAGTGGGTTGCCATTTCCTTCTCCAATGCATGAAAGTGAAAAGTGAAAGTGAAGTCGCTCAGTCGTGTCCGACCCTCAGCGACCCCATGGACTGCAGCCTTCCAGGCTCCTCTGTCCATGGGGTTTTCCAGGCAAGAGTACTGGAGTGGGGTACCATTGCCTTCTCCGAGATATATCCTATAACACTTAGCAAACGTAAGATTCCTACAAAGTTGTGACATTCCACTTGGAAATTCACTATGTTTTCTTAGGACTGTTTAGCATAAAAGCTTCCCTTTTCTTGCCACCGTGGTCACAAATATTGGAAGTAACAAGGTCAGGGTGTCAATAGGAATTCCAGTCCACTGAAGTCCAGATAACAACACTCGCAACAAGTTGAAAAATAACTTACATTCCAAGGGATGAGTAGCTCTAATAAAATGAGATTAAAAGAAGGCAATCTGGATGACCAGAAACAAGAAAGCTGACAAATCTTGCAGTGTTCAGCATCATTTAGCAATAAAGGTCATAGAGAGAAGGGGGCGCAAACACAAAACTCAACAGCAATAACAAAAAAGCTAGACCACAACAGACAGCTCACACCACCATTTTCTGAATTGCTTGGTGATGGTTCTCCATTATCTCCTATTGACTACGGGCATCTTTTAATAAGCATATGCAACAAAGCTTCTTGACACTGAGGTTATACAAAAAAAAAAGCTATCCATAATACATAATAATGAAAATATGAAAATAATATGTACTCTTGGAAGGAAACTAAGGGTCCTATGCTTTCATTTCTGACCATCCATGCACCAGTGAGTGTCCTCTAGGTTAAAGCAGAAGAAAAAAAAAAAGACAAGGAAAACGCTTGGCCTAAAAAAAAAATCCTGTGTGTTCTTTGCTGTGTGATAGACAAAGAGGAGAAGCAGCAGTCAGGAAAGGAAATCTAAGTTCCTATCAAATTGGAGATGAAAATAATCAACTGTTAAATCTGGGACATAAACAAGAAGTCTAAAGTGTAAACAGAGGGAGTCTGTGTGTTGAAAACACATTATTACGTGTGGGGAATTACCATGACTCATGGACACTAGATGGTCATCCTTGAAATCATAAGATGCTACAATAATCTTCTACAATAGCATATCTATTATTACAAAATACTTAAAAATATTATTCTGTTGTTGAATCAAAAAGTTATATGTTATTTTGCATTATGATAATCCTTCCCAAATACTGCTATGTAACAAATATTTGGGAACAACTATGATAAGGATAAAGGTTGATTTTAATTCCCAGGAAACCTGCGGATATTCCACAGTCTGCATTATCACAACCACCGATTTCTCCATCTCACATCATTTACCTTTCTTGGATTTGGCACCAATCTTCAGTTTTGATGGCCAAGCAATCTGAGTATTTGTTTCCTCCATGATCTGCAACAAAAATTTAGAGAAAAATATTGATTCGATTAAGAACTTGCATTTACAGGTAAGATTTTTTTCCCAGAAAAAAAAAAATATTTTCAAGTCCTTAGCATCAACTTGTTGCAACAAAATGACCTCTTTTTAAAACAATTCAAAAACAAAACAAAACCTTGTTGGAATGGGGGTGGAGAGTGGGGAGGGGAGACACACTTTTATAAGCCTTTAATCTATTAGAAATAGTCAAGTATATTTGTTACTCCCAGCATTCCTCTCTGTGATGCTCCAGAATTTTAACTTGTTGCCAAACCACCCGAGATGCTTGTGCTGAGTAAAATTCCCCCATGACAATCACCAGTGGATTGCAACACATCAAACACGATCCTTGTAATATAAAACGACATGGGATAGGCCTTACAAAATGAAGCGTTTTTGGTTTTTGTTTTTTTTTTTTTCCTGGAGAAAGAAAATAAACTTGCTTTGGGCACATTTGTGTTTCATTAAAACTGATGAAAATCCTCTAAACAGGACATTGCGTCATAAGGCTGCATTTCCCATCATCTTTTGCCTGATCTGAGATGGCATTTTTGCCACAGTTCCTTCCCACTTCCCAGGCAGCTAATACTGGCCAGAAGGACTGGAGATCCACTGTGCAAAAGCCCAAGGACAAGTGATGCAGGCAAGGTGTGCCCAGCAAAGGAAGTCCACGGTAAATGAGAGATGAGTGAATCACCAAGAAATGCTCATCCTTTCTATTATCACACAAATTAGCCTAGGTTATTGTTGACTTTCATACCATGAATATAAAATTCACTCAATAAATGAATAAAGCCAATAACTGACCTAATTCATAGGCAAATGACAGCAACTACCACTCGTAAGTCACTTGAGTGGGATAATATTTAATTTTTCATATGGATTTAGAGGTAACTAAACAAATTCATGGCAAAGGCAATGAAACTCATGAACACTGTAGTTAATAAAAAGTCCCTCTTCTCCCTCTGTATTGGCTATGTTCTGGGCATAAGGCTAAATGGTTAACATGTTAGCGGGCATCACTCTTCATTTAATCCCCTTTATCACAGCAGCAAAGAGCTTGCAGCAGATGTTTCAGCCTGCCAGCCCACAGAGGCATGCTGTCCACCCACTATAAGGTTTTTTTTAAATCTGAGCCAACATTTTTAAATCTGGGAATTTCACATAGACATTCAGGTTTCTGCTTCTCTGGAAAATGTGGCAAAATTAGCATCCGGAGCCCACACCCCAACGTGGCAAAATTCAGCTGGGCCTGAGGACCAGATGCCCCCTTTACCCAGGGTGAGGAGACCCTGTGCTGTCCCCCCACACCAACTCTCCCTGGGTCTCCCACAATGAGATCCCAAGCCACTTGCCCTTCTTGTCACTGTGTATTACTCACTTGCCATTTATCACGATGTTTGCACTTCTATACCCGTGTCTCTATTGAAAACTGAAAACCAAAACTAAAGTCACCCTGTCTTCACAAAGTCAAGGGGCTGCCCTGGCCCTGCAGGTAGGCAAGCCCATTGCCCCAACTCTCCAGATCCAGCCCCTGCCTCTACTCCTCCCATCTATGCTGTCCTATTCATGGGTTTCATTGTCTTCTCCATGAAATAAGAGAACTTATTTCTAAACAAGTTAGAAATAAGAACTTATTAATTTCTAAACTTAACTCTAAACCCATATTTTTTTATTTTATTTACCTTACAATACTGTATTGGTTTTGCCATACATCAACATGAATCCGCCACAGGTGAACACGTGTTTCCAATCCTGAAGTCCCCCTCCCACTTCCCTCCCCATACCATCTCTCTAGGTCATCCCAGTGCACCAGCCCCAAGCATCCTGTATCCTGCATCAAACCTAGACTGGCGATTCGTTTCTTATATGATATTATACACGTTTCAATGCCATTCTCCCAAATCATAGGTCCTCAGTAGTTATCTATAACTACTAAAAGACAAATATCATATGATATCACTTCAGGGCCCTGTGGCCCCGCCGGCCCCCCGCGGCCCCCCAGCCCCTCCTCATGCACCACCCCAACCACCTCTCTCTGTTTATCTTCCTCCTAACCCTTATCACAATCTGAGATTCTATTTTCTGTGTTTACTTGTTTATAGTTTGTCTCTGCAAAATAAAAGCTCTCTAAACCCTGCACACAGCAAGCACAGATTTATCTGGATAAATGAATCTTCCTAACACCCTTAGGAAGTAGATTTCTTTATTCCTCAAATAGCTGGGATGGAACAGAGTAGGGATAAATACTTTAGACAGCTGACAAAGACTTGGCCTTTTAACCACCATACTATATGCAATCTAGGACCTCTCTCTTTTAAAAAATGTGTCTAACACATTTGAAAATATGCTTTAGAATTTATGCAGACTGACTGGTTTTAACAACCTGCAAATATTTATCAAAAACCTACTTCGGTGCCATATTTATAATACTTAATAAAGAAGTTGCTCATCAAAGACAGTTGGAATATATAACTTTCTGAAACTTTCATCATTTGGAGAGTTTCCCAGAAATTACCTTGCATATCTCTTTTTATTAAACACCAATAGATGCTCCATAAAGAAAATAATTTGCCATAGAAAATATCTTAACAGCAGGTAACAGCTATTGAGTGGAAATGCCTTCTTTACACACACTTCCTCTAAACGTCACACCAGTCCAGTGTCTCTACAGTGCAGTGAAATGCGAAGACCCATAGCAATGAATAAGGAACAATTCCTGGTGTTCACAAGTTTACAGTCAAGTTCAGGGACACAGACAGACCATCAGAGGCAGTGGGCTGGGTGCTGGCACAGGGCCACTCACAAGGGTGGTTCTGGCTCCTACTGTGAAAGGTTGGGGTTGGAGGTAAAGTTAGTAAAGGGCTCCCCAAAATATAGCCTGCAAAGTCACTCAAGTCCTGACAGCCAAGTAAAAGCCAATTTATGAATGAGGTTATCAGTCACTAAATGAGGGCAGGAAGGCCCAATCAGGAGGGCTTTCTTATGGGTCATGTTTTATCACCTATTAGTTCCAGCTACTGTACACGTATCTTCAAAGTGACTAAAATTAGATAGAACATTTTCCTCTAAGATAGCTTAAGAGAGAAAATGGGAAATTAAGATCTTACTATCATATTGGTGGGGAAGCAGAAAGAGAATAATCTATATACTTTTGTGAATTAAATAATTTGGCTGTGTAATCCAGTAAATTATATCAGGTGCCATAATTATAATACTTAATAAAGAAGTTTCCTTGTCAAAGATGGTTGAAAGACATAACTTTCTAATATCTTAATCACTTGGAGAGCATCTTAGAAAGCATCCTGAGTTCAGAGGCAGAATTATAGTGCTAAGCAAGTCTGAGGCTCTGTTACTAGCACGTTTGGCTTAAAAAGATGCCCTAAGTGGTCGTCAGAACAAGCAGATAGGAGAACTGGCAAAGATGAGCTCAGGAAGCTTGTGGCGGAAATCAAAGTAGCCACAAAACCTCTGAGAAGAAAATGACTATCTTACATCTCAAGAAAAAAGGGGGGGGGGGGAATCCTAAAGTGAGTTTCAGCTAGTTCTTTCTTTTTAATCTTGCTATGGCCCTTGTTTCCACTTTCACAAAGCCAAAGCTCAAAGAAGAAACTACTAATTTTGAATCATGTTCTACAGACATTAAATCACACCTTAAATACTTTAAAGGCTTGTTTTAACCCATAAGTCTGGATGCTGTAACCTTAACAAAGCAGCTAATGAATGGAGGTCAGAGATAAAGTGAAAATTTCAGATAAAGGCAAAAATAAGACCTAGAAAGTTTACAGGTGAATTCCACACTTTAAAAAAAAGATGTTCCAGGGCTACCAGATAAGCCCTGACCTCAGGGCTTATCTTCGTTTTCACAGAGGCCTCGTCCTCGAGTTGAACAGCTTGGGTATAGACACAAATGATGTCAAAGTCGCTGAGGAGACTGGGCCGTGGATGCAACAAGTTCCTAGCGCATCTAAAGGGTCAGCACGCAGGGAAAGGAGATGAAAGGAGCAACTATCACAGGAGCTACAGGCAATCTCTCACCATCTTCACAAAATCCAGACATTTTTAATAGAGAACCACAAAACTAAAGTGACATTTTTCTGGAAAACAGGAAAGAACTCTGGAGCAGTTCATTCAGTGGATTTTATAATGTATGAAAACACTGACATCTTTCAAGAAAATGTATTTTCTACAAATGAATTAATCCTGCAAAACTTCACAAAGAAATCAATTCCCAGAAAACCATGACAAGCCCTAATTTTTAAATTGTTTTTAATTAATTTTTAAAGAATTTGTGCCTGTACCCTGTGGCATATGGGATCGTCATTCCCTGACCAGGGCTCAAACCCACACCCCCTGCATTGAGAAGGCAGAGTCTTAACCACTAGACTGCCAGGGTCCCTAAATGCCCTAATTTTCAAGCAAATCAGGATGATATCCAAAAACTTTCGTTTGCATTCAAGGAATAATTTCAATTAAATACCCAACTCCTGACCAACCTCTTTACAAAAAAATAAGTTGTTGATGTCCCCCAGTTGTGTAAAATTTGAACTGAAAGCTGGGAAACCTGCCTAAAATCACTAGTGCTTCCATGTGAAACTAAACCTATAAATACTCTGATGTCAGTTAAGCCAGGAATGCCTGGGTATGCAAAACCACAAAACCTTTGAGAAGAAAATGACTATCTTCTGTCTCAGGAAAAAAAAAAAAATCCTCAAATGAATTCCAGCTAGTTTTTTTCCCCCAATTGTATTATTGTTCTGGTTTCCACCTTAACAAAATCAGACCTTGAAGAACAAATATCTGATGTTGAGTCATTTTCAATAAATATTAAATGACACCTCAAATATTTTAAAGACTTGTTCTAACTGATAATTCTGGATGCTTCATGTTTATACCATCTCAATTAGGTCAGTGTTAGCTTCTGAGTATCTTCACTCTCACAAGAATCTCTTCTCAATTCTACTAATTTCTGCCAGGTTATATATAATAAGCAGCAATTCTATATGTCACAAAGAGAGAGGAGATTTTGGAGGAGTTGATCTAAAAATGCAATTATTTGAAAAATAACTCTTAAATTTCTGTCATTAGACTTGTACTAACAGGAAATTAATCATTAAAATGTAACTTAATTCTTATGCTAATCTCAGTTGTGATGAATTCCAAATATTTATAGTAAAAAATGGAGGAGGAAATGGCAATTCACTCCAATATTTGCCTGGAGGATTCCATGGATAGAGTCCATGGGGTCACAAAGAGTGGAACACGACTAAGTGAATGAGCATACATAGTAACAAAAGTATCTGACCTAACACAAATTTTAAAATATATGAAGCAATTAAAATTAAGATGACTGATATTAGAAAGAACACCTATTTCACTTTCAAAGGTTACTTCTTCATCATGAAAAATCTGTTGAAAATCGAATGCTATAAGTAGTTATGACTGATTTGAGGTGACGTACAGCAAAAACCAACACAACATTGTAAAGCAATTATCCTCTAATGGAAAAAAACAGAAAACTATGGATAGATAACAGTTTTGGAAGCTAAAGAGCCATCTTAAAGTTCTAATTCACATTTGCTTTTCACAAGCAGGGAGTAATTTCCCTGATCAAAGAGTAACAGCACTGCTTCTTATATTAAAAAGGTACCTAATAAAAATGGAATCCTATATTCTTACATTGGTTTTAGTTTTGGGGGAATAAGGGAAGGAAAGGAAGGTAACATTTATATAAGCTGGAATACGGAAGCTTTTTGTGATTGGTAGAAAGTTCTATCAGCTATTGAAAAAATGTCATCACGGATGTACATGGAAGCATTGAAATAATCTCACTTTCCTTAAATAACTTGCCAAAATTAGAATAAGATAAATAAGATAACCTAATCAAATTCTACAAGTAGCTTCATTCATGATAAAAATAATCTCTATTTCTATTCTTCAATAATAAGTCATAGATTTTTTTTCCCTCTCCAACAAATTCCACATTAGTACACCATGTAAAAAGAGAACATGTCTACAAATGCTCACTATACTACACATTCTGAAGGTCTGAAGCAATTATAGGATAATATCTTACAGATGAAGGAAACCTTTGCTAAACCAACAACATTCTACTAATGTGCTTATTTCACCAAATTCTTCAATCCAGACGTAAAGCTAAAAATCCACAGGTAAGTAATCAGCATCTCAGATCAACACGAGACAAATCTATTTACGCTGACTTTACTTGAAATATTTATTTTTGAACCAGGAAAAGAATGCTTGACATTTATACTCTAAGCTATTGAAAATTCATCCTTCAAAATGGCTACCAGCTGGGCACCACCTGCAGCCTGCTTCTTTAAGAGACCAACTCCTGTGTGCTCTATCTTCCCTGTGTTAGTATCAATGGAGAAATAAGGTCCACCTTCACAGAGGAGGCTGTCTGAACTCACTTCGTGTACTGACGGATTATGAGTCAATTTGCTGAACTTCAACATGAAGGGAGCTAAGTGAGAAAAGAGCAACTAGAAGCCACTGAAAGGTGGAGTTGGGAAACCAGTGAAGTCTCACATGAGGGCGTGTCTAAAAACTGAGGAGGGGACTTCCTGGTGGTCAGTGGTTAAGACTCTTGCGCTTCCACTGCAGCGGACACAAGTTCAATCCCTGGCTGGGGACCTAAGATCCTTGCGGGCCATGTGGTGCGTCAAAATAAACAAAAGCTGGGGATATTGATTTTGCTGAGACATTAGAGGTCTTTGTTATATTTCATTTTAAATCCAAGAAACGTATCTCAATGATTCAGTTATTCATCATCCCCAGAACATCTGCTCACATCTGCCTGATATTAACATACACTTTCCATGTACTCAAGATAATCTTATAAATCAGGTATGTGAAACCTTTTTTTAAAAAAAGGTAAACAGATGAGGAAAGCAGGATTCAAAGAGGTTAAGCAGCAGATAGGCATGTGGCAAAGCCCAGCTTGACAATAAGTGACTGACTCCCCAGGCAAGGGTGATTTCTGCTCACCTGGCTTGTGAAGGAAGGGAAGGCACCACATACTCAGGGAGGCTGCTGTCAGAACCTGCTGTGAACACGGAAGTGCTCACCAGCGGCAGCCTGGCTGCCCCTCGCATTCTGATTAATGACACAGTGACCCAGAAGTGGTCCCAGAACGGTTCAACCCAGGGAGGAATCCCCACCCCACGCATGTATGGAGAATGTGAGAAGCAATTTGGTTGTCACCGTGACACAAATGAGGGCCACACTGGCACTCAGCTGAACCTCCCACAAAGAGTGGGAATAGCCACTCAAGATACCCACAGAGGGATGTCCCTGGTGGTCCCACGATTAAGACTCCACACTTCAGTGCAAGGCTGCTGCTGCTAAGCTGCTAAATCACTTCAGTCGTGTCCGACTCTGTGCGACCCCACAGACGGCAGCCCACCAGGTTCCGCCGTCCCTGAGATTCTCCAGGCAAGAACACTAGCGTGGGTTGCCATTTCCTTCTCCAATGCGTGAAAGTGAAGTCGCTCAGTAGTGTCCGACCCTCAGCGACCCCATGGACTGCAGCCTTCCAGGCTCCTCCATCCATGGGGTTTTCCAGGCAAGAGTACTGGAATGGGTTGCCACTGCCTTTATGCAGGTTCAATCCCTAGTCTGGGAACTAAGACCTAACATGCCACACAGCCAAAAAAAAAACCAGATATCCATAGAGACAGTCCTGGCTTTGCACTGTTTTGATACATGGATTTTAGTTACCACAGTTCAGTTAGTGGTACTGTGGTGCTGGATAAGACTCTTGAGAGCTCCCTGAAAAGCAAGGAGATCAAAGCAGTCTATCCTAAAGGAAATCAACCCTGAATATTCATTGGAAGGACTAATGCTGAAGCTCCAATTCCTTGGCTACCTGATGTGAAGAGTCTACTCACTGGAAAAGATCCTGATGCTGGGAAAGATTGAAGGCAGGAGGAGAAGGGGATGACAGAGAACAAGATGCTCCAGGAGATGATAAAGGACAAGGAAGCCTGGAGTGCTGCAGTTCAACACCACCAAACCCCCAACAACACAACTTTATATTCCAGTTACCAGTCTATTCACTGTGATTTTGAGTAGCTGCATCAAATAGAAATTCCCCTGCCAGCTCTTCAGTACACAAATCACTACACATGTAACAGATGTTCAGCTTGATCAGTGACCAGTCACGCTGCTTCTTTCAAAGTCTGTCTGTGGTTACTCACAAGACATCTGTAATCAGTTCACGTACAGACAGCAAAGCAAGGAGTGGTGTGACTTTCTGTCTTCCAGTGATAAAACCAAAGGACATGAAAATGGATAACCCAAAGTGAAAACTGGTCAACAAAGATTAAAGTGAAGCAGAGAAGCAAAAGATTATACTGCTGGAACTGGAATTTAAATCCAGTATCAATGGGGACAGTATCAATAGCTAACAGTGAGAATTTTGACATTGATGCTGGATGTGAGACTTTGAATTCACAGCCAGAGAAACTTTGTGAAGACAGAAGTAACAACATCAAAGAATGAACGCAGTCATGACAAGAAGGATGAAGATGTCCCAAAGGAGATGATACCAGCCAAATAACTCATGTTAAAAAAAAAAAAACTCTGCAAGGGGGTTTCCCTGATGGCTTAGCGGTAAAGAATCCACCTGGAAATACAGGAGGACACACATTCGATCCTCGATCTGGAAAGATCCCACATGCCGCAGAGCCACTGAGCCTGTGCACCACAACTACTGAGACCGTTCTAGAGCCCGGAAGCTGTCACTACTGAAGCCCGCACGCCTAGAGCCCATGCTCGCAACAGGAGAAGCCGCCACAGCGAGGAGCCCACGCATAACTAGAGAATGCCCCTCGCTCGCTACAACTAGGGAAAAGCCTGCACGCAATGAAGACTCAGCACAAACCTAATTATTTAAAAAAAACTACGAAATTTCACAACTTTGAAAGTACAAAGGATAAGCTGTTGGAATTTGATTCAGACTTATCAGTTCAGTTCAGTCACTCAGTCGTGTCCACTCTTTGCGACCCCATGAATCGCAGCACGCCAGGCCTCCCTGTCCATCACCAACTCCCAGAGTTCACTCAGATACACATCCATCGAGTCGGTGATGCCCATCCAGCCGTCTCATCCTCTGTCGTCCCCTTCTCCTCCTGCCCCCAATCCCTCCCAGCATCAGAGTCTTTTCCAATGAATCAACTCTTCGCATGAGGTGTCCGAAGTACTGGAGCTTCAGCTTTAGCATCATTCCCTCCAAAGAAATCCCAGGGCTGATCTCCTTCAGAATGGACTGGTTGGATCTCCTTGCAGTCCAAGGGACTCTCAAGAGTCTTCTCCAACACCACAATTCAAAAGCATCAATTCTTCGGCGCTCAGCCTTCTTCACAGTCCAACTCTCACATCCATACATGACCACAGGAAAAACCATAGCCTTGACTAGACGGACCTTAGTCGGCAAAGTAATGTCTCTGCTTTTGAATATGCTATCTAGGTTGGTCATAACTTTTCTTCCAAGGAGTAAGCGTCTTTTAATTTCATGGCTGCAGTCACCATCTGCAGTGATTTTGGAGCCCCCCAAAAGAAAGTCTGACACTGTTTCCACTGTTTCCCCATCTATTTCCCATGAAGTGATGGGACCAGATGCCATGATCTTCGTTTTCTGAATGTTGAGCTTTAAGCCAACATCTTCACTCTCCACTTACTATGATAATTCAAGGCACAGAAAAGATGCTATCTCAATACTGTAAGTTATGCAATAAAAGAAAGCTAGCGCTGTTGCAACTTGACAAGATTTTACAAAGAAATGAAACACAATAGTTCTCAGTGTTTCTAATGTTTAAATACAATGTTCTGAATAATTATTAATTTTACTATTTTTTCATTTTCCTATAATTTATGATTGATAGGAAGAGATTTTTTTCTAATGTTTGACAAAATGTTTTAAAGGTTGCAGATCATTCCATTTTCCCATTGATTAGTAAAAGGGTTTTGCACAGTTTCAGTTTGCAAGCTTGTTTTTAGGGTCCCACATTACTATACAAGGTGAAGACAACTTTTTAACGCCCCACTGAAAATCACAGATAAGAGGTTTTAAACTATTTACACTACAGGCAAGTTTAAGCTCATTTATTTCAGAAAGTTCAAAGAACTCTTACTTATCAATTAAAACCTAGATGAAATGTGCCCTCCACTGTGAAAACTCCTCCAGCTTTCCCAGGCAAGGTTCAGCTCTCTCTCCCCATCCCCATTCTCACCTTGCTGTGCCAGCATGATCGTGCTTATTTCTTTGCTGAAATTACCAATCCCACAAATGAGTTGGGCTCCTGGTAGCCAACAGCTGTATTTTGACCTTTATCATGGGTGTATGGTCTAGATAACTTTATATTTTTAAGCTTTTTAAAATTTATTTTTATTGAAGTATAGTTGAAGAACAATGTTAATTACTGCTATATAGCAAAATGACTCAATTATACACATAGACATTCATTTTCGGGTTCTTTTCCACTATGGTTTATCATAGGATATTGAATACAGCTCCCTGTGTTATACAGTAGGACCTTGTCATTTATCCATTCTACGTTTGCATCTGCTAATCCCAAATCCCCGATCCAACCCTCTCCCACCCTCCACTCCCTCGGCAAGCACCAGACTGTTCTCTGTGTCCCGGATCCTGTTTCAGTTTCATAAATAGCTTCATTTATGTCGTATTTTAGACTCCACATATAAGTGATATAATATGCTATTAGGATCTCAATAAGCACTGGTAAAGTAATTAGCAGCGATGAGGAAGAAATTATGAAGGGAACAGAAAACGTTCCCTTTATATGAGATTTTCCAGTTACACAGCACATGCTGTAGCAGAGATAAGAGCCATTTACTCTACAAAGTCTCCTTAACTCATCCAAAATATGGTATTTTTGAGGAGTATGCTTATCAGAATAAATGAACTGAGTGAAAATTCATTAGGTGAAAGTAAATTCTAAATCGCTGACAAGATTCATTCTCCCAGGGTACAGCGGTATTATAATAGAGAAAAAAACTCTCCAATCAAAATGTCTGGAGTTGTGGGTTAAGTACAGTGAATGCAAGTTGGGCCAAGTGTAGGCTGTGTAAAGCAGGAAGCCTAACTTCTGTCATTTCTCTTCCAGCCTATGGCTGGCACCAGCTTGGGGAAAGGGGACACACTCCCATTTTAAAAGACAAGCCAAGTTTTCACATTAAATCTGATTTCTAAATGTTGGCACCTGTTTCAGTAACGTAACAAACATTTTGTGGGGAAAAAAGGCATGGTTCCCACTTCTTGATCTGTGCTCCAAACCAAGGAGAATTTTCATGGGATACGTGCTCAGCCACTTCAGCTGTGTCCGCCTCTGTGTGACCCCATGGACTGTAGCCTGCCAGCTCCTCTGTCCGTGTGATTCTCCAAGGCAAGAATACTGGAATGGGTTGCCATGCCCTCCTCCAGGGGATCTTCCCAACCCAGGGATCAACCTCACAGTTTCTCCTGCGTCTTCTGCATCACAGGCAGATTCTTTACCAATGAGCCACTTGGGAAGCCCTTTCATGGGGTATGAGTCCTTTATTTCTGATGACCTATGTTAGTAAAAACCTGGCTTCTCGGTTCCCCTGGGACATAAGGACCTATGATTCTTAAGACTATTTCATTTTCAAAGTATCCCTTTATTCCTCAGAAAGATTAACCAAATCTCTGTCTGACATCATGAGTAACTCTGAAGAGATTTATTAAACGTGAACTATCAGAGTTAGTTCACTCTGTTGTATAACTTGAGTGTAACAGTATATAACTGGGTTAAAATTGATATATTTAATAAAATCAAGTTACCAAGCTCTCACTGTTAATTTCCTAGCCTCTGATTTTTCACATGCCTGGTTAACTCCAGTTACACAAATCTACATTATAGGCTTTTTTAGATAATACATTTTACCACCCTGCTCATTTTAATCTTTTCAAAGTCAACAATCTTACTTAGCTCAGTAACCTCCAATGGCATTGATGCTGTTAAGGAATAAAAGATCAACAGAACACAGCAGCTCTATAATGGTGTCCCTGAGACATCAAAGAGATAAAATCCCATGCAGGCTATGCAATTGCAACAACTCTAAATGGAGTGTGTTCAGTGGATGAATATAAAAAAGCTTCATTTCTCTTTCATGTTGAATGGCCTGTGTGAATTGTCAAGGGGCTTGGTTCTACACACTGAGGGACTCGAGCTAAATGGAGGCGCTTCCATATTATAGTTGCCCATCTGGAATCCATGGCCTCCTGAGTCTCCCTTTGGGAGAAAAACAGGAAGAACCCTGCATCAATATTTTACTGCCTTGGTGTAAAAGAAAAACACGCTACTTCCCCCACAGCTCACTGACCATGACTATGTGTACATCTCTGCCAGACTCAAAGGGAGCTGGGACATGCAGGAGGCAATTAGAATACTTGGTGGGCACTGCTGTCTCATTACTGCCAGATAGTTCTTTAAAAGCTTCATTGTCCCATGCTTGAAGAACTTATTACAAAGTGAAACCTCCCCTTGCTCTTTTTTTTTTTTAATACTCCAGACCCATCACGTAGCCTTTTAAGCATATTTCCACTTGGGTATCTCACTAGCTTCTTAGACATGTTTAAACTGAACACAATCTTCTCCACGCAACTTGACACTATAAGTTGCCTAGCCAGGATCCAAATATCAACCCAATTATCTAGGAGTGCTGTCACTCCCATTGCCAGAGGTTAGTTTAAAAACCAGCATGTTAAAACTTAACAACAAAAAATACAAATAACTTCATCCAAAAATGGGCAAAGAACTTGAAAAGACGTATCTCCAACAAAGATACATAAATAGTTAATAAGCATATAGAAAGATGCTCAATATCACTGATCATTTAGTTAGTTTCGTTAAGTCACTTGGTCAGTCGTGTCCGAATCTTTGCAACCCCGTGGATTGTAGCCCACCAGGCTCCTCCGCCCATGGGATTCTCCAGGCAAGAATACTGGAGTGGGTTGCCATTTCCTTCTTCAGGGGATCTTCCCGACCCAGGGATCAAACCCAGGTCTCCCGCAATGCAGGCAGACGCTTTAACCTCTGAGCCACCAGGGAAGCCCACTGATCATTAGGGAAGTGCAAATCAAAAGTACTGACATGAGATACCACCTCCTACCCACAAGCATAGCTTACTATCAAAACACACACACGCAGAAAGTAACAAGCATTGGTAATGATGTGGATAAAATGAAACCCTCATGCACTATAGGTGAGAATATAAAATGGCACAGCTGCTGTAGAAAACACTACGATACTTTCTCAAAAGAGTAAATTTAGAATTAACATATGATTTAGCACTTCTGGGTATATATCAAAAAGCACTTAAATCAGGGACTCAAAGAGATATTTGTACCACGATCAACCATGTTCACAGTAGCACTATTCAAAGTAGCTAAAATATGGAAGCAACCCTAGTGTCCATCATTGGATGAACAGATAAGCAAAATGTGGTTTATATATACAATGGAATATTATCCAGCCTTAAAAAGGAAGGAAATTCTAACATATACTACAACATGGGATAAACCTTGAGGACATTATGCTAGGTGAAATAAGCCAGTCACAAAAATACAAATACTATGTGCTTCCCTTTATATGAGAAATGCAGAGTCAAAATCAGAGAGATAGAAAGTAGAATGGTGGTTTCCAGGGACTGCAGGAAGGAAGCAATGTGGAGGTATTCCTTTTGTGTGTGTGTATGTGTTCTTTAAGGCCTGCTTAGATGTTGGGCCTTTTTTTAAAATATAAATTTATTTATTTTAATTGGAGGCTAATTACAATATGGTAGTGGTTTTGCCATACATTGACATGAATACACCACGGGTATACACATGTTCCCCATCCTGAACCCCCCTCCCACCTCCCTCCCCATCCCATCCCTCTGGGTCATCCCAGTGCACCAGCCCCGAGCATCCTGTATCATGCATTGAACCTGGACTGGCGATTCGTTTCACATATGATATTATACATGTTTCAATGCCATTCTCCCAAATCATCCCACCCTCGCCCTCTCCCACAGAGTCCAAAAGACTGTTCAATACATCTGTGTCTCTTTTGCTATCTCACATACAGGGTTATCGTTACCATCTTTCTAAATTCCATATATATGCATTAGTATACTGTATTGGTATTTTTCTTTCTGGCTTACTTCACTCTGTATAATAGGCTCCAGTTTCATCCACCTCATTAGAACTGATTCAAATGCATTCTTTCTAATGGCTGAGTAATACTCCATTGTGGATATGTACCACAGCTTTCTTATCCATTCGTCTGCTGATGGACATGTAGGTTGCTTCCATGTCCTGGCTATTATAAACAGTGCTGTGATGAACATTGGGGTACACGTGTCTCTTTCAATTCTGGTTTCCTCGGTGTTTCCACTGCCCAGCAGTGGGATTGCTGGGTCGTATGGCAGTTCTGTTTCCAGTTTTTTAAGGAATCTCCACACTGTTCTCCTAGCGGCTGCGCTAGTTTGCATTCCTTAACAGGTACAGAGGTTCGGTTTTACTAGATGAAAAGAACTATGGAGCAGATGGTGGTGACGGCTGAACATTGTTGCTGTTGTTGTTCAGTCACTAAGTCACGTCTGACTCTCTGCTCTCTGCAACTCCACAGACCGCAGCACGCCAGGCTTCACTACCTCCCAGAGTTTGCTGAAACTCAGGTCCATTGAGTAGGTCCAACCATCTCATCTTCTGCCTCCCCCATCTCCTCTCATCATCAATCTTCCCCAGCATCAGGGTCTTTTCCAGTGAGTCGGTTCTTCACATCAGGTGGCCAAAGTATTGGATCCCGTCAACAACGTTAATGGATGTACTTAATATCACAGAAAGATACAATTAAAAATGGATAAAATGAAGTGACATCAGCTTCATGGGGGCACGAGACACGCTCTTTGTTTCTCCTCTTTTAATCTACAACAGTAAAACATCCATAACTCAACAAAGGTTTCTCTGCCCAACACACCAGGAAGCTGGAGACTTCCACACATCCGCACACCTGAAGGTGGGTGGACTAGAACACGGAGGAGGGGGAAGCAGGGGAAGAGCAGAGGCAGTGCCCGTGACCCCCGTCTCCCAGCCATGGCAGCTGAGCCTGCAGTTCCAGGGAACCCAGAAGCAGGAGGGGAATTGGGCAACGCAGCTCTGGCGTCCCAGCTCCAACAGCAACCCCCGCCAGGGAACTGAGGCCGCTGCAGCAGTAACAGCAGGACCTGCAACGCAGTTCCTCTAGCTGTTGCAGTGCCCATGTCTCCAGCCCCTTACTTGCAGCAACAGGCCCATGAACCCAACAACCCTAGCTACAGCAGAAGCATCCAACTCACCTCCCCATCCTTCCTACTACCCCCACCACAGCAGCTGCCTGCAACGCAGGGGACCCCAGACATGGCGGAAGTGCCCATCATCCCAGGGTTCCCAGCAGTGACACCAGCAGCAACCAAGCACCAGCAACCCCAGAGGCACACGCAACAACGAAGGCGCCAGGCAACACCCCTGCCAGAGAGGCAGCAGAGGATGCAAAGTGCCAATTCTCAAATGGAGCCAGAGGCACCTCAGGTAAGAGAAATCCAAAACTGGAGATATATCGCCACCTACTGAAAAACGAAAGAAAAGCCTCTACTTACCAACCTGTTGAATTAGAATTGAATGGAAAAAAGCTTTACCTAAAGACAGGTAAAAAGCACGAGCAGAGCAACAGCTCACCAAGCGCCATGAAAAAATCATGACACATAGTACCACATACACACACACAAAATGACTATTCTCCACAAATCAAACTTAAAGTCTGAATACTGAAATCTAAATGACAGAGAATTCAAAATAGCTGCCATGAAGAAACTTAACGAGCTATAAGAAGGTTCAGAAAGGCAGTTCAATGAGCTCTGCTGCTGCTACTGCTGCTGAGTCACTTCAGTCGTGTCCGACTCTGTGCGACCCCATAGACGGCAGCCCACCAGGCTCCCCCGTCCCTGGGATTCTCCAGGCAAGAACCCTGGAGTGGGTTGCCATTTCAATGAGCTCAGGAATAAATAAATAATGAACAGAAATAATACTTTGCCAAAAAGACTGAAACTCTGGAATTATAAAGAACCAAACAGAAATTCTGGAGCTGAAGAATTCAATAAATGAGACTTTTTTAATGTATTAGAAAGCACTGGAAACAGAACAGACCATATGGGAGATGGAATTAGTGAACTTGGATATAGAAATCTAGACATGACTTGGGTAGGAGAGAGAGTTATGATTTTTTTAAATGAGGAAATTCTAAAAGAACTGTCCATTAGGAAGGGCAAGATGTGTTTAAAGGGCAATATAAGGATAATGGGTATTCCAGAAAGAGAAGAGAGAGAGAAGGGAGCAGAAAGTTTATTTAAACAAATAATTGCTGAGAACTTCCCAAACCTGGGGAAGAAACTGGATATGCAAGTCAATTAAGCCAAAAGAATATCTAATTCTCTTGAAACAAAAAGACCTTCACCAGGACACATTATATTAAAACTGTCAAAAGTCCACAACAAAGAATCAATTTTAAAAGCAACCAGAGAAGAAAAAGCCAGTAGACTACAAAGAAACCCCATTAGGCTATCATCAGATTTTTCATCAGGAACTCTACAGGCCAACAGAGTAGAATGACATGCTGTGCTCTAATTACTCAAAGATAAAATACGCTCATCCAAGAATATCCAGCAAAGTTATCCTTCAGGTTTTTAGGAGAAATAAAGGTTTTCCCAGTAAACATACTTTGAGGGAGTTCACTACCACCAGACCTGCCTTACAAGAAATGTTGAAAGGAGCTCTTCTACCTGAAATGAAGAGGCAAAAGTACACAAAACTGAGTAAGGTGATGATCAGACAGGAAAAATCAGAAAAATTCCACTTTATATCAAATTAGGTTGTTATACAATAATAATATAAAGGTTAAAAGGGCGAAGAGCAGTAAAAATACATATACACTCATTTTGGTAACAAACTCACAACATAAAAAGGGGTAACTTGTGACAACAAAAACATAAGAGGAAAAGAACACACAGGTAAATGAAGATAAGATGCTATCAGCATAAAAGGGCTATTCTAGCTTTGAGACATTTCACACACATCTCAGTAACCACATAAGAATATCCAGAGCAGATAGGGCACTCAAAGCCGGTGCCCTGGGACAACCCAGAGGGATGGGATGGGGAGGGAGGCGGGAGGGGGCTTTGAGATGGGGGGACACATGTACACCGTGGCCGATTCATGTCAATGTATGGCCAAAACCACCTCAATATTGCAAAGTAATTAGCCTCCTATTAAAATATAAATTAATTTTGTTTTAATCTAGAGCAAAGACATGAAACATAAAAGAGAAAACTGAGAAAAAATTATAGAAAACTGCTAAATTAAAATGGCAGGCAGAAACACAAGGGAAAAGAAAAAATGAAATATAGAGCAACCAGAAAACAAAAGATAAAACGGCAGTACTGAGAATTTATCAATAGTCACCCTAAATGTAAATTGATCGAATTCACCAATCCGAAGTCATGAAGTGACTAGATGGATTAAAAAACAACACTCAGCCACATGTTTCCCCCCAGGATAATCATCTCAATTCTAAAGACAAACATAGGCTCAAAGTAAAAGCTTGAAAGGTGATATTCCAACCAAATGACAGACAGCCAAAGAAAGAGAGTAGACTCATACTCATGTCAGATAAAATGGACTTCAAGCCAAAAAGGGCATCAAGAGGCAAAGCTGGATGAAAATGATGACAATCCATCAAAAAGACATAACAGTTTTTAATATATGTGAACCTGAGCTCTAAAATATATAAAGCAATTATTCACAGACCTAAAGGGGGACACTGACAGCAATGCAATTACAGAGGGGTACTTTAATACTACATCAAGGGATAGACCAAGACAGAAAGTCAACAAACTGCAGCCTTACGTAAAACATTAGACTGCTGAGTCACTTCAGTCATGCCCAACTCTGTGCGACCCCATAGACGGCAGCCCACCAGGCTCCCCCGTCCCTGGGATTCTCCAGGCAAGAACACTGGAGTGGGTTGCCATTTCCTTCTCCAACGCATGAAAGTGAAAAGGGAAAGTGAAGTCGCTCAGTCGTGTCCGACTCTCAGCGACCCCATGGACTGAAGCCCACCAGGCTCCTCCGTCCATGGGATTTGCCAGGCAAGAGTACTGGAGTGGGTTGCCATTGCCTTCTCCCAAACATTAGACTAAATGGACTTCATAGAATTATACAGAACATTCCAAATGCAGAACATGATTCAGAACATTCATACAGAATATATCCAAATGCAGCAGAATGTACAATCTTCTCAAGTGCATATTCTCAATGAGAGACCATATCTTCAAACGCAAAACAATTCTTAATAAATTTTGAAGAGTGAAATCATATCAAGCATCTTTTCCAGTCACAATGGTATGAAACTAGAAATCAACTATGAGAAGAAAGCTGGGAAAATTACAAATGTGTGGAGACTAAACTACTGAGCAAATACGGGGTCAATTAAGCCAAAGGAAAAATTTAAAAATGCCAGAAGACATCTGTTCAAAACTTTATCCCCTCCACTCCTCCACCCCTGCTGCCCGCCCCCTACACTACCTTCTCCAACAATCTGCCTGAACCTAGTGATTCTCTCTCCAAATCTGCATCCAGAATCTAAGATGAGCTTCCATCCAAGTCATGGCCCCTGGGAACATTTCCACAAAATGGGTTCCACAATATGGGTTTCGCCACTGGTGAGAGTCTTCTCCCATTCAAGTCATAGGCTCTAAGATGTCTCTCTTGTAATTCCGAAGTCGGCCAGTGCTTCCTCATTATCCTTTAATTTAGGCATAAACTTCGTGGCCTAAAATTTCAGCCTGTCCAAAACTAGGCCTTGACCCACCTTTTTTTAGTTTTACTTTTCCTCAAACTCCTCTACTTTCATCAACCTTCATAGAATTATACAGAACATTCCAAATGCAGAACATAATTCAGAATATTCATATAGAATATATCCAAAGGCAGCAGAATGTACAATCTTCTCAAGTGCATATTCTCAATGAGACACCATATCTTCGAACGCAAAACGCAATCAGGTGTAATCTTTCCCTCCTCAGAGCTGCTATCCCGTCTCCTTGAAAAATGAAAGTGAAAGTCACTCAGTCATGTCTGACTCTTTGCGACCCCATGGACTATACAGTCCATGGAATTCTCCAGGCCAGAATCCTAGAGTGGGTAGCCTTTTCCTTCTCCAGGGGATCTTCCCAACCCAGGGATCGAACCCAGATCTCCCACACTGCAGGTGGATTCTACTGTCTCTCTGAGGCCAGTTATATGACAGTACTATTTTTAAATGGCCCAATCTTCCTTTTAGAATATAAAATCCTCAAGGAAAGTCTGTCTTATAACAAATTTGCCAATTCCTATAAGGTCTAATTATTTGGGAAGTCAGTAACAGCTACCCTCTTGACAAGTCATCGAGAGGATATCTGGGGGTTTCATTCCAAGAGATCTGTAAGCTTCTAGAAAATCAAAATACTGATCTTTGAGGGACCCAAATGTGGACTCACTTACATTTTATAGAACCATACATCTAATCAAGAGTCTCTAACTCGTTTGTTTACAGAAGTCACGCATGAAACTTTTAAAAATGAATAAGCATACTGCAAGCTTTTAATTCAAATATGCATTCCACAAAAGAAAAGAATAGACGAAAGTTATTAGTTTCCCCAAATATAAGTTCAGTTCAGTCACTCAGTCGTGTCCACTCTTTGCGACCCCATGAATCACGGCACGCCAAGCCTCTCTGTCCATCACCAACTCCCTGAGTTCACTCAGACTCACGTCCATCGAGTCAGTGATGCCATCCAGACATCTCATCCTCTGTCATCCCCTTCTCCTCCTGCCCCCAATCCCTCCCAGCATCAGAGTCTTTTCCAATGAGTCAACTCTTCACATGAGGTGGCCACAGTACTAAAGTTTCAGCTTTAGCATCATTCCTTCCAAAGAAATCCCAGGGCTGATCTCCTTCAGAATGGACTGGTTGGATCTCCTTGCAGTCCAAGGGGCTCTCAAGGTCTTCTCCAACACCATAGTTCAAAAGCATCAATTCTTCGGTGCTCAGCTTTCTTCACAGTCCAACTCTCACATCCATACATGACTACTGGAAAAACCATAGCCTTGACTAGACGGACCTTTGTTGGCAAAGTAATGTCTCTGCTCTTCAATATGCTATCTAGGTTGGTCATAACTTTTCTTCTAAGGAGTAAGCGTCTTTTTATTTCATGGCTGAAGTCACCATCTGCAGTGATTTTGGAGCCCAAAACAATAAAGTCTGACACTGTTTCCACTGTTTCCCCATCTATTTCCCATGAAGTGATGAGACCAGATGCCATGATCTTCATTTTCTGAATGTTGAGCTTTAAGCCAACTTTTTCACTCTCCTCTTTCACTTTCAACAAGAGGCTTTTTAGTTTCTCTTCACTTTCTGCCATAAGGGTAGTGTCATCTGCATATCTGAGGTTATTGATATTTCTCCCAGCAATCTTGATTCCAGCTTGTGTTTCATCCAGCCCAGCATTTCTCATGATGTATTCTGCATAGAAGTTAAATAACCAAGGTGACAATATACAGCCTTGACGTACTCCTTTTCCTATTTGGAACCAGTCTGTTGTTCCATGTCCAGTTCTAACTGTTGCTTCCTGACCTACATATAGGTTTCTCAAGAGGCAGGTCAGGTGGTCTGGTATTCCCATCTCTTGAAGAAGTTTCCACAGTTTATTGTGATCCACACAGTCAAAGGCCTTGGCATAGTCAATAAAGCAGAAGTAGATGTTTTTCTGGAACTCTCTTGCTTTTTTTTATGATCCAGTGGATGTTGGCAATTTGATCTCTGATTCCTCTGCCTTTTCTAAAACCAGCTTGAACATCAGGGAGTTCACGGTTCACATATTGCTGAAGCCTGGCATGGAGAATTTTGAGCATTACTTTACTAGCATGTGAGATGAGTGCAATTGTGCAGTAGTTTGAGCATTCTTTGGCATTGCCTTTCTTTGGGATTGGAATGAAAACTGACCTTTTCCACTCCTGTGGCCACTGCTGAGTTTTCCAAATTTGCTGGCATACTGAGTGCAGCACTTTCACAGCATCATCTTTCAGGATTTGAAATAGCTCAACTGGAATTCCATCACCTCTACTAGCTTTGTAGTGATGCTTTCTAAGGCCCACTTGACTTCACATTCCAGGATGTCTGGCTGTAGGTGAGTGATCACACCATCATGATTATCTGGTACCAGGGTCCAGCCCCAGTGGATCCAGGGAATTCGAAGGTGGGGACGGCGTCGGCGTCCTTGGAAAAATACATATTTAATTACAGAGATATAGAGAGATTAGAAACGGATAGTGTAGTAGGAAAATTAGTGGAGAAAAAGAGGCTGAATAACTTGGCCAGAGAAACAGGGAGCAAGAAAGAAGCGACATGGTGGAATCAGTCTTTCCAGAAACTGATCCGATTTCTTTATTTTGGGGTTTGCTTATATACCTTTTGTTACACAGAGGAATGAATACAGAGTCACATGGGGGTCAGCAGTCCTGACCTTTAGCAAAATCAGGTGCTTCACATAAAAAGGTCTTAGGGATTTTATGATCCTTTCTTTCTGATAACCAAAAACTTATTTTTTCCAAGGGTGTTTTTTCTTAAACCAGGCACCACCCTCCAAATAAAGTTACATTCCTATAGGGTGAGGGTGTAGTGAGTTACAATCAAGAAAGGAATTTATTTAACCCAAGATTAACATGATTAATCTTAAAGGTTAATACTTATTTCTCCTATATGCTTAAAGGTTAATACTTATTTCTCCTATATGTTAGTTATATTCATTATAAGGGCAGGGAATATGGAGATTTAGCAGCAAACATCAGCCCAACAAATGAAAATCCGTTCACCAATGTTCCCCTTAAGATCTATTTAGTCTTAAGATACTAATAAAGTTACATTTTACATTGCAAGGACACAGTGATTTATAACAAAGTACAGTGATCTATTACAAAAGAGAAAATTCATTAACTCAAAAAGTCTAGTATTGCTAACCTTAAAACTACTATATTTCCTTTTCCATATTCCAAATACATTGATTAATATATTCCCAGGTGCCTAAGGATATGGAGGCCTGGCGGCAATCATTGATTCAACAATGAGAAAAGCCCTATGCTAATTAAGACTTTCAAGGTAAGGTGAGGTGAGGTGAGGTGAAGTCGCTCAGTCGTGTCCGACTCTTTGCGACCCCGTGGACT
This sequence comes from Oryx dammah, assembly GCF_014754425.2. Classification (NCBI taxonomy): domain Eukaryota; kingdom Metazoa; phylum Chordata; class Mammalia; order Artiodactyla; family Bovidae; genus Oryx; species Oryx dammah. Next base: position 1,405,150 of record NW_024080471.1, read on the forward strand.
GTAACCTACTAGGCTTCTCCGTCCATGGGATTCTCCAGGCAAGAATACTACAATGGATTGCCATTTCCTTCTCCAGGGGATCTTCTCGACCCAGGGATCGAACCCGGGTCTCCTGCATTGGAGGCAGACACTTTAACCTCTGAGCCACCTGGTCTTAACTTTCAAAATACTCCAAAACTCTCTGTGCTGTTTATGGTTGAGAGTTAGTAAACAATCATGTGCTAGTGGCAGGAGTATGGATAATCCTGTCACACAAGCTAGTCTGTCAGCAGAGAGGTTTGACCTAAGACACCCTTGTCACACCCAGGGTAGGGAATTAGCAGCAATTATTGGCACAACAAATGAAAAACCATTCACCAACATAATTCCTAACCAAGCCACTATACTAATAATTTCCAACTCCCCAAAAGAATTTGCCTTTAGTAAGTCTAAAGCATCTCATGCCTCTCAGATTGGGAGGCTGTAAACAATCACATGTGGCCAGACGAACCTATACAGGAGGGCTAGATAACCTTCAGAGGAGTCCGTAAGCTGAAACACTCTTGTCACGCCCAGGAATTTTTATTGCCTTGGAGCTGCACATTTACTCCTTCTCCGAGAGAAACGGTTATGGGGGAGAGCCCCCCGTAGAGTCAGAGGTGTAGGTGAGAGCATAAAACAGACTCTGGTTTTGGGGTAGATGCTCGGGAACCGGGGGTTTCCTGAGGCTTGATCACACCTTTGCATATGCCAAGCCTCCTTCCTCATGACCTTTGCCATGGGCGGAGTTCCTCACGCTGGCCCCCCGGCATATCTCCCTTTTTTGTTTAATATAATCAGGTGCAGGTCAGTTGAGAGCTTCTGAATGCTCTGCCAAAGAATCCTGACAATACAAGGAAGAATGATTATAAGCAGCAAAATTAAAGCACCAACGGCAACATAACTGAAGACATTAGACAGAATGTTTTTTCCAGAAATAAAATTAGAGAAGGTGTGGAAAAAGTCAATCCAATCAAGAGTGCTCCAAGGTCTGTATCTGATTGTGAAGTTTCCCTAAGTCTAAACTAATATCTGAGCTATTCCAAACACCTAAAATATGATTTTTCAACATATTGGGCATTTGCACTTGTTGAGTCAATGAATTGCTGCCAAAGTAACAGTAACAGTAATAGTTGTTGTTATTAAAGCTGAATTCCCTAAAATTAGTAAGCCCACAAACCATCTTGATCGCCTTAAATCTTAACAAGATGAGAGCATACATTGTCTTGAAGATCTTTTTTGTACAGTTGTTCTGTGTATTCTTGCCACCTCTTCTTAATATCTTCTGCTTCTGTTAGGTCCATACCATTTCTGTCCTTTATTGAGCCCATCTTTGCATGAAATGTTCCCTTGGTACCTCTAATTTTCTTGAAGAGATCTCTAGTCTCTCCCATTCTGTTGTTTTCCTCTATTTCTTTGCATTGATCCCTGAGGAAGGCTTTCTTATCTCTTCTTGCTATTCTTTGGAACTCTGCATTCAGATGCTTATATCTTTCCTTTTCTCCTTTGCTTTTCACCTCTCTTCTTTTCATAGCTATTTGTAAGGCCTCCCCAGACAGCCATTTTGCTTTTCTGCATTTCTTTTCCAAATATACCTCCTCTCATTTTCTTGGAATTCACTGTCCCCCTCTCATTCACATTTCCCCTCGATTGGCCACAATACTAAAACTATTTTATCCTACCATGAGAAAATCCACAGTACAACAAGGAAAAGTGGAAACTGACACTTGACCTCAGTGTCAGGGAAATAAGACGGAGTTGCCGTGGGAGGGATTCCCAAGCAGGAGACCACTGTCCTGCCCAAGGTGGCTGCTTGCTAACACCAGCCTCCATTAGCATGCAAGGGCTGGCCCAAAGTGGCCAGTCTTTTGGGTTTTTCAAGAAAAACCAGACTGCTATGTAAAATCTCCTTAATTTTAAAATGTTGGCAGACACATAGTTCATATCAAAATCACTTTTTGAAGAAATACAATATGGCCCAAACACGCCTGTATGTCATATACAACCAGGAAGCTATCCATTCATTTTCTGTTTATCTGAAATGGGTTACAGAACAACTGTCAGGAATGTGAAAATACTCAAAAGAGTGAGTAAATGGTGCTTCTACCAGAATCACGAAAGCTGGTACCGCACGCATTTTATAACTAGCTGTGCCTTGACTGCAGAAAGAAGGAATGAACAGACAGCTTTACAGCCCAGCACCTGACTTTTGGTCAAGGTTATACAGTGGGGAGGTGGCCCAGGGCTAAAAGCTGCTGGGAAAGTGAGGCCAATTAACACAAGGTGAATCCCCTTGAACATGGTAGGATTTTTCAAACCAGAAGACTTTCCTGAATTAATGTTGGAAATCATTTCTCCCAAGAAGATGCCAGAAAAAGTGTTACTCATTGAATTTGTACATCATGGTAGAAAATATCTACTGTACTCCAAATGAATTTTTCTGCAAAAGTAATTTTAAGTCTGTCTCATATAGGAAAATGTGTGGAGCCCATAAAAAGTTATGAGTAATATTCAAAGAATTTACACATTTCAAAAATGAACTTAATTGATTATGAAATTTTCCAAAGGAGCTTCTCTGGAGGCTTAAGTTCACTAATGATGTCACAAGGGAGACTTGGAAAGACAAACATGCAGATGGACGAGGATTTCATTAATCCTCAACAGCACAGAACTGCATTTGGCATTATCTCAGATGTCTTCATGCGATTTTTAGAGTGAAATTTTCAAAACAGTGTTTCCCTTCAAAATTTTAGGTTCTTAACAGCTGAGGAGAATCCAGTTAAAAAAATGACTCAGTTTTCCAAAGGCTGGTTTCAAGAAATTAAGATTTTCTCCGTTTATCCTCAACCTCCAACACCTAGCCCCATCTGATTAAACAGCATATAACTATCATACTGTGAAATGTCAACCAGGGGGTGAGGTATATTTTCACCACTATAAACTCATTTATGAAACAAAATGAGTGTGGAGCAAGATGTTCATCAACGGGAACCAATGATTGATGCAAACTGCCACGCAGCCACTGCTCTCATGAGGCTGACAGTAAGTAGTCCAGGACACAACCAACCAAACAACCCTGCTCAATGCAATACAAGAGGTAAAAATTTTCACAAAGGGAACTGAAAAGTTGCGGTGATACCATCTGATAGAGACATGCCACGTAGTCTGTTAATCAGGAAAAGCAACCTTCAACAAGCGAGTCACAATCTGAAGCATGGTAACACATACCATCCAGATCACACAAGGGGGGTAACACAAACCACGCTAGGGAGAGGGATCAGCTCTTATTCACACACAAGTATGCACTGCCTGCCAAACTGTGCCAGTCGCTGTGTGAAACATTAGGTATGTCATAGGGAATCGAATTTCAACAGTCCCTGATCACATTTACAATCTACTGGGGGAAAGCAACAAATTTTCAAAATAATAATAAAATAAATATACTGGGGTAAATGAAGGAAGAATGGGGGGGAAACATCATCGTTTAACATGGGGGAGGGGTTAAAAAGAACAAGATGATCTGAATCAGAACAGTAAGAGCGTTTGTACTTTATATCAGCTAGGACCATCTCTCCAAGATTTGAAGGATGTTAATATATACAGGACTTCCCTGGTGGTCTCGTGGTTAAGAATCCACCTGCCAATGCAGGGAACACAGGGTCAATCTTGGCCTGGGAAGATTTCACGTACCACAGGGCAACTAAGCCCGTGCACCACAACTAATGAGCCAGGACACCCTAGAGCCTGTGGCCCCCGCAAGAGAAGCCTCACAATGAGAAGCTCACACACCACAACCACGGTCACCCCCGCTCACCGCAACCAAAGAAAACCCACGTGCAGCAACGAAGACTCGGCACAGCCATAAATGAATAAATTTTTAAAAAAAGAATACAGAACACTGCAGGCAGAGAGTACAAGACAAGCAGGAAAGCCCTGAAGCAGGGGGAACTCAGTGTTAAAGGGACTGAAAGCGGACCAGACTGGACGCAGAGAGTAACATATGACATGGAGAGAGCAGTAAGGGCCAGCTTATACAAAGCCAGGAAAGCCATGGTAAGTTCAGATCTTAGATTCCATGCACATTAGGAAGGCAATGAAGGGGTTTAAGCATTAGAGCAACATGGCTTTATGTGTGTTTAAAAGAACACATTAAAGGGAGCAGGACGGGAGCAGAGAGACGAGTTAGAGAGATGAGTTAGGACAACGCAGCAACTGTCAGGCAAGAGATGGTGGGAACGCGGAGAAGGTTCTGGAAGGCAGAATGAAGAAAAGTGAAACACATCAACATGTACTGAGGGCAGAACTCACGAGACCACTGACAGAACTGATCGAGGTGTGAGGGAAAGGAAGTCATGAGATAATCACACACGTCTCCAGGATAAGTAACTGGATGGCTGGTGCCATCACTGAGCTTGGAAGAAAGGAGAGGAACAAATGAGACTGAGAAAACAGGGACTTCCTTGGTGGTTCAGTGGTTAAGACTCCATGCTCCCAGGGCAGGCGGTAGAGGTTCAATCCCTGGTTGGGGCACTAAGATCCCACCTGCTGCCTGAAATGGCCAAATGATAAGAAGAAAAATATACCAATGCAGTTATAATATATATTTTTTAAAAAATACTTAAGGTTTAGACAGGTTATATTTTTAAAGTCTATAAACCACTGAAGTAGATTTCCATCCAAGTGGTAGTATCAAGCTAAAGGTACAAGGATCTAGTGATCAAAGGGAAAAATCTAATCACAAATATAAATCTGGATGTCTATAGACGATATTTAAGGTCATGGAAGCTGAGGCTCCCACGTAGGAAGAACTCAAAGAAGAGATAAAAGTTCTCCTAATTTAGGTGCCAAACCAGCCTTGAGAATTCAAGAAGACAAAGTCGAAAGGCAGTCATAAGGACCTGGGGGTGTGGGAAATGGGTAGTTATTGCTCGAAGGTTATAGAAGTTCACTTTGGGAAGTTGAAAAAGTACTGTCTGTGGATGGTGATGATGGTTGCACAGAATGTGTGTGTACTTAGCACCACATTCAAATGGTAAAATTTTTATGATTAATTTTATGCTATGTATCTTTCATTATAATTTTTTAAAAAGACACTAAAGCTTGAAAAATTCCAGCATTCAGGCATTGAGTAGAATAGGAGATGCTGAAAAAATAGGAGGACAAGGAGCTTCCAGGAAGATGGTAAATGACAAAGTCACAGAACATGAATGAAAAATTTAAGACTTATCTGCCTACAGGAGAGTCCCTCAAGGGAAAAAGAACTGAAAGCTACTGAGTGGGTAAGACTTTGACATATTCCTTGTGTTCTTGAAACATGGAGACCACAGGTAATCTTGACACAACCAACTACGTGGAAGGCTGAGTACAAGAGATGTGGTGAGTTGAGAAGAGAAGGGATTTTGAAGGATAGCATTATTAATAGAAAACTTTTTCAAGTTTTAATTCTAAAAAGAAGCAAAAAAGCAAGACAATGGCTGGAAGGGAATGTAGGCTCAAGGGAGATACAGCAGTTGCTAATAGCCTAGCCCAATGTCCACTTTCTCCCAAATAGAATCTCCAATTTTTAACTCGGCACATGGACACCTAAAATAAGTACTCTTAAAAAATAATAATAATAAAATAAAATAAGTACTCTGCCTTCCTTGAAGAATTGGTATGGTCAGGTAACTCAGTTCTGCCCAGGGAAATGATAGCAGATTCTGAAAAATGGATGACCTCTGTCTGTCTTCCATCCTGCTCTCTGGACTGTGAGGTCTAAAGCTCCAACTTGGATTATGAAGATAAAGGCCATCGCCTGTGAGCAGGGAACTGTACAGGCAGAATCGACGTGGTTTACTGCGGTCTTGAGGGACCACTGGTGCCCAGACTTGCACTGCCCTGCTACACAATTCTTTAAAGGGAAATAATCTTCCATCTTATCCTAAACAACATATCACTCATTTTGCTTTGTGTTTATTTTCTATTTCTACAGACAATTCTAATTCCAACTAATATAGGCAGTTTTTGCTGGTCTTTAAAATGGGAGACACTATTTGATGAGAGCGTAAATTGATACAGTCACTATGGAGAAGAGTATAGAGATTCCTTAGAAATCAAACATAGAACTACCATACAACCCAGCAATTCTACTACTGGGCATATACCCAGAGAAAACCATAATTCCAAAAGATACATGCACCCCAATGTACACTGCGGCACTATTTACAACAGCCAGGACATGGAACCATTGTAAGCGTCCATCAACAGAGTGACGGATAAAAAAAGATGCGGTATCTATATAGAATGGAGTATTAATCAGCCATAAAAAGGAATGAAATCTGGTCATTTGTAGAGACATGGGTGGATGTACAGAGTGTCATACAGTGTGAAGTAAGAAAAAAACAAGTATTATATATTAACACATATATGTGGAATCTAGGAAAAGTACATATATGATCTTATTTGTAAAGCAGAAACAGAGACACAAATGTAGAGAAATACATGGATATCAAGAGGGAAAGAGGGTGGTGGTGGAAGGAGTGGAGACTGGGATTGACACATATATATTATTGCCTGTTGTTGCCATGCAGTCGCTCAGTCATGTCTGACCCTTTGCAACCCCACGGACTGTAGCACGCCAGGCTCCTCTGTCCTCTGCTATCTCCTGGAGTTTGCTCAAATTCATGTCCAGTGAGTCAGCGGTGCTATCTAACCATCTCATCCTGTGCTGCCCTCTTCTTCTGTCTTCAATCTTGCCCAGTATCAGGGTCTTCTTCAATGAGTTTGCTCTTTGCATCAGGTGGCCAAAGTATTGGAGCTTCAGTTTCAGCAACTGTTCTTCCAATGACCAGTGCGGTGACTAGTGTAAGCAGATACACTATTGATACTATAAGATAAATAACTAGTGAGAATAGAGTATATGGCCCCAGGAACTCTACCTAATGCACTGCGGTGTCCTGATGGGAAAGAAGGCCAAAAGGGAGGGGACACGCATATGTGTGGCTGATTGACTGTGCTGTACAGCAGAAAGTAACACAACACTGCAAGACTACACTCCAATAAAAATTTATTTTAAAAAAATGAAGAAATAAAATGAGACACCAGAACACAACTGTGTGTCAATGGGAGTAATCCAATGAGAGAGACTGACTCAAGACAGAAGAGGATCAAGTCTAAGGCATGAAGCATGTGGGACACGCAGACCCAGTGTGGTTACAAAGATGAGAACCAGGAGAAAGTCAAATCATGCAGAACCTTGAAAACTATGGTAATGATTTTCCTTTTGTACCTGAAAGCAATGGGAAACAACTAGACATCTTTTAACAGGTAAGTAGTATACTTAATGTGTATTTTTTCAAAGATCCCTGACAGTGGTCTGGAAAAGGTAATAGAGAGAGAGAGCTAAGAGAGGGAGCAAGGAGACCAGTTAGATGGTTATTTTGGCAATCCAGATGAAAATGGTGTTGGCTTCGAACGGGATCATGATTAGGCACTACAGCAAAGTGATTGAAGGTGATGAAGACCGAACTGGCAGGACTCTGTATCTGATGATGTGTGAGAGCTCAGGGACTGGGAGCAGTCAAGGTTATAACTTGGACAGCACTGTAAATGGTGCTGCCATTCACTGACACAGGGACTCAGGGAGAAAACACAGCTGGGTGAGCTCAATTTGGAACATACTAGGGAACTTCCCTGGTGGTCCAGTGGCTAAGACTCCATGCTGCCAATGCAGAGGTCCAGGTTCGATCCCTGTTTAGCGAACTAGATTTCAGACACCACAACAAGATTTCACGTGCCACAGAGAAGATCAAAGATCCCATGTGCCATAGCTAAGACCCAGCAGAGCAAGAAAAATGTTTAAAGAACATTTTTTAACATACTGATTTTTAAGCTCCTGAGTTAATCAAATGGAAGTACCCAGCAAGTAACTGGCTTGTTCTCAGCAGCTTTACTCATAATAGTCCAAAACAGGAAAGAGTCAAGAAACAGATAAATCATGGTAGGTTTCATACAATGTAAAATAATTCATTAATAAAAAGGAATGAATTACTGATATATGTAACAATGTGGATAAAACCCAAAAACACTATGCTGAGTGAAAAAACTCTTATACCAGAGTATATACCGTATGTTTCAACATATATAATATTCTAAAACACAAAATACTAATCTTTGATTTAAAAAAGAAAACTCAGAAGAGTGGTTACTTCTGAGTTTAAGGAGATTCAAGAGGGCTTAGGTGAAGGGGTGGGAGGAAATTTTTCCAAGTTATAGTCTGTATCATCATTAGAGTTTGAGTTACATGGATGTATATTATACATTTGACAAGACAGAAAATGCTACATTGATTTTAACAACAACTATGAATAAATTCGGCATGCACGGTGAAGGGTTGAAGTGTGCTGTCTACACATAAGCCTGGAATGCATCAAAAAGATGGATTAGTGAAAAAATAGAAGGATGGATAGATGATCCATGTGTGATGAAGCAAATACTTTTAAAGTAATTGTAGAATATAAGTAGAGTGTATAGGGCATCCCTTGCATAATCCTTTCAACTTCTCTGTATTTTTATAACAACACGGTAGAAAAGCCTTATGTAATCAAACTGCATTTCTTTAAAAGCAATAACTAAGATTTTACAAAAATACAGACAAGCAAACTCTTCCCTTCTTTTCTTCGTATCTTCACTTTGATTGTGAATCCATGAATGTTTACTACTAAGGAACTGGTAACCAATTCAATCACCAAGAAAATTACTATGTTATGCCATCTGAAATCATTATCAAGGACCCAAAATACAGACTTTCCAGAAGAGTTAAGTAGAAATATCTAATGCATTTTAAGCAATGAAACCATGATAATTTCGGGGTCGGGGGGAGTACAAAAAGTTCCAACTGAAACAGGCAAAATGATGGTCATTCTGATTTATGCAACATTTTAACAGATAATGTTTTCTTATTTTCATGCACTAGAAGGTCTTTAGGACCTATTTAACAAGGAGGTAACTACTACTGGCATACCAAATGTCACATTATGTTACTCATTATATATTTTTTCCACGTTTCCCTAGGAATCCTGCTTATATCCTTAATTTCCACTACCAAACACAAGTGTTTTACTTAAAGAAAACTCCTCAGTCACTCTTTGCAAAAAATATCAACTATAAAATTATTAATGGCTTAGTTAAACTATACTAAAAACTTATCTTCAAAAAATTAAGTCAAATTTCCCCCTTTTTCCCCTTGCAAAAGGATTTACTGAGGATGATTCAACCAAAGTAGGAACACCAGGAACTTGAATTCTGAGGATCCAGACAGACCTCAAGGGCTGGCTGAGGGGAGCTGATTGCATTCAGGAGCAAGGACATGACTCCTTGCTTTTTGAGGGTGCAGGGAATGATGCAGGGCTGGTCTGAAACTGTGTAGGAGGTCTGCGCTAAAAACAAGACGGCTGGTGGCTGGGTTCTGGACGGGCGTGAGAGTCTGACCAGTCCCCAGGGTTTGTACTTAGACATCTGCCAAGGTGTTCCAGAGGACAATGACCATGATGATAGAGGAGGACAAGAAGAGCAGTAGAGGTGGAAGAGCAGGATGTCCCTCGTGTGGTTCAACAGAACCCACCAGCCCACAAAGTGCTGCTTCTGGGTCTCAGGTTCCTACTGGCCCTTGTTGCTGCAGGGCATCCATTTAACTCTGCCTCTCTGGTACCTCACACTTTCCCCACCAAATTCAATGGCTCCTTCAGGCCAGGCAGATGAGTGGAGGTAAGGCCTTGACCCTTATTTCCTGTCTGGGGTGCAGTGGGCAGCATTTCCTTAGGTCAGTGCAGTGCAAAAGCAGAGAATGGAGCCACCAAGGCATGAGGGAGCCAGGTACAGCAAACAGGTGATGAACGTGGTCTCCAGGAGGCTGACCTGCACCATCAGAGGCAGTACAGGCCAAGGAGACACTGATAGCGGGGTGCCAGTGGCCAGGAATAAGTCCATCATTATGAGCAGGAAGATGTGGAGCCCAGGAGAAGTGCCCTCTTTCTGCTGGCAGGAAGAAGCTGAAGGTACTGATGACAAACAGAAAGCCATCGGGCACTACAGGACGCATCACGCAAAGGCTGGACCTGTGCCTGATGGCCACCTGTTTAGATGAAAAGGGCCTCGGATGAGTGTGAAATTCTGTTCATCAAAGGGGAAAGAGAAGATGTCCAGGTTACAGATGTGACCACTCGTGGTAGCTGCTCATTTCTGGACCTTCACTGCTGACATAAGTCATGAGAGCTGCAGGTGCCTGATCCACATGCATGAACTCCTCAATAAAGATATCTGGAAGCCACAGGCTCTCAGTTGCCATGCTGAGCTTCCTGATCTCCCCATATGCCTCTGGGCTCCGCCCGGTGGATACATTGTACAAGGTCATATTTAGCCACAGGAATGATGTCATCAGCTCAAGCTGTGCATCCACTTCCAGGACAACAGACAGGGTGAAGGAGAGGCTGATGTGAGTGGGATGCTGTAGAAAATGACTGGACAGAAACCTTTCTGTCAAACGACAGGCTCTACTCCCATGCTGGTCAAAGTCCAAGTGACCAACAGAGTGCTTCCTCTCACTTGAAGCAGCAGGTAGAGAAGGAGGCAAACTCCTCTCCATGGAGTCAACCTCTTTCCATTGTCCCCTCCTAGGCGCTTCTCTGCAGAGTCAGTGATGATATTGACGTGAACAGACTATAGGCCACACCTTGAGCCCTACCTCGAATTATCTTCTTAATTAAAACTTTTCATTAAACCATTTTCAAAATCAGCAACAAATTAAAATGCTCAAGGTCAACTCTCATTTATTCAACCAGTCCTTACAAAGAGCTTATTATGCGGCAAGGACTACTGTGGACACTATATATATGAAAAAGTTTTCATTTAGTAACATAAATTTTTAATTATACACTTAATTATACAATTATACTTAATTATACATTTGCTGCTTGGGAAACTATAATTTATTGCTTATTTCAACAGTGAAGTTTTTAACCTATAGTCTGGTGAATTTAGTAAAACAAGTACCTTCCTTACTGTACATGTTATTCATTTGGACCTTTCCTGTATAAAACTTTTTATAATTCTTTCAATTTTTTTGTAAATTTATTTATTTTAATTGGAGGCTAATTACTTTACAATATTGTAGTGGTTTTTGCCATACAGTCACATGAATCAGCCATGGGTGTACATGTGTCCCCCATCCTGAACCCCCCTCCCACCTCCCTCCCCATCCCATCCCCCAGGGTCATCCCAGGCACCGGCCCTGAGCACCCTGTCTCATGCATCGAACCTGGACTGGCGATCTGTTTCACATATGGTAATATATATGTTTCAATGCTATTCTCTCAAAGCATCCCACCCTCACCTTTTCCAACAGAGTCCAAAAGTCTGTTCTTTACATCTGTGTCTCTTTTGCTGTCTCGTATATAGGGCCATCGTTACCATCTTTCTAAACTCCATATATATGCATTAATAAACTGTATTGGTGTTTTTCTTTCTGACTTACTTCACTCTGTATAGTAGGCTCCAGTTTCATCTACCTCATTAGAACTGATTCAAATGCATTCTTTCTAATAGCTGAGTAATATTTTATTGTGTATATGTATCACAGCTTTCTTATCCATTCGTCTGCCAATGGACATCTAGGTTGCTTCCGTGTCCTGGCTATTGTAAACAGTACTATGATGAACACTGGGGTACACGTGTCTCTTTCAATTCCAGTTTCCCCAGTGTGTATGCTCAGCAGTGGGATTTCTGGGTCGTGGAAGTTCTATTTCCAGTTTTTTAAGGAATCTCCACAGAATTCTTTTTAAATTCCCAAAGAAAGGCTTATTCATCCATCAAGTAAATATCTACTTAGAGCCCATTGTTAAAGGAAAGAGAAATAGCTAAGTGAGCACAAGGCTGGTCCCAAGTCCTCAGTTTAAATTCTTCTCTGGTCTGAATCAGGGAAAAAAAAATTTTTTTGGCCACATTTGTGGGATCTTAGTTCCGCGACTGGGGACTAAACCCAAGGCCACAGCAGTGAAAGCACTGAGTCCTATCCACTGGACCACCAGGGAAGTCCCAGGAAAAATAAAGAACGAGATCTGCCACCACCACCCCCCCCCCCCCCCCCCCTCCAGTTTTAGAGAGGGAAGAGAAATCTTGTTTTACAGGTTGATGGGTCCTGGTTTGCAAACTGTGTAACGGGCCCGAAGCAAAGTGCTTTCCAATAAATGTGGTAAACAAACAGCAGAGCTCAATGTCATCAACAAAACTGATCTTTCCCAAATAACAGTATGTTGGAGGTACACACACTATCCATTTAAACTGATGCAATGTTGGGGATGTGTGTTCGTTAAAAGGGCAAGTGAAGTAGTGTAAAGCTCCAATGTGACCACTGGGATACAGAATGTTGTGCCAAAGAAAAATTTTGACATTTTTTTTCAACAAGAGTCAGACCTAAAAGGCTACGAATTCAGCTGGAAAAAAAAAAAAAACTAAATGGAAAGTTTACATTTTAAACTTTATTGATATTTTCCCTCTCTTTTATAAGGTCATTCGGTGAAGATCAAAAGCTCACAAGAGGAATTCATGGAAGAAAAGGCAAGGAAAAGTCGTTACGACTACTTTTTGTATAAACTGGTGTACCTGACCCAAGGCAATAATACGCACTGACTGAAATCAGAGCATCTAAAGATTATATAAAACTCCATTTTCTCAAGCCAAATGGTTACGGGAATCTTCCAAAAGAAGTCTGACTCCAGTCTTCACCGTGTGCATTTTGTTAAAATGTAGAAGACCACAAAATATTTAATTCGGTGCTCACTGCCAATTTTCTACTTATTATGCTCACACACAAAAAAATCATTTACAGTAAGTCAAGATGAGACAAAAGCACCTGGTATACATCAGCACTTCATAAACACACACACACGCATGAGCTCCCCTTCATCCATGTAAACTTACAAAGCAGGCATGATACCCTTTAACACTTGAAAAGGAAGTTTAGAGAGAATAAAGAGTTTGCTTGGATCATGTAGCTCTGAGTCAGGAGCATCATTCGGTTCTGGCTTTGCCATTAACTAGCTATAAATCCTATATATTTCTAAGTCACCTCTCTGACACCCTATTCTCTCATATGCAAAATAAAAAAGACTCAGCTGAACATTTCTATTACTTTAAAAGGTTAATTTGGGTTTTTAGTGACTGATGATGGATGCCCAGACTTCTTGCTTCCCACTCTTGCCCTCTACCCTGTCTTCCTTGTCTTGGTCTAATTTCCCTCTTCTTCACCCACTCCACAAGACGGTAGTAAAAGGAATAGCTCTCCTACCCCAAGAGTACTTAAAAAGTTTTGATAGTTGACAACACATCTGATTTTTAAAGGAAAAAAATTGTGAACAGAGAAATTAAAACTACTTCCTAAAAATAGACTGTTCGTGACTTTCATCTTAATACTACAGTTTTTTCATGAGTACAGTGAATGAGTGAGAACTGACTTCATAAAATTCCCTCAAATGCCTCACATCTTCACTACAAAAAATAAATAAATCATTGTGGTGATCTCACAATAACCAGCTTGGCAGACATGGAAGCAACTTAAATGTCCATCAGCAGAGGAACAGATAAAGAAGATGTGGAACACATATAAAATGGAATATTTCTCAGCTGTAAAAAAGAATGAAATAATGCCCTTTGAAGCAACATGGATGCGATCTAGAGATTGCCATACCAAGTGAAGTTAGGCAGACAGAGAAAGACAAATATCATATGGTGTCACTTACATGTGAAATCTTTAACAAGGGTACAAATGCAGTTATCTACAAAACAAATAGAGTTATAGATGCAGCAAACAAAATTATGATTACCAGGGGATGGGGAAGGTAAGTTTGGAGACTGGAATTGACATATACACACTGCTATATATAAACTAAATAACTAACAAGTACCTACTGTATAGCACAGAGAACCCTACTCACTATTCTATCTATAACAGCCTATAAGGGAAAAGAGTGGATATACATATAACTGATTTACTTTGCTATATACCTGAAACCAATACAACATTGTAGACAGATGTAAACTGCAAATCAATCCAATAAAAAAAAATTTTTCTTAAGTTTGATAAAGAAGCATCATCAATTCCAAGTGAGAACTTGTATATGTAGGCTATATTTAAATGCCATTCTTTGTAAGCTAACTCTGAGAGAGAAGGCCAAGGGAAATAAATGAGTAGTTTTGTCTGAATCCTGTTTATAATCTACAGAGGTCCAAAACTTATAGTAGTTAAGTAGAAAACGAAATCTTAATTTACTAAGTAGTCATCTGTGCCTTTCGTGAAACTACAGAGCTGCACTGTATTGAGATTTTTTCCATCCAGCCTAATTGTGAACCTCTCTTTCTAGTTCATTATTGAAAAGACAGAATAAGCTATCACTTCCGATGTATCTGTCAAAGGAGCTTAAATATTAAATAGAGAAGGCAGGTTAAATAGCACCAAATGGCTGAGATATCTGTATTTGAAATTCTTTGCAGGGGGAACTCAAGAGAAAAACAAGTGTACACTGAATAATCCAGTGGGTATTTGAGAGGAAGCATGATATTAACATTTGAATGCCTACTACAGGGACATGCCAAGCAGGAGGTTTTCTGTAGGTTGCTTATAGGTCTTTAATCCTATAAAAGGTAGGCATTACTATCCCATTTAACAGGTGAATAAAGAAACTAGGTAATTTGCCCAAGGTCACACATCTAATAAATCCTGATGATCTATTTCCAGCTCAAATATACCTGAATATAAATGGCATGAAAAGTCTTTATACTTCCTCCTTCCACCTTTTCCATGCTTGGCTAGGGATTCAAAAATACATGATTATAGAGCCCACACTCCTCAACAAGAGAAGCCACCACAGTGAGAAGCCTGAGCACAACTAGAGAGTAGGCCCTGCTTGCAGCAAGACCCAGCACAGCCAAAAATAAATAACTTAAAAAACACACATGATTACAGATTTCTACTGCTCATCTACTACTGCTTACTACTGAGTATGAATCCGTACATGACAAACTGAAACTGACCGTATTTAATATCTCAATAAGGAAATAAGACCCAGTGTACCAAACTGCTATCTTCAGGTTTTTCTGAAATTTTCACTTAATTCTGCTTAACAACTTTATTTATAAAGATGCTAAAAATCTTAAAATAAAAACTAAAAATAATTTTAAAACTACATGATTATGACAATTTATCAACTTCTACAGCAAGAGAGATGAGAAGATAGCATAAGATAGTGCAAGATAGAACTTGTACTTCCAGTAACAGGGTAAACTGGATAATCAGATAAAGTCATTTAAGTAGAAAATATCTTAAAAAATAAAAAGATATTTTAGAACATACAGAAATTCTTCAGAGATCAGAAATGATAAAAGAGATAAGTGAAGAATCAGCAACTGCCATAGAAATGTCTATTATTTAACCTGGTAGCCTTTAATCTGGATTTAAACACCATGATCAGAGAATGGAAAATAAAGTTCACATCAAAAACACTCACATGAAACTACAGAGGTCAAAACAAATAAAACTTCCCCTTAACGATGGACCATGGCAATAAGTGCACGGCTTTTCCTTGCTGAAATGAGGGGAAAGAGAGGAAGTCTCTCCTGAGAATTTTTTTTAATTAAAAAATTTATTGAAGTATAATTGATTTACAATAATGTGCTAATTTCTGCTGTACAGTAAAGTGACTCAGTTATTCATATATTCTTTCTCATATTATTTTCCATTATGGTTTATCACAGGATACTGAATATAGTTCCCTCTGCTATACTGTAGGAGCTTACTCTTTATCCATCCTATATATACTAGTCCGCATCTAAAACAGCATTTCCTTTCATCTAAGCCCAAGGCCGCTGGTGGCTGTTAAGCTCATAGTTCTGTCTGTATGACTAGCAGAGTTGAGAACTGAGAACTGCCGTGCGCCTGGGAACCCCCTCGAAACAGCACACTCCCCACCAACACCCAGCACAAAGACACAACACCGAAGCACAGCAAACATTATCAGCAGGGGTTTTATTGTCTTGAGTGTACTCATTCAGCAGTTCAAATTCATCTTTCAAGGTTCCTGTGAGCGGTTTCTCTGTTAAATCTAACTCCTCAGACCTCACCTGAACGCTTCACTCTTTTCTCCTTCCCTAGTAAACTACATTTGCTTTGGTGATGATTTTGATTAAATTTTGTTTCCTCTAAAAGAATAAAGCAATGCTCACACTTTTTTTGATGTACAGTTGAGTTACAATGTTGTATTAATTTCTGCTATAAAGTGATTTGTTATACATAGGTATAAATTTAAATGTTCTTTTCCGTTATGGTTTATCATAGGATATTGAATATAGTTTCCCTGTGCTATATAGTAGGACCTTTTTGTTTATCTATACTATATATAAAAGCTGCTGCTGCTAAGTTGCTTCAGTCGTGTCCGACTCTGTGTGACCCCATAGACGGCAGCCCACCAGGCTCCCCCGTCCCTGGGATTCTCCAGGCAAGAACACTGGAGTGGGTTACCATTTCCTTCTCCAATGCATAAAACTGAAAAGTGAAAGTGAAGTCGCTCAGTCGTGTCCGACTCTTCGTGACCCCATGGACTGCAGCCTACCAGGCTCCTCCATCCGTGGGATTTTCCAATCTGCTAATCTCAAACTCCCAATCCATTCCTTCCCTATCCCCTAAGAATTCTCAAACCCAAGTCTATATTAATGCACCCTTGGTAACAGGATCCACAAACAAAACAAATTCATTTGGAATAGCCTTAGGCTAAGGCTGTGCTCTCAGGCAGAGAGACAAATACTGTCTGGAGCAAAGGACTTTAAACACAGTCTTCAAAGAAATCTCATGGTTAAAAATCCAATGATTATGATGAGCTCACAGTCAAAAAAATCAATAAAGATATCAGAGGAAAAGCTATGACTAGTGAAGAATAACAGACAAGCTACAGAAAAAGACCACCAAAACAATGCAGATATTACAGTAATTGACATAGACCATTTATGCTTATAAAAATTTATCAAAAATATGTTGAAGGAACAAGATACCATCAAAACTAATCATGCAGATTTCAAAAATAATCATGAGTGGGCAGGAACACTGAGAAAGCCCCTTTCCTAAGGCTCAGGCACAGAGAGCCTGCCTAACACTGAGGCTTGGGGGAGAAGGGAGACTTATCAACTCACCCTCTACCCCACCATGAACCTTGCACCAAGTAACAAGCAACAACAGTCTACTGGCAAGGGAAGAGGTGGGAACACGGGGGTATGCAGCACTGACCTGAAAACCGAGGTGGATCACTGAGAAAACCTTCCTGCCCACCCAAGGCCTCATACTAAGCTCAAGGCAGCAGCAGGCCACCACTGAGGAAATTTAATCCTGTATTGTACTCACAATAAATATAAACACAGGAAAAGCAAAATTCAAATTCAGCTTAACTACTGACAATAGCAACACAGTTACATATATCAAGAGCCTGAAGGAAAAAGAGAAATTACCACTTCAGTTCAGTTCAGTCGCTCAGTCGTGTCCGACTCTTTGTGACCCCATGAATTGCAGCACGCCAGGCCTCCCTGTCCATCACCAATTCCCGGATTTCATTCAAACTCACGTGTATTGAGTCGGTGATGCCATCCAGCCATCTCATCCTCTGTCGTCCCCTTCTCCTCCTGCCCCTAATCCCTCCCAACATCAGAGCTTACTGATACATTATTCACCCCAGTTTCTGTTGTTCTTTAGCACAAAATATCTGACACAATTTAAAAATCACTAGACACAAAAAGGGGGAAAAAAGAGCCATTATTAATAGACAGCACAGTCAACAGAACCAGACCCCAAGATGGCCCAGATTTCCTTAAGTATCAAATAGGATATTTAAAATAATTATAAATATGATAAGGACATAACTGAATAAAATGATCAATGTATGTATATGGGGGAGGTAGATTTACTACAGAGATGAAAACTATATAAAAAGAGTCAAATGAAAATGCTTAAAATTCAGAGCAAAGTCATGGACTGGGAGAAAAACATTTACAAAAGATATTTCCAATAAAGGACCTGTGTCCAGAAATCTTACCACTTCAATAAATGATATATTTTAAAAATTAGGAAAATGTTGACACTGAACAAAAGATGCTATATGAATAGCCAACAGCACAGGAAAACCTGCTCAGCAACACTGGCCATGAGAAAAATGTAAGTACCTCTTATGTATTTACCTTATGTATTTACCTTACCTTAATGTAAATACATCTGCAGTGAAAAATTACTAAGGTATCCACTAGAATGACTACCATTAAAGAGATGGACAATATCAAGTGCTGACGAGGACATGAAAAACTACAGCTCTCACGCATTGCTGGTGGGAAGCTAAAATCATACAACTTTACAACACATTGGGCAGTTTTCGATAAAGTGAAATATACACATACATACAAGCCAGCAGTTCCACTTGAAGGCACTCACCCAAGAGAAACAAAAACATATGTCTACACAAAGACCTGTATGCGAATTTCACAGAAACTTCACTGATGAATAGCCATAAAATGTGA
Organism: Oryx dammah; assembly: GCF_014754425.2. NCBI lineage: Eukaryota > Metazoa > Chordata > Mammalia > Artiodactyla > Bovidae > Oryx > Oryx dammah. The sequence goes on from NW_024080471.1 coordinate 1,423,747, forward strand.
ACAACTCAAATACCTGTGGATGGGTGAATGAACAACAGCAAAAATGAAGTATATCTATACAACAGATGTCTACTCAGGACCAAAACAATAAATTACCAATACACCTGACCACGTAGATGAATCTCCAAGATTTATTGTAAGTAAAAAGATACAAGAGACTAAGTATCATATGATGCTACTTTTACAGCATTCTGAAAAAGGCAAAACTGTAGGGAGAGAAATAGATTGGTGGTTGTCAGATGCTAGAGGCTGAAAGGAAGGAAACTGCTCTTTCATTAAAACGTATAAATTAAATTTTCAAAATCAACTTACAAGCAAAATATGTTTTATTTATTTATTCAACAAACACTAAGTACCTACAGTACAGTAGGCACTGAACAAAAAGAGGTTCTTTTAGTTGCACAGCTCTGAATTTTCAGGAAAGTAACTGATAAGAACAAACAAAATAAAACTCATTTAATCCAAGTTTTCCATATGTGTGTACAAAGTTATCAGTCACAACTCTTAACATTTTCCCCATCTTCTTATAAAATTGTTACAAAATAGCCTGTATTTTACCATGATAATTTATACATTTATTAGAGCTGAACCATATGAAACTTCAGTATAATCAACAAAACAGTTCTTTCCTATGTTCCCCCAGACAAGATCTCAACTAAGAAATTTGTTCATCAATGGTCATGCCACACTGTCTCTTTGTAATGCAAAATAATCAATGACTGCATTTCTAGTCAAAACACCTGATATTTTGGGTGAGCTTCTTTTCACTTTTGAGAATTATTCCCAAATCCAGACTAAAATGTGTTATTCATCTTGTAAATAGAAACGATTGCCATGGAGACTTAGCTGACTTCTGGTTTCTTATTTCTAATGTAAAGACTAAAGGACAACAATTTATTCCCATTTTTAGTCAAAAGTCTTATCTTTAACCTCCTCCTTTACCGTTAGTACAAAACGTGACAATCCTTCTCAAAAGACTTATTTCATCAAGGCATTTTAAAGTGGAATATACCTACTTATAAAAAAATATACTTACCAGAATCAGAAAAACTTAAAAGGAATATCCTTTTGTTGAATAAGCAATTTTAGATGGTATAATTCATGCAAATAACTTTAGAAAAACTTTCAATGTTCATGCTTTAACACTATCTTAATATCTTTTTATAAGCCACTGGGGCATATGTACACTTCTAGTGGGTTATTTCCATTAAATGTGTTGACAGTATTTTGGCCTGGAGGAACTACTAATACTATGGTCCCTGAAGTCTTCTTTAGGTACCTAAATGACAGGTGTCACTCAAGAACCACACACCACGAAAATGGAGTTTCACGACCATGAGTCTCACAAAGAACTTCATCACAGAGAAAACACAAAGAGCAGAAATTCACTAAACATTAGAGATGAAACTTTTCATCCCTCATTCATAATATTTTTCAGAATTCCAAAATATGAAAGTTCTCCAAGTTAAAAAGTCTAGTTTTCTTTTTCCAATGTTTTTCCTCAAGCCACACTCAAATTTTTCTGCTTTTGCTTGCTTGATTTCTCCATCTTTTATAACTGTTTCAAATCTTCAAGTTACGGAATTTAATCTTTAGTCAAATGAATGCTACTAAAAAGCCTAATGTTTTAAAATCTAAATTATATCAGATTTGAAACTGGTATAAATTCAATAATACTTAATCCAATTTTTCAAGTAAAAGTGAGATTTTACAGACTCTCTTACCCTACAACTGACTTCAGATATTTTCCACTATGTAAGAGATTATCTAAAGTAAACTTGTGCTATATAACCTCTGCAGAACGAACGTGTGCCAACAGATGAACAAAACCTGAACACCGAATACGTAGGTAACTCTATACCTTGATTTTAATTGTTTAAAACCTAAACATTGTCGATAATAGCAACCAACTTAACAATCTTCGGAGAATGAAAACCAGATGAAAAGTCTTAGATCATCATGAATCACACAGCAACGGAATTTAGCTTTAGATCACCCTTAGGATTCTCCAGACTATAATCAGGTTCGGAGCTTTGATTTTTATAATCTAGGCCACTAGCTCCCAACTACTTCTCCCTCCACATTTCCTTCAAAAAAGATGGAGTTAGTTTAGGAGATGTGTTACCACTTTAAAACCCCATTTTTAAACTCCAGGAAGAAAAGACATGGGATCCTCTTGGTATGAGAGCTTCTGAATTTAGTGAAGCAGCAGAAGCAGAGAGAGGCATGAGAGAACTTCAAAGACTAAGAGAGAAATCCAAGCTCAGGATGCAAGTCCTTGTAAAGTCATGAAGGTAAAGAACACACTCCTACATATAACACAGATAATAAGGACCCACTATATCGCATGTGTGCATGCTCAGGCACTCAGTTGTGTCCGACTCTTTGCAACCCTATGGACTGTAGCCCGCCAGGCTCCTCTGCCCATGGGATTCTCCAGGTAGGAACACTGGAGTGGGTAGCCATGCCATCCTCCAGGGGATCTCCCAACCCAGGGATTAAACCTGCATCTCCTGCATTGCGTGTGGACTGTTAACTGCTGAGCCACCAGGGAAGCCCCCTATGTAGTAAAGGGAACTCTAATTCTACAATGGCCTATATGGGAAAAGAACCTAAAAAAGAGTGGATGTAGTTAGTATATGTATAACAGATTCACTTTGCTATACACCTCAAACTAACCCAACATTGTAAATCAACTATACCCCCAACAAAATTTTTTTTAAAAAGAAAGCATCTCCCCCTTAAAAACTCTGACAGCACCAGGTTGCTACCAATACATCAGATCAGTCCATTTTGGAAAACATCCTACTCACACAAAGGAAATTAAAAACATTAGAATAAAATTCAGCTATCAATACGCTGCTAGAGTCTCACAATTAATAAGAATTTATCTCTATTTCATGTATGAAAGAATTGGACAAATTATAGAAAGACAAGCTGATAACAAAGATGCATCTCTAAAATCTCAACTATTTCATGACAAAAGAATGTTTGGTTTGAAATATTTAAATCAGACATAATATACCTAACACATTGATACAGTGATTTTCAACCTTGGCAGCACATGAAGTCACCTGAGGTGGAAGGTGGAGGGTCCTCTCTATTCATTCCCTTTTCCTCCCTCCTGGCATGAAGACACTGAGATCCCAGGAAGTGGGACCATGATAGGGACTGAGTGCCATACAGAGACATTGGCAGCAGCATGCCAGCTGCCAGAGGGAGAGGAGAATAGGGGAGCACCACGGTGGCAGAAAAGAAGCTTCCTGTGTGGTTGGAATTAATTAACTAACTGGGCACAGAATTAATAGACTGAGGATAATGGAAGCCAGCCTCCTCAATTTCTAGAGAAGAAGAAAGGCTACAAAGAATACTGAAGAATTAAATTACAAACTGAACTATCAGAATAAACTCATTATCATAGTAAGTTATACAGACAGATTCAGAAATAGTCACAGATACATATGTGTGGATATACGTAGACACATGTACATTTCCTAGTTCTGCCTGCTGAGAGGGCCTGGAAGTAACAGCGCCATTGATACCCCAGTCATGATTCTAGTGAGCATCTTCCACTCAAAAGAACAAGGGCGAGAGACCTCCCTGATGGTCCAGTGGTTAAGACTCTGTGCTTTCACTGCAGGGAGCACAGGTCTGATCCCTACCCAGGGAACTAAAGATCCTGCCTGTAGCATAATGTGCCCCCCCAAAAAATTAATTAATTTAAAGAGAAATGAACACAGGATAGGGCTGGGGCAGGGATAATACAATATAAGCCTGGAACATTTTGTGGTGCCTGAAAGCAGGAAAATGCTCAAGGAAAGATAAGAAATTGTCAAAAGAACACAGGAGTCAATGTGAAAGATTCCAAATCCAGAACAATGTGAGCATCACAATAATGAAATTATCAGATTAAAATCTACTAAATAAAATAAGAATTCATAGATACATACTGCAATAAGTTAAATGAGTAAATCAGTTGATAAATCAGGGAGAAAAGAAAGCTCTTACAGAATGTCAACTAGTAAATATAGGTGGGATATTGAAAATAAACCATCATCATTCAGCAACTATCAAGTAGCAGTCTAAGAAGGTAGGAGCCGTGGATGAATGCTAGGGCTCAGAGGTGGAGATCTGATGAAGAACAGGATAAGGCACCATATGGGAACACCTCCTTACCAAACATAATCAAATACAAGGGGAATAATAATAGTGACTTCACAGTGGACAAACTTAGCATTCACCAACCTCATGAAGTGACCACAGTCAACATCACCAGTGGTTAGACAGATTATTTTTCCTGACGTGATACACTTTAAAGGGCCCGGCATCATTCCTGCCAAGGTCACATGGCCTGAGTCTGGGCCCAGGAAAGGGTTCCCCCTGTCAAGGGCATGAGAAACAGGGGAGAGACATAGGAATGAGTTCCATACTGAAGAAGACTGGTGGACGTGAGAACTAAACTCATGTTCACATATACAATCCTAGACCAGAAAGGGAAAGATCGGCCCTGCCGGGGCATCTGATGAAATCTGAACAGAGTATTGGACTGTGTGATGATTTTGTATAGTGCTGGTTTCCTGATGCCTCAGAGATCATTTTTCCACTCTTTCCCATCCTCCCTTACTTTCCTCTGTCTGGAAGGGGAGCAGAAAAGGGGACACGGTGCAAGTCTCTAACAGCCCAGGGAGAGCGGAGGGCCGTGAAGGGGAACCAAGGTAGCGATGGGGGAAGGAGACTGACCACAGAGTGGTCATTACAGATACAGATGTACACAGGGAAGGGCTCTGCTTGGAGGGAGGCACACACCATAGCATTTAGGGGTGATGGAGCATTATTCTTAAAAAAAAGATTACATAGGGACTTAGTGGTTCAGGGGCTGAGAATCTCCCTTTCAATGCAGGGGACACAGGTTGGATCCCTGGTTGGAGAACTAAGACCACACATGCCATGGGGAAAATAAGCCAGCATGCCACAACTACTGTGCCCGCGTGCCACACCTAAGACCTGATGAAGCCAAACAAACAAACTTTTTGTTTTAAAGGTTACATAGGCTAATATAAAGGAAAGAAAATTCAGTAAAAGGTTAACAACTAGGAATCTAGATGACAGGAGTACAAGAGTTCTTGGTGGCATTTTTGGAGATCCAATATTATTCAAAAAGGAAACTTACCTACAAACAAAGAATCCCCTAGGAAGATTGTTAAAAATCCCAATACCCCAGGTCGCCCCTTTGACAAACTAAATCTTTGGGTAGGGGGAATCCACTGACTTAGAACTCTACGATACACAGTGATTGTTCAATAAGTGGTTGATACATCTATGAGCTAGTGGCTCAGTGGTAAAGAATCTGCCTGCCAACACGGGAGATGCAGGTTCGATCACAGGGTTGGGAAGATCCCCTTGAGGAAGAAATGGCAATCTGTTCCAGTATTCTTGCTGGGAAGTTCCATGGACAGACGACCATGGCAGGCTACAGTCCACGGAGTGACAAAGAGTCGGACACGACTAAGCACGCACGGGTAGCAACTGCTGCTCGGACCATTCTACTTAGCATGACGTCACATGTCTATACTGGAGGAGGGCACAGCAACCCACTGCAGTGTTCTTGCTTAGAGAACGGAGGAGCCTGGTGGGCTACAGTCCATAGGGTTGCAAAGAGTCAGACACAACTGAAGCGACTGCAGGCATGCACACAAATGTCTATACGCAGAACGTAATCTATATACTGAAAATAACTCTTTAAGACAACAATCCTGAATAACTGTGACCTATCTTAAGCAGCAAAGTTCCAACACAAGTAATGAGGTTGCCTAAGAAGACTGTAAGCAAAATATTAATAGTGATGGAAAAACAAGTCTTTAATCTCTAAAATGCTTATTATATCACAAAACAGTTACTGAATTGGATCTCAGATAAGACTATAAATTATTACAAACATTATTTGCCTATGGAATCCTCAGAAATAAAATATAAACTTCAGTTGGAATAAAAAAGAAGCCTATTTAAGTAATAGCTACTTGTGCTAAATGGGTTTTTAAGTAGCTCTTCAAATTTTGTTCTTCTGTTCACTAAAAAAAAAAAAAAAAAAAAAAAAACCAATAAAAAACAAGCTGTACCTATTAAAATTGTCTCTATGTTCAGAAATCCAAATCAAATCTACAATGATATAGCACCTCACACGGATCAGAATGGCCATCATCAAAAAATCTACAGACAAAAATGCTGGAGATGGTGTGGAAAAAAGGGAACCCTCTTACACTACTGGTGGGAATGTAAATTGCTACAGCCACTATGGAGAACAGCAGGGAAGTTCCTTTTGAAACTAAAAACAGAACTACCACATGACCAAGCAATCCTACTCCTGGGCATATACCCAAAGAAAACCATAATTCAAAAAGATACATGCCCCAGAATATTCACTGCAACACTTTTACAATAGCCAAGACATAGAGGCAACTTAAATGTCCATCAACAGAGGAATGGATAAAGAAAGTGTGGTACATATATACAATGGAATATTACTCAGCCATAAAAAGGAATGAAACTGTGCTATTGCAAAGATGCAGACAGACCTAGACACTGGCATACTGTAAGTCAGAAAGAAAAAAATCAATATACTATAGTATCACTTTCATGTAGAATTTAGCAAGAATGATGTAGATGAACTTATTTGCAAAGCAGAAGCAGACACACAGGTAGAGAACAAATGTATGGATAACCAAGGTGGGAAGAGGGTGGGAAGGGATGGGGGATTGGGGTTGACACATTTACACTATGTGTGTGTGTGTGCACGCACGCACGTGCACTCAGCTGTGTCCAACTCTGCAACCCCTGGACTATAGCCTACCAGGCTCCTCTGTCTGTGGAATTTTCCAGACAATTCTACAATTGTCCAGATAATTTTTTAAACATTAATTTTTACTGGAGTATAGTAGCTTTGCAATGTTACTTTCTGCTGTTACAAGAACGTGAATCAGCTATATGTATGCAAATATATTCACGTATCCCATCTGTTTTCTATTTCTTTCCCATTTAGGTCACCACAGAGCACTGGTAGAGCTCCTTATGCTATACAGTAGGTTTTCATTAGCTATCTATTTTATACACAGTAGTGTATATATGGACTTCCCAGGTGGCAAAGTGGTAAAAAATCCACCTGCCAATGCAGGAGATGCAAGAGATGTGGGTTCGATTCCTGGGTCGGGAAGATCCCCTGGAGAAGGAAATGTTTCCAGGAGAAAACAACCACGCTGCCTATATCTGGACTTGGCACATATGTTACACTGCAATGCAGTGTTATATGCAAACCAAACTCCAAGGGGGAATAGATGGTATGTTCAATTCATTCGTAAGGATCACTGATTTATTTAAACAGTATGTCAGGTGGCCTTTCAAGAATAATGCATCAATAGGCAAAAAGAGAGATGGAGGGAGCACATTCATGTAGATGGAACAGAGCAGCTGGCCACCCATTTGGCAGCAGCCCGTGATTCGTATGGGCTGCCCTAGTGGCTCAGATGGTAAAGAATCTGCCTGCAATGCAGGAGACCCAGGTTCAATCCCTGGGGTCAGGAAGATCTCCTGGAGAAGGGAATGGTAACCCACTCCAGTATTTTTGCCTGAAGAATCCCATGGACATGATTAGTATACAAAAGTTGAAATTGAAGAGGATGGAAAGTGAGGCTAGTACAGCAGACAGTGGAACTGAAATCACAGGCAAATCCAAGGCCTGGTTAGCGTCTAGCTCATAATAGATGTTCAATAAATGTGTACCATGGGAAGTCATGGTGGAGACATAGTCAAGATTATAAAATGTCTGTACACCCAGAGGCAGTCAACCACGTGCAATATTCTGAAGGTTGGAAGTAGTCCTGGCAGTGCATGTGGAGATGTCATTTATTTCCATTCCTTCGGCTGATTGTGAATACTTGAAGAAATTGCTACAACTGTATTCTTAGATCAAGAAACTTGGTAAGAATTCTCAAAGACAGAACTTATTAGGACTTCTGTGATTTACGTCAGGGGTCCCCAGCCTCCAGCATCTAATGCCTGATGGTCTGAGGTGCAGCTAATGTAATAAGAGCAGAAATAACGTGCACAATAAAGGTAATGTGCTTGAATCATCCTGAAACCATCCTCCCTGCCAGTCCATGGAAAAACTGTCTTCCACGAAACCGGTCCCTGGTGCCAAAAGGTTGGGGACTGCTGATTTAAACAACTGTTTTCCTACTGAGGTCACAGCCTACACAGCCTAAACACGTATTTTCTGGCACAAAGTAGGGGCAATGATACTCGGTAAAGGATACACAGTACCCCGATTCAAACAGAACTGTGGACTGAACATATGGCAAATGAAGGCTAGACTCCAGCAGCTTTCCATGCTGGACTGTTCTGAGTTCACACTTTGCTGAACTACAATTTCATGGAAATAAAGCCACCTTTCAGAAAAGAATTGCATAGTCTGACACTCAGGAAAAGGGCTTTCAATCTCCACCCCTACCCCTGGCGTCCCCCATGTTTGCATGGGTGTGAATCTCTGAGTGTTTGTCCTACCAGTGGGGCTCAGTTTCAAAAAGAACTGAAAACTAACCAGATCCATGAAGATGATGCAATAGCACTGGAATTTTGGAAACAACTCTACAAATCCCCAAACTATTTCTGGCTACTTGGCCAAAGTCGGGGCAGTATTTGTGTCTGCCCATCCCAGTGAAAACAATCTCTTCTGTGAAATATGGCAGCTACCACCAGCAGGACAAACCATCAAAACCATCCACCCTGACTAAATACATGCTATACTGTAGAGAATAACTAGTCATTTCTTTGTGTGTGTGTGTGTGCACGCACGTGTGTTCAGTTCTTGTACCTGACTCTTTGTGACCCCACCAACTGTAGCCCACCAGGCTCCTCTGTCCGTGAAATTTTCCAGGCAAAAATACTGGAGTGAGTTGCCATTTCCTACTTCAAGGGATCTTCCCAACCCAGGGATCGAACTCGCGTCTCTTGCGTCTCCTGCACTGGCAGGACTGATGCCACCTGGGAAGCCCTTATTTATTTATTTATGGCCACACCATGTGGCACGTAGGATCTTAGTTCCTCAACCAGGGATCGAACCTGTGCTCCCCTGCATTGGAGGTGCAGAGTCCCAACCAGCAGATCACCAGAGGAGTCCCAGGAATAACTAACCTTGTAAATACATCAATCACGCTATTAAAAGGACTCACTGATTAGCTCTAAGGCAATAACGATGCATTATTGTGACTCGTCTATTCATCTGTTTCCTGTTTGTCTCTTGTATTACTGGTTAAAATATTTACTGGCATGACCCCAATGTCCCAGTGTATGTAACAGACTGTCAGGGAAACTTGTGCTTGACCTCCATGTGCACAGATTTCAAATTAGGAAGCCTTCCACTAAGAGTAAACACTCATTTAAGGAAAGGGGGGAAAAAACTAACAAATTTCCAACTATGTGCTAGGCACAGTGCTTGTTCTCTTCCACCCAAGATACAAAATACGTACAAGAGTTCTGTAATAAATGCATAAAAACAAGCTACCTCCTGCCAGACAATAATCTTATTAAATATACTACTTCCCAAAAGTCACTCAGTTGCAGAGTCGGACAGGACTAAGCAACTGAACTGAACTGAAGGTCTCTTTCTAAGTTAAAATGTTGTGGCTTTATAAAATGTTTCAAAATGAATTATAAGGTAAGGTAACAAGGTGATATGTAACTGACCATTTTTAATGGATAATGCTATAAAATTTCAAGTCAGAACAACAAACACTTATTGACTACCTACAATGGATGTATCAAAGCGCACCAGGAATATGCCTAAGAGTAAGTAAACCTTCTAGTAACTTATAATCACAGCAGCATGCATGGATGTGCGTACACAGTTATTTTCATTTGTGTTGCTCCAAAATTATGAGGAAAACACCTGTATTCTGGGTCTGGAGGCCAATCATTCTGCCAAGAGACTGCAATGAGGGTGTGATGATTAGTATTAACTCAGACACTTCTAAAGGGCCTCAAATCTCAGGACTCCCAGATTTCGACTTACATACATCATGGTGGTAAATTCTCTTTTCAAGGTTCTAATTTAACTGCATTTGGAAAATCACAGAATTTTAGAGTTGGCAGAGTAGTTACATTCATTTTGTCTAGTTCCCTCACTTTAGAGACAAGAAGACTAACTTAGAAAAGGGAAAATGGCTTCTCACAGTAACACTGCTAGTTAACAGTTCTGTTGCTTCACAGGATCAACCCCTCTAACTCTACCTGCTTCTTCTGAACTGTTAAGTATGTTTACTTGTTTCTGCACTACACAGCTTACAAGATCTTAGCTCCCAGACCAGTGATCGAACCCTCACACCTAGCAGCCAAAGCACAGAGTTCCAACCACTGGAGTGCCAGAGAATTCCCAAGTGTGAATTTTCAATATGCTTTCTGTCCCAATTCATTACTGAATGTGGATGGTTCCTTACAATCTCATATTCAGTAATTAACATGATCTTTCAATCATCTTCATCCTGCTATCTCAAGAAAAATAAATAAATAAACACTTTTATCTTAGTCATACCTACCTACCCTTGCCAAACCTAGAACAAGATTCAAAGGTCTGTAGGAAAGCTGTGGTCTCACTCTTCCACCACAAATTTGGGGGCATAACTTGCTTTCAACCACAACCACTATGAGGCAGTAGATAAGCAAAGCTAAAGCCTTGAAAACACATGTTATATTTACTCAGCAATGGCACTCGAGATGTATGTGATTCACCATGAGGACTGGAGGGATCTTACAAAGCACACAGGAAACCAGAGCATCCCATGAAGAATCAAGAGAATACCACAAGGAAAATTAGGATGGAAGAAGGTATCTTGAGTGAGAAACTTGATCCCTGCTTCCTTCAAGCAAAGAGAGAAACCACATTTGTACAGTATTCAGTATTGTCCATAAAGCTAAAAAGAAAGCCAATGTTCCAGGGGCAAAAGCACTGAGGTTGCTGGTATGAAGCTCTGCAAGCAACTTCCCCAGCAGTCCCTCATCAAGAGTCAATCTGTGATGCGGTGGATGTCCTCCATAATACTGGCTCGTGCTGGGTCTCTTCTCATAGTTTCTAAATACAGGTTGAAGGCCTGGTGCCACGTAAAGGAGAGACAGACAACACATCTCACTGGGAGAGGCGGGTAGGGGGAGGGCAGGAGTACATGCAAAGGAGGTCCAAATCTCCCTTAGAGAACCATCTGGCTTCATTCCGATTTCCAGACCAGTGGGTGACTAAGGCCAGAACGTGGTCACAATCATTTTAGCCTGTAAAGTGTTCAAGGCAGGCATTCCTCATTGCCTACAAAAGTAATTTGTAAGTTGGGGGTGGGTGAAGAGGGGGCCCAGTAATTTTTCTGGTCTCTAAAAAGCATGATTCAACAAACTCTAACAGAAGTTTTGCCATTAATGCTTCCACTTCTTAATAAATTTTCAAGGACTAACGTTTGTTTCATCTTTTCCTATTACGACATTTTTTTCATCTTGACTTATTTTTAACAAAGGGAATTCCAGGCTGACTTTAAAAGTTTATTGAAAGGATATAAAGAGGCTGAGTTTTACTGAAAATAAATTATAAACTGACGAGGAATGAATGAATATGATGTGCTATAAGTGATCAGTACAATTATAAAGAAGTCTAAACTAGCAAAATAAACCCTTTCAATAACATCTACTCTGGGCTGCTGCTGCTGCTGCTAAGTCGCTTCAGTTGTGTCCGACCCTGTGCGACCCCAGAGATGGCAGCCCACAGGCTCCACCATCCCTGGGATTCTCCAGGCAAGAACACTGGAGTGGGCTGACATTTCCTTCTCCAGTACTCTGGGCTAGTATTACAAAATATATTGAAGTCTGAAATTAGCACCTCCAAACCCCCACTGCAGCAGCAAAGAAGAGGATACCCTATTCTCCGTGGAAGACAGGGTCATCCTAAGCAGATTGCAAGCCCCTCACAAAGTCATTTAGACAAAGGCTGATATAACCAGCTCACAAACAAACCATGAATTGGCGGGGGAGGGGGGGAGGTAGTAGGGGTGAGGCAGGTGGGAGTAACAAATGGCAACCCACTCAAGTATACTTGCCTGCAGAATCCCATGGATAGAGGAGCTTGGCAGGCTATAGACCATGAGGTCGCAAGAGTTGGACACAACTTAGGACTAAACCACCACCACCGGTAACGTGAACCCCAACATCACGACTTTCAACTGCTCTCCTGAATCCCTCCTTCCCTTTTACAAGAAACGTAAAAGTGTTAGTCATTCAGTCGTGTCCGATTCTTTTCAACCCCATGGACTGTAATCCGCCAGCCTCCCCTGTCCATGGAATTCTCCAAAAAAGAATATTGGAGTGGGTACCCATTCCCTTCTCTGGGGGAAATCTTTCCAACCCAGAGATTGAACCCAGGTCTCCTGCATTGCAGATAGATTCTTTACCATCTGAGCCAACCAAGAATCCATCAACTTCTAGTCATACTGAAAGCAGTATGAGAAACTCAGTCCCGTGAAGGGTAACTCTCTACTTTCATGACCAATTCTGTTAACCCCATTCTCCGTGACCACTCAGGTTTACAACTCAGAAAACTCACGGCAGTGTGGACAGGGGGAGGAGAGGAGAGAGCGACAGAGAGAGAAGGCACACAGGGATCAGGTGCTGTGCTTCCCTCCCTTCAAATCTCTTCTGAGCTTCAGAGCTTCTACTCAGCTGGTAACTAGCATGTTTTTAATGAGACAGAAAAAAATCAGGCTATATTACATGTAAATGTTATTCTCATTAAGTTTTTTTCCATTTACTTCTATGTGGGTGTGTACAGGCTCAGGATGTAAAATGTATTTTTTATCGCTAGCGACAGTCAAAAGATTCAAAGTCACGTCTTTTGATCTCGGATGGTGCAACAAGACGGTGGTTACAGCCACAACCCTGGGAGCTGGACCATCTCACTCCAAATTTCAAACACTAAATCTTTCTATGAAAAATAAATACCGTATATTAACACATATATGTGGAATCCAGAATAACAGTATAGATGATCTTATTTGCAAAGCAGAAATAGAGACACAGACATAGAGAAAAAACATATTGGACACCAAGAGGGAACGGGGGCGGGGGTGAATTGAAAGATTGGGATTGACATATAAACACTGTTGATACTGTGTATCAACAACTACTGAGAACCTACTGGTTAGCACAGGGAACGCCACATGACGCTCTGTGATGACCTAAATGGGAAGTAATCCAAAAAAAGAGGAGATGTGTGTATACATCTAGCTGACTCACTTTGTTGTACAGTGTAAATGAGCACATTTTAAAGAAACTATACTCTAATGAAAATTAATTTAAAAAATAAAATCTCTCTATGCCTTAGCTTCCTGTGTCTGTAAAATACGAACAATAAAAGAACCTATATCACGGGGTTGTGTTGGGAGGATTCGATGAATTAACGTATGGAAAGCACACATATGCCCGTGGAGATTAGCTATTCAGGGGAAGAAGGACAGAAGCAGCAGCAAGTGCCCCCTCCCTGACCTGGGTGCACCAGCAATCCCCTCTCTGCTGCATTCCAGTGCGTCCTCTGACTAATGCTAACCGGCTGCTGACAGCCTCTCAGGGAAGGATTGCAGGTGCGGCTCTCTTGTGGGGAGTCGGTCAATTTCCCGAGGCTTCCATGAGGCCTCCACTTCCCTGACATGAGAAAACCAACACCCTCCCACGTTCCCTTCCATGACAGCAGTGGAATATCCAATGGTCTCCAGGTGCTGGGCTCTCCTCACCCAGCAGTCAGGCTTCATGGGTGGGTGACCAAAGAGACAGCTCTCCAGACCAGCTGCCTTCGGTGGTATCCACGTGACCCCGCTGAACTACGGGAGAGTTTCTCCCCAGTGCTCTTTTCAAACTTTACACAGGCACAGGAGCACGCCAGCAAGCCTGCTGCTCACGCAGTTACAGCACCAGGTACCCACACTGGTCTTCCTCCTCCCGCAAACATGCCCGATGTTGATGAGAGATTTCCTTGGAAAGATCCTTTCTTTTCGCAAGACATCTTCTCACTTTTTATGGGGACCACTGCCATTTCCCACCAGTCCAACGTCCCCAGAGATTCATCACCTCTTTCTTCCCACTTCAGTCTTCTTATTGGGAAGGGCATTTGCAGGGAAGGGGGTGGCTTGTCGTGGTGGCTGTTGGTATGATTCTGCCGCCTCTTAATAAATGCGAAGAAGTGTACAGACTCAAGTGTCGGCAGTTCTGAAACTCTTTTTAGAATGCCAGGACCACACAGCCCTCCACTCTGAGTCCTAGTTGCCAACTGGGGGATAACAGGAAAAGATCCTACTCAAAGCTTAAGTAGTGGAACTACCAAGAAAAAAAGAAACTCAAAAAGGAGAGAGAGAAGCCAACAGATGGAAAGTTGTCAGAGTAGAACAAAAAGCAGGAATACCAAGTAGCTTTACACTCAGACAATAGAAAGGATTTCCAACAACACCAAGCCACCCTGTACCTCAGTGCTCTGGCCCCTAAAGATACAGGATGGGGTGGGTGTGTGTGTGTGTGTGTGTGTGCATGCGTGTGCGTGTGTGCATGCGCGTGCGTGCCTGTGTGCACATGTGCTGTTGTGAGACAGAGATAACTGATTTAGAGAATGACACTAGACATGGTATTGTTCTTTCTATACCATAGCCTTTAAAATCCTAGGACATCACTACACTAATAAACTGAGTCACAGCAAGAGTGGTTAGCACACAAGAGTGTTGTACACACCATAGAATAAAATTCTGTGTATGATAAATACCTTTAATGCCTTGGATTCAAAGGCTTCTCTGACCTAGGGCAAAAAGAAATGGCATTTAAAGTGGGTGAGTGCAAGAAAATGTAGAAGGATCAGTACAGTATCAGGAGACCAACAGCTCAGACACCACAGTTGTTGGAATATTTTAATACACTGCGAGCATCTAAAACCTCCAAGTACCACACATGTCTCCAGCAGATGACTTCCCCCATGTTCTACTGCAGAAGTTCTCAGTCAAAAGAGCTGACCCTGCCCCCTGAGACAGTCTCGCAGCCTGCTGAATAAGCAAAGTCGTTGTTCTTTAATGGAATTCACCATGTCATGTTTATTTCTGAAAACTTTTTCAAATTAAAATAAGGCATGAAGACACTAGACACAAGTTGAATAGAACTCAACGTGCCCTAAAGCTGAGGCGGGGGCGGTTTGGAAATGTTGTGATTTCTGGAAAATACATTGCTGAATGCAATGTGTGCTCTGAACAGTTTACAACGCTTACAAAATCAGTCAATCAAGGCTAAGTTTGTCAACTTTTCTCTGTAGTTCTGGTCAAACTGAAGCACCAAAGGGAGCCGGAGAAAACTTTATCAGTTTCATGTTTGCAGAGCTGTGCTTCTCTCCCGTGATTACACACACACACACACACACACACACACACACACACACGCTTCTCTCCCATGATTACACACACACACTTTTAGATAGCACTCCCCAAATCCCTCAAGCACACATTCTTGTAATGGTGAGGGACAGTCCTCAATACCCTATCAGTAAATCAAAAAAGTATCTGTGTATAGCCAAAGAGGGTTTTGTGACTTGGAAAAGTCTTAAGTTTCCAAAGTGCTGACAAGCCAAAAGACACAGATTGTGGTGAGGGTGATGGTTTTCAGGAGGGTGGAAAATCACCTTGGGAAAAAGCACTTCTTCTGTCTTTGATACTACAACCACCAAGATGCATTCCTCTGGAGTACTGATAGTGTTTTATGGTATTCAGATACTTCCTACATTCATGAATTATCTGTGAGTTCCTTCAAATTTCTGAACTAAGCTAAAGACCAAGGAGTTCTGATTCTCTAAAGCATCAAAGAGATTTTGACATTCCTGTATTTTATGAACTAAACTCCTTATGGCCGATATTTGGCATCCTCTCTTTCAATGGTTACTAAGACAAATATTCAGTATTTAATGCCAGTTTTCTAATTGAACGGAATACTTTCATATTCTAATGAGAAAATTATTAAGTGAGTCCATGATCAAACAGAATGTTGTAAATTGATATTTATGAACAAGAAAAGGTGATGACTAGAAGAAAAAAATACAGACTAGTTGGTAGAGTAAATGACATTAAATAAATGTTAAATAAAATATATATACAGACTTAAATAACATAGTTATATAGATATAGACTTAAATAAATAATTATATGTATATAGGTAGAGGCTTATCTCTACAGGAACATAATGAGAGATATTTCTAAAATGTATATAGTATCTTTAGGGAGGAATGTGGCTTTTCTTTAGTTTCTGCTCTGTAATTCTCTGCACCTTTTTTTTCAATAAGTACAAAGCTTTTTTGCTGAATAAAAGAAAAAGGCTATTTTTCCAAACATAAACTTATGAAAAGGAACATTTTCTGTTGTATTTAAAATTAACATGTAAACTACCTAAAAAGGCAGCAGTTAGTAAAAATAAAATAAAATAAAATAAATTTAAAGAGTAAATTCAGGAGCAGGAAAGAGAGATCCTATATCTCCCAAAGGCAACACTACCTGTTGCATTTTTCAAAGAAGCATCTTCTACATCCTAAAATACAAGTGTCAACTACCATCATTTCTACTGTGAATTTCCTAAGAGGTTCTAGGCATGAGGCCCACAGACATCACGTGACATTCCTGTATGTTCTAGACAAAGGCGACTAAATAAAAGGGGTTATTAGCAATGAGAGTTTATATGCAGAGGGATGTCCATCTTTATAGTACTCGTATCTACGTAATGATATCCAAACACACGATACAAGCAGCCTGCAAGATCCTTAGACTTTTGGAAGGATATATGATAGGCATGTACCTCACCAGGAAGCATGCGACAGCTAGTTCTGTTAATGTATTATGGAGAATTTTAACCCGGTTAAATAATGGGTTATTCATATTCATTTCTTTTACAGATAAATTTCATACTTCACACTCTTATTAATTTCTCAAATGTGCATGTTGACTCTGTTTGGGAAAGTGGAAAGGACAGTTATATTTATCAGCATCTTGCCCCCAGCATGACTCACACATTTAAAAGGTGTTTTCTTTTAAATATTTAGCTTTCATAACTAGGCTGGATTTTCCATCTCATAGTAAATAGCACAGTACCATTGTTGGCCCACACAGTACTGTTGTCAGCCCAAAGAGTCAGTGCAAAATAAAAACAAAGTAAATGGACAGACCTATAGTTCAGAAATTATTTTTCAAAAGCTTTACACATCTGATCACTAGTCCGAAAAACATGTAGTTCTCCAGTTTCACTGGCATTGCTCCAAATTCACCTAGAAAAGCTACTTAAATAAAGAACTGAGTGTACTTAGGTGTTTGAAAATTTTGTTCATTTGCCGGAAGAAAGAGAAAGGTTTTTTTTAAAGCAAGCATATCTCCAGCAGAAAAATCTAGTCATCACAAAGGAGAGCACCAAAGGAAAAGGCAGCTGGCTCCTGGCAAGATGGAGTTCTTTTCTTTATATAGCTTCTCTTCACCTCTGAGGCCGTTCAAATGACCTGGCCCACAATCTTGGACTGCCTGCCTTTGCTTCAAGTCAGTCACCTGGCCTCCTGGGGAGAAAATTCACTTCACTACTGACTCAAATGCCAATGCAATTGCTGGCAAAATTGTGTATTTCAAATTCAAATGGTAACAGAGTTTACTACATTCTGAGCCAGGATCACAAAACTTAAATTGAGAAACCAGTCAGGTTGGACGCTTGGGTAATGTCCTTTGTGTTTGTTGAAGTCTGCCTAGCAACTACTGGCAACTTCTAAAAGCACGTTCACCCTGGAAAAATAAATACCTGCCAAAATGCCAATGCGGTTCTAATTGCATACTTTCTCCCTCTTTAAAACTTAACATCAGCTTCTCCATGTTGACCTAAGGTACCACAAATTGTGGTTATATTGGGGGGGGGGGTCGTTGGAGGTGGTCCCTTTCTGTCCATATAAAGCCAATGCTTTGTTTCAACACACATTCGACAGTTTAGACTGTGGGCATAATACTATTCAGTGAACATTGTCATTAAAAATTGATATTCAAAAGTGACTTTGCCTCTGGCTTAAAATATATACAGGCAAATGTTAAGGCTACTTTTCAACATATAATATACCATCACAATGATAGAAGGAGAGAAACTATACATTTTTTTTTTTCACTTAAATTTTTAATCACAAGGACATGGTAGAAATATATCAAATCTCAAGCATCTTTACATGGAAGGTTTTTTTCTCCCCTTCTTGTAAGACTGCCCTTCCTGACATTAGCCAACTTAAATTTAATTATATTTTCAAAGCTTAAGAGCATTTTTAAAAATCAAAGCAAGAAAACACTTGTTCTTATCTAGCTTTTCCAATCACTCTCATTCACTCTGGAGGCATGATTCAGTCTCAAAGGGAGCCAGCTGTGGAATGCCACAAAGCAGGCATGCGACACACAGGGGGCCACCAGAAACCGGGGGCACCGGGGGGAGGAAGGGGTAGCCGGGGGCTATCTCTGCACATGGGCTAACGAGAAGAAAAGGCTGCTCCCAGGACTGTTTTTAAGATTTGGCTTAAAAGAGCTCAACTGCCCTCTCTCCTCAACTTCTTGGTCTCGGGTGGTGGAATCCGTACAAGGCGCACGGGCCAAGTCAGTCAAATTCTCTGAGCCAATTTCCTTTCCCTAAAGTCAAAATCAAGCTCCTGCAGGGTTTCTGCAAGGATTACGAGATGTCTTCGGCAGCTAGTGCCTTAATGTCTGACACATTATGGGGGCTGTGCAAAGAGTAGCCACATGTTAGGAAGTGGTGCTATTGCTAGAATTATTAGTAATGATAAAAATGCATAAGTAGGGACTTCCCTGGTGGTCCAGTGGCTCTCGGCACTCCCACTGGGCCAGGGTTCCATCCCCTGGTCAGGGAACCAGATCCCGCATCCTGCAACTAAAGAGCCTGCATGCCACAACTAAGACATGGTGCAGCCAAATAAATATATTTTTTAAAAAACTGAATGAGTAATAACAAAAGCTCGATCACCACTTTATCTGACTCAGCTGGGCAAAGGAATATTCATAGAGGACTGTCTCACAATTGTATAGGTCATCCTAGATATTTTAAATCCCTAATTCTTGTAGAACTACTTTAACTCACAGTAGCAGAAAAGCAACTATTTTTCTATACTGAGAGGTAACTGGAAACAATCACACAGAAGCTAGGAGTGGTTGCTGTTGACAACACAGTCTACTGGCCTCATACTTCATTGTCCCCTTTAGCAAATTCAAAAAAGATCTTCTGAGGTTGAGGCTTCTATAGCCATAAAACCTGTGATTTGTTGAGACTCCATGCTCTCAATGCAAGGGGCCCCAGGTTCAAATCCTGGTCAGGGAACTAGATCCTACGTGCTACAACTAAGACCTGGCCCAGTCTAAACAAATAAATATTGTTTTTAAAAAACCTGTGGTTTTCCTGAGCCACTGATGCAGTTTTAATCTTCTAAACCTTGTGCTTCTTATAACTGGCCGGCTTTTCAGCTCTGGCAACTGGAGAAGCTCCAATTCCGAGGTGTGTGTGGTATACAAACCTTAATGCTCCTCACTTCAGATCATTTTCAAATTCTTATTTTTCCCTTCACACCAATTTCCTCTTGCATTTATTTTTTAGTGTCTGTTAATACACATAGGTTACTAAAAGCCACTCCAAATCCATTTTTTGGAACAAGAGATAACATAATATATCTTAAAGCTTGACCACTCCGCCATTCAGAACTCACACTGAAAACAGAAAAACACTGTGTTCAGCCCAGGCCAGCCAAGTTGAGGTCCGGAGGTAATGGAAAGGTTTCTCTGATGGACAGATGGTGACAGATGACTAGGGAGGAAACTGCTTCAAGAAATATCTGGGAAGCTTGACAAAATTAGATGCAAAGGAAGAAGACAGCAAGAGCTCTGTCATCAAAGGAGGGCACTTTAATCGCTGCTGCTGCTAAGTCACTTCAGTCGTGTCCGACTCTGTGCAACCCCATAGACGGCAGCCCACCAGGCTCCCCCATCCCTGGGATTCTCCAGGCAAGAATACTGGAGTGGGTTGCCATTTCCTTCTCCAATGCATGAAAGTGAAAAGTGAAAGTGAAAGTGAAGTTGCTCAGTCATGTCTGACTTAGCGACCCCATGGACTGCAGCCCACCAGGCTCCTCCATCCATGGGATTTTCCAGGCAAGAGTACTGGAGTGGGGTGCCTAGCTGTGTTCAGCCCAGGCCAGCCAAGTTCAGGTCTGGAGGTAATGGAAAGGTTTCTCTGATAGACAGATGGTGACAGATGACTAGGGAGGAAACTGCTTCAAGAAATATCTGGGAAGCTTGACAAAATTAGATGCAAAGGAAGAAGACAGCAAAGAGCTCTGTCATCAAAGGAAGGCACTTTAATCGCTAGATGCAGCCAAATGTTTTTGGATGCACAAGGTTTTTGCATAAGCGAGAATATTACCCCTCCCATGAAGGCTCATGTCCGGATCCGAGACTGGCACCATCACAGAGCCTTCAGAAGACAGACCAACCACAGTGATTCCAACTCCCCAGTTTCTAAGCTGAGAAATTCAACTCAGCTTTCCTTTAACTCATGGGTTAGTTGAGAAAGCCAGACAACACAAAATTTTGTTCAGTGGTGTCTAAGAGAGACTGGTTGACAAACCCCATGAGTAAATATCACCTCATAGGCAGTACAAACGGAAGCTCCATATTTTCAGGAGCATAGGTGTTTTTGCCGATTTGTCCAATTAAATGATGGGTTGTGCAGTCAACCACACTTTTCCTGCAAGACCACTGGCTGTGGAGAAGACAACAGGTTGGACCGGTAGAACAGAAATGGTGATTGCATGGGCCAGACTTGAGAGCAAGGTTTGGCAGATGAATATCACCAAGTCACCAGAAACGCATTACAGAAACTCACTACAGTTTCAAATCACCAGAAACTCATTACAGAGAAAGTTCCACAAAGTTCCAGGTATGACACAAGCCTAGAACTTCTCTCTCCAACCTCCTCTGCCCTTCCAGAGTCACTATTCTCCATCCTGGAACATGACACACACATGGACTTAATAAACATTTCAGGGAAGATGAAATGAGCTCTACACGTGTGCTCTTTTCCACAAGCATCTTTCACAACACGGAGTAAGATGCCGGGATCAGCAGCTGCTATGCATTTTCACTCACCCGTGAAGTGTAGAGTTGCCTTTGCAAAATGCAGAGACCTGTGTTGTTGTTCAGTCACTAAGTGATACCTGACTCTTTGCAACCCCAAGGACTACAGTACACCAGGCTTCCCTGTCCTTCACTAGCTCCCGAAATTTACTCAGATTCATAGCCATTGAGGAGGTGATGCTATCTAACCATTTCATCCTCTGCCACCCCTTTCTCCTTTTGCTTTCAATCTTTCCCAGCATCTGGGCTGGATACTGTTCCCTGAAATGTGCAAAGCTGACCTCTAAGAGTCCTCGCTATTCCAGGTCAATAAGCAGCAACGCTATTACAATTTCAAATTTTATCTTTCCAGCAAAATATCTAGTTTCTGTGATTCAGTATGAACTTTTTTCCCTATAAACAAGTGGCTATCTTAATGTTAAAAGACAATTCAGATGAGTTGCTATTTTTACAGCAAGAATTTAAGTAGTACAAAAACGTGAATGCTCTTAATGCCGGTGAACTGTATACATAAACATGGTTAAAAGGATAAATGTTATGGTATGTGTATTTTACCACAGTAACAAAAAGCAAAGAATCCCTCAAGTGAGGTTTCTCCATCTAACCATACTAGTAACCATGTAGCCAACTCATCCTTCCTTAGAAAGTAGAGAAACTAATGGCTTCCTAAAACATAGGTGATAAGCTCTACCATATTATTAGAACTTAAAGTTATAAATGATTCATCTAAGACTAATCGATATTTGACTAGCTCCCGGCACGAAGACACCACTAGAACATTTCCTTCCATCTGTTGTCACTGCTTGAAACTATTCAGCACGAGTGTTCTTGCAGGGAAAGCGGAAAAAAAAAAAAAAATCAACCTAGATGGCGCCAAATCACCCCCGAACCTAAGGAAAGCAAATATCTTGCCTCTGAATTTGCAACAAGCCCTAGAAAAATTCCGACATGAAGAAAGGGCACGACAGCAAAACCACAATCCGAGTGTTGCCCTGATTTGAAAGACAAACAAAATCCCAAGTCTATCCAACAAAGAGCAGATAATGAATAGCAGCCATCACATGATAAAGCGTCCCTAAATCATTTCCGAGGATCCAAATGTTTAGCTGGGGTTAAATCAGTCTTTTCTCCCCTCCCGCCCTCACTTTGGTTGCTCTATAAAAAGAAATTATTTACCAACTGTCTTGACATCATAGGTTTAATGGAAACACATCAAATGAGATGCTTCGTTATTCCTGCTGAGGCTTAACTCTAAGGAATGTAGTACTGTTTTGGAAGAACTGTAAAAGAATTCCAATAAAGACAAATACAGAAAAGACAATTATATCCTTCATGGGTAAGATTTCTTAGACGTGCTAGTCTAAGTGGGAGGGTAAAGAATTGCTTTTGAAAGCTGAAGCAAATACTTTAAAAAGCTTTTGTCTATTCCAAGCAAATGATTAAAATTTAGCTGTCTCCTGAAATCACTTTGTTTAGAAAAACTGAGTTTTCACTTGATATGTTCATCCATTTAATAAGTCTTTCCCCATTTCCATACATTGGATGTTTCTTTAAAAGTGGATTATAATCAATCATTATTTTATTTGCTTATATTCTTGTATTCTTTCTATATCCTTCAGTAAAATTTCCGTTTGCTCCAAAATGACAGAACTTACATCTAAATTGCTCGCCACTGTATGCCCAACACAGCACCTGGCACACATTAAAAAGTCCTTCAAATTTTTTAATGAGTAAATCATTTCATTCACTCGATCAACAAATACGTATTGAATAGCTTAATTCCATGGCTGCAACAACCATTTTAAGATTTAGGCAAATGATGCATATGTAAGCTTTTGGGGGCTCTGGAATTAAAAACTCACAAGATGGAAAGAAAGGCAGTCTGAAAGTTCTTTAGAATATAATGACTTAAAACACCTTAAAATTTCACATGTTGGGACTTCCCTGGTGGTCCAGTGGTTAAGACTCCATGCTACCAACACATGGGGTGCAGGTTCAATCCATCAGGAAACTAAGATCGCACATGCCATGCAGTGCAGCCAAAAGATTAAAAAAAAATGTTTTTTAATCTAAAACTCTTTTTCCCCCTACAGTGGGGAAAGGAAACAGTGGGACAAATTGAGAGAGTAGCACTGAAACATATTACATTACCACATACAAAATTAGGGAGCCAGTGGAAACTTGCTGTATGATGCAGGGAGCTCAAATCAGGAGATCTGACACAACCTAGAGGGACGGGGTTGGGTGGAAGGGAGGTTCAAGAGGGAGGGCACATATGTATCAGTTCAGTTCACTTGCTCAGTCGTGTCCGACTCTTTGCGACCCCATGGACTGCAGCACGCCAGGCCTCCCTGTCCATCACCAACTCCCAGAGCTTGCTCAAACTCATGTCCATTGAGTTGGTGATGCCATCCAACCATCTCATCCTCTGTTGTCCCCTTCTCCTCCTGCCTTCAACCTTTCCTAGCATCAGGGTCTTTACAAATGAGTCACTTCTTCACATCAGGCGGCCAGAGTATTGGAGTTTCAGCTTCAGCATCAGTCCTTCCAATGAATATTCAGGACTGATTTCCTTTATGATGGACTGGTTGGATCTCCTTCCTGTCCAAGGGACTCTCAAGAGTCTTCTCTAACACCACAGTTCAAAAGCATCAATTCTTCAGTGCTCAGCTTTCTTTACAGTCCAACTCTTACATCCATACATGACCACTGGAAAAACCACAGCTTTGACTAGACAGACATTTGTCGGCAAAGTAATATCTCTGCTTTTCAATATCTAAGTTGGTCATAACTTTCCTTCCAAGGAGCAAGCATCTTTTAATTTTATGGCTGAAGTCACCATCTGCAGTGATTTTGGAGCCCAGAAAAATAAAATCTGTCACTGTTTCCATCGTTTCCCCATCTATTTGCCAAGAAGTGATGGGACCAAATGCCATGATCTTAGTTTTCTGAATGTTGAGCTTTAAGCCAACTTTTTCACTCTCCTCTTTCACTTTCATCAAGAATCTCTTTAGTTCTTCTTTGCTTTCTGCCAGAAGGATGGTGTCATCTGCATATCTGAGGTTATTGACATTTCTCCCAGCAGTCTTGATTCCAGCTTGTGTTTCATCCAGCCCAGCGTTTCTCATGATGTACTCTGCATATAAGTTAAAATAAGCAGGATGATAGTATACAGCCTTGATGTACTCCTTTTCCTATTTGGAACCAGTCTGTTGTTCCATGTCCAGTTCTAACTGTTGCTTCCTGACCTGCATACAGATTTCTCAGGAGGCAGGTCAGGTGATCTGGTATTCCCATCTCTTGAAGAAGTTTCCACAGTGTGTTGTGATCCACACAGTCAAAGGCTTTGGCATAGTCAATAAAGCAGAAGTAGATGTTTTTCTGGAACTCTCTTGCTTTTTCGATGAATACCTATGTATGTACACCCATGCACATATGTGTATACCTATGCACATATACCTATGGCTAATTCACCTATGGCTGATTCATGTTGATATATATAGCAGAAGCCAATACAAAATTATAAAGCAATTATCCTTCAATTAAAAATAAGTAAATTTTCTAAAAACTTTAAAAATCTTTTAAAATGTCACATGTAAAGAAGCCACAATTCAGCATTCTTCAGTATGAATAAAAACTATTTATTAGTGACAGCCCCTACCAGTTTACAGATAAACATTTTGATATAACTACTCTACCATAACTTACTTCTTTCTACAAAAGCAAAACCTTTCAGTACCCAAATAGTGAACAAAAGCTGCAAGGAATGTTGTCACTAAACAAAGGTAGGGCATATGATGTGAACCTGCCACAAAAATAATCCTGTGGATTCAATTCTTTTTCTCACCCAATCAGTTCTGAGACCCTTACCTTGCTTAGCTTATTATATACTGCCTCCACCAGTACTCCCCGAAAGGGGAGTACAAAATAATATTTCCTTATGATTAATGAGAAGTTACCATTTCTGTCCAAAATTAACAGTTAACAAGAGCTAGTCATGAGGCTCAGGGCAAATCATAAATCTTTTTTGTATATGCCCCATTTATCATCACATGGTTTCCAAGAAGATGACCCCGGATGAATTTCGGTGATGAGCTTGCTTATCAAACTTCTTTAACAGTTGAAGACATTCCTGCTGCCCTATCTTACTGGGGAGTTTAGAAAAATAAAAGCCTTGGCAAACGTAAGAGTGTTGCATAAATCTCCCATGAAGAAGAAGAATAAATATACTCTATGAGCTGCTACTTGGACATTCTCCTGATTTATTGGGAACACTTATAGTATGGATATGGATCTTATTTCTGTATCCTAAAAAGCAGAGAATCACAGCTTTAGAGACCAGATGGTTCTGCCCTCCCTTAATGAATAAGGAACCAGAGACTTAGAAAAGAGATTCAACACTGGGATTAGCTCCCTCTTCTTTCTCCTCATCCAATGCTCTTTTCCCAATAACCAGCTATTAATAAACTGGTACAGTAGCCTTGGGTCTCCTTTCTCATTATGATTGTGCCACACAACCACAGGGGAGGCTGGTGTGACACACGCGGCCCTCTGGAAGAAGGAACTCTCAGGTCTCTGAACCCTGTGTGACCACCTGTGCATATGTGGCAGTGAGGCACTGGCCTGCATCAGAAGTGAGTGCAGGAGAGTCAGGGCAGAGGAGCCTGAGACAGGATGAGAGCCAAGGAAGCAAGAGCCAAAGAAAATGAAGCTTTTAGGAAGCCTGAGTTACTCCAAATTCAGACCCACATTTCAAAAAGAATACACACGGAGACTTCACTGGTGGTCCTGTGGTTAAAAATCCATGCTTCCACTGCAGGGGGTGTAGGTTCGATTCCTGGTCAGGGAACTAAGATTCCACAAACCATGTAGGGCATGGCCAAAAAAAAAAAAAAAAAAGAATACACATATGCCCCCACATTTCCTACTGGATATCTTCTAGTCATTTTTTTTAATCTCCTTTTTAAAAAATCCATAATTACTTACCATAAAATATAATGATTATTTTCCATAATGTTAAGAAGTTGGATAAGAAAATTCCCAGTTTATAGGCAATTTTACAGGAACCACCTCACCATTACTGGAACAATGCAAGTGATTCCAAATGAGTCACTATTTCCAGCCCTGATTTCTCGGCTACATGCTATCAAACATCTCCAACTTGGCTTCAACGCATTTCTCCTGAACAGCTCTCCTGCTAGATGATACTATGTTCTTTTCACATGAGAAACGTTGAAGTCATCCTTAATTCTTTCCTATTCTTCTTCTCCATACCACTAGATGCTAGCAAGACTCTTCATTCCCGTTTCTTCATATCCATCCCTGTACCTTCCTGTCTCACATCTGTCCAACATTCCTGGTCTTCTTCACCTTCAGTTCAGTTGCTCAGTCGAGTCCGACTCTTTGCGACCCCATGAATCGCAGCACGCCAGGCCTCCCTGTCCATCACCAACTCCCGGAGTTCACTCAGACTCACGTCCATCGAGTCAGTGATGCCATCCAGCCATCTAATCCTCTGTTGTCCCCTTCTCCTCCTGCCCCCAATCCCTCCCAGCATCAGAGTCTTTTCCAATGAGTCAACTCTTCACATGAGGTGGCCAAAGTACTGGAGCTTCAGCTTTAGCATCATTCCTTCCAAAGAAATCCCAGGGCTGATCTCCTTCAGAATGGACTGGTTGGATCTCCTTGCAGTCCAAGGGACTCTCAAGAGTCTTCTCCAACACCACAGTTCAAAAGCATCAATTCTTCGGCACTCAGCCTTCTTCACAGTCCAACTCTCACATCCATAACATGACCACAGGAAAAACCATAGCCTTGACTAGACGGACCTTAGTCGGCAAAGTAATGTGTCTGCTTTTGAATATGCTATCTAGGTTGGTCATAACTTTTCTTCCAAGGAGTAAGCGTCTTTTAATTTCATGGCTGCAGTCACCATCTGCAGTGATTTTGGAGCCCCAAAAAATAAAGTCTGACACTGTTTCCACTGTTTCCCCATCTATTTCCCATGAAGTGATGGGACCGGATTACAGGTCCCATTTAAGTGGTTCCCCTGGACCCCCACAGTACTGGTCCATCATGCCTGTATCAACTTAACTGTCAGTTACAATATCCAAACCTATGTGGTGGTGGTGCTCAGCCGCTCAGTCATGTCCAACTCTGAGGTCACATGGCCTATAGCCCACCAGGCTCCTCTGTCCATGGGATTCTCCAGGCAAGAACACTGGAGCAGGTTGCCATGACCCCCTCCAAGGGATCTTCCCTCACCCAAGGATCGAACTTACGTCTCCTGCATTGCAGGCAGATTCTTTACTCACTGAGAAGCCCCTACCCTAACCTATTCTGATCCCCAAATAAATACCTCCACTCATAACCAGCAAACAACAGAATCTCCTGTTTTGCCATGTTCTTGCAAAGGCCTAACAGTGCCCCCCAGTCAATGTTCAATAAAAGCTTTCAAAACCATCATGATGCATGGCTCATCCCCCTACTAACAGGCCAACTGGCTGCAGAAAAAGTGTTTCATGAGTGGTCTTCAAAGGACTCTTATGGCTCAGAGCCAAGAGCCACAAAGCCACAAGCTGAAAGCAGAGCAGGCATGAGAAGGGAAGGCAATGCACACGTGAACCAAAATGGCAAATTCTTGTGGCTGAGACACGAAACATTCCATGCACCCAGAGAGAACTGGCAGCTCCTGAATCAAAGAGTTGCCTAGATTTTCTTTTTATCTTCTTCTGCCAAGCAGAACAGAAAGATTTCTGCATCCAAAATGAGACTCTGGTTGGCCCTGATGATTCTGTATTGGTAGCAAACCCCCCCAGCCACAGCCCATCATTCCCTGACAATTCTCCACCCTGAAACAATGCAGCATGAGGATTTCTAGTAGTAACAATGCAAACTATCCCACTGCATGAAAACTTGGCACCACTGACACCACCTCAAGAAAACAAAAAGGGGGGGGAAAGCCACTGAGGAAGAAAATATTCTTACTGTCAAATACCAAAAAAAAATTAATATATTTCAATAAAAAATAAACAAATGGAATCTTTTCTCCACATAAGAATCCAGAAAGTGGTATTCCCAAATAAAAGTTACTATCACTAATACTAAACTGAAAAAAGTTACCACCAATATTATAGACGTGTATGTGGCTTCTGTTCTCAAGCAATTAAAGATATGGGGACCCTATCCTGGCAACTCCCTGGCAGTCCAATGGTTAGAACGGCACGCTTTCACTGCTGTGGGCCTTGGTTTGATCTCTGATCGGGGAACCTGCGAGGCACATGGTGCAGCCAGAATGTAAAGAAGTAAAGACATGGGGTCCCATCCTGAAACAATAAAGCTCTGCAGGCTTCCCTCAATCTCAAAGATGCAAGTACCCATACAGGAGGATCTCAGAAGAATCCCATCACGTCTCATATTTGCTCAAAGCTTTTCAATTTCAATCGATTTGGAACTGCTCAATTTCAACTGATTTTTAACACTAATTCTATGATGAACAGTCCCCATTTTTAATATAAATTTATTTATTTTAATTGGAGGTTAATTACTTTACAATATTGTATTGGTTTTGTCATACATCAGTGAGTCTCAACAACCAAATGACTTGCTTAAGATTTCATGGTTTGTGACTTGAACTCAGATCTCATGGGTCCTAGTTTAGTTCTTTACAATACTGACATCTCTCGTTTGTTTCAACCGGTTGATTCAGAATGAGGGCATGGCATAAATCAGGAAAGGGAAAAGGGGATAAGGATAAGCATGAAGGAACCAGACTGTAATGAATATCCAATGCCAAAGGGTAGACATTTAGCTTTTTCTGGGAGGCAGTGGAGAGATGTTAAAGAAATTGAGCACAGTTATCAAAGGAGAATGGTTGTGTTTTAGGCAAAAATCATGTACTTTGAAATGATTTACACTCTCCCCCCATCATAAAGCCCACTGAGGATATACATTTTTTAAGAAAGCCTCATTTGTTGCCACTCATCTGAAACTATCACAGTATTGTTAATCAGCTATGTGAAAGTGAAACTGTTAGTCGCTCAGTCCTGTCCAACTCTGCAACCCTATGGACTGTAGCCCAACAAGTCCTGTATCCATGGAATTCTCCAGGCAAGAATACTGAATTGGGTTGCCATGCCCTCCTCCAGGGCATCTTTCTGATCCAGGGTTAGAACCCGGGTCTCCTGCACTGCAGGCAGATTCTTTACTGTCTGAGCCACTATACTCCAACATAAAATAAAAAGTTAAAAAAAAAAGAAAGAAAATAAAGAAAGCCTCCTTTGTAAAACTGCATTACATCCACCCCTAACACAAATCTTGGTCGATAGGGAAAAATGAATTTCTAAATGATTCACTGATAGTCTATAAAATTAAACAATCTTTTCACCCAAACACAAATATTGTGAAATGTTGCATAATATATATTCCTCTAACAAAGTCACAAATTAGAAATAACTAACACATTAGTGGCTGCAAGCAGTTCTGCAGGAAAGAACCTGTTTACTTGTATACAACAGCATTCCTCAAACTTACCTAAACATGGAACTTTTAAAAGTACTATATTTATTAACATAATATAGAACTAGCATTCCACAGTATATTCCCTTGGAAATCATGGAGCATTTAGTCCTAAGAGAATGAAACTCAACAGAAAGTGAAACCCATTGATAATTGACACAAACATACAAAATACATACAATTCCTTCCTTTTAATCAGCATTAGAAACCAACACAAACTTATAATTTCTCTCTGAGCTTGCCCACATGCCACATCAGTGGCTCCCAACCTTGGCTGCAAATTTAAGTCAGTTTGGCAGTGTGGGGGGCGGGGGGAACACTAATGCTCAAGCTTTACTTCCAGAACAATTAAACCAGAATCTCTAGTTTATCCATCAATAGGTTTTAAAAGGTCCTCAGGCAAACCTATACCAATGAAAGTTAAGCACATTGTTGTAGATAAAAAGTTTGCTAACTCTAAAATGGTTAATGGTAGAGTCTGGGGAAATGGGAAAGGGAATATGAATTCCACTTAATTCAGTTAGAAACTCTTCATCTGAAAAAAGAATTGGCTATATTTATTTTGCATACAATACTGGATCTCGAATATTCCTAGCCTTCTCTGTACTTGTTCATAGCTACATAATGGTGGTTTAATGCTATTACTAGAATATGTTAAATCGTTGATGGCCAACAATTTCTTTAAGAGAAGTTTTCATTTTAAACAAACAGAACCAAATTTTCTAATATTTGCCAAATTGGAATCACTGGTCTCAAGTTTTCATTTGATTCCCATTAAACACAGCCAGAAGTAAACTGCAAAGCCAAAGCTTTCAACTGTCTTCCTGGAAAGTACAGTTTTTAAAACTGCCTATCATAGGAGGTTAGTTAAATGATGCTATTTATTTTATAGCCATCATTCCAAACTTGGAAATGCTATCATCCAAAATACAGTGAAGGTATTACAATAGTTGAAAACCCATGTTTCAAAGCACATTTAAAAGTTCATCTTCCTGGGAATGCATTTCCCCTCCAGGAAAGAAGAGGGAAGAAAAAAGTAATAATATATCCCTCAACCAAGCACTTACAAAGAAGTCAGAAGCTGCAAAACAAATCAACACAAAATGTCTGGTTATCCTGGCTATCATCTTTAATTCTCATCATCTTTCAATACACAATGAATACAACAGTATGATTTCCTAAATTTAATCTGAACTTCCAAACCTTCTACTCACCCTCTCAACCTTCCACTTCATTCTGCATAATTAGCTCAGAAAAATGATATAATTATATACACACACACATATATATATATATAACTTTTGACTCATTTGCTCTCTAGGTCACAGGACAGAAAAACATGCTCCACTGTCTTTCTCTTCCTACTGTGCAGCATCCGCGATACTTTGCTCAGGCTTTCTCTAGTCGCAGTATTCAGGTTTATTGAAGGGACTCCTCTTGTGGTGCAGCACAAGGTCTGGAGCACACACGCTTCAGTAGTTGTTGCACACGGGCTCAGATGTCCCGCAGCATGTGAGAACTTCCCCGACCAGGGATCGAACCCATGTTCCCTGTACTGGCGTGCATATTCTTAACCACTGGACCACCAGGGAAGTCCTCTCTCCACTGTCACTTATTTTGCCTTTGCAAAGGCACTCAGGAGGTCCTTTCCACAAGGAATGCCTTTCCATCTTGCCTCCATTAAATCATGTAGGCAGTAGAATGGTCTAGAAAACACCTTAATCTAATCTCAACCCTGCTCTCTGCTCAGAAACTCTTCCACAAGGCCTGCCCTAATCTTGATCAACGTACACCCTTTACCTTTCCTATTCAAACACTTTCTCCTGAGGGCAGCCTTCCCTGACTTTTCTGAGTAGAACAAATCACTCTTTCTGTTTTCTCTATTACTGTCGCCATGTTGGCCGGCACTCCAGTGAAACTTCTCCTTAAGTGTGACCTTTCTGAGGACAAGGGCCAGATGGAAACCTTCCCTTCTCCCACAATCCTGCACCTGGACAGTATCGAGCTCACAGGGAGGGTGGAAATTGTCTCACAAATGGCCTCCTTAGCATCTTCGTAAGTTCAGTTCAGTTCAGTCGCTCAGTCATGTCTGACTCTTTGCAACTCCATGAACTGCAGCAAGCCAGGCCTCCTTGTCCATCACCAACTCCTGGAGCCTACCCAAACTCATGTCCATTGAGCCGGTGATGCCATCCAACCATCTCATCCTTTGTCATCCCCTTCTCCTCCTACCCTCAATCTTTCCCAGCATCAGGGTCTTTTCAAATGAGTCAGCTTTTCGCATCAGGTGGCCAAAGTATTGGAGTTTCAGCTTCAACATCAGTCCTTCCAATGAACACCCAGGACTGATCTCCTTTAGGATGGACTGGCTGGATCTCCTTGCAGTCCAAGGGACTCTCAAGAGCATCTTTATAAAGCCTGTATTTAATCTTTCATTCTAAGCTCTTCTTGGGAACATCATTCCCTTCTGCTTGAAGGCTCTCTGAAGGAAGAAATTATTTCTCCTCTAGTATTTCCACTGAAGAAGGAAATAGCAACCCACTCCAGTACTCTTGCCTGGAAAATCCCATGAATGGAGGAGCCTGGTAGGCTACAGTCCATGGGGTCACTAAGAGTCGGACACGACTGAGCAACTTCACTTTTTTCAATTTAGTATTTCCATAAAACCAGGTGACAGAAGTCTCCAGGTTGATAGAGTATGAGGTTGCTGCTGCTGCTAAGTCGCTTCAGTCGTGTCCGACTCTGTGCGACCCCACAGACGGCAGCCCACCAGGCTCCCCCATCCCTGGGACCCTCCAGGCAAGAACACTGGAGTGGGTTGCCATTTCCTTCTCCAATGCATGAAAGTGAAAAGTGAAAGGTTAACACACTGTATTTTTTAATGTGTGAGAGGGAAGCTAAAGTGAAGTGCTACTCACAAATGAGAAGAAACACACGTTCATGTTCCTATTAAATACTGAAATATACTATTTCCTCAATTTTGTTAATATTCTCTCTCAATCTACTGGCTAAAACCAGGAAAAATGTAGGCTCTCCCAACCTACCAACCTAGGGACCACACCACAGAGCTTCCCAAACAGCGCCTCCTATCGACTTACACGTGGATTTGGACCATTGTCTTAGAAAATCCCATATAAAAATATAACAGGAAGAAGTTCTATTTAAGAAAACAACTCCAAGCCCACTGAGTTTAAAGTTTTCTTATTCGCATGGGATTAAGGTTTCTTGGTAACTCCAAAGTAAACAGGCACATGGGAATTGGAAGATTTTTTTCTCCCCCTCTCAAAAGACTAATTGATTGTGAACTCAAGAAAGAAAATCGAGAAGGAAACACAGAAGCCTCTATACATAATATTTGCCTGTAGTTGGTTTCATCTCTGGCTAAATTCCTTCATTCCCAATCATCATCACTTTAACCATTAAGAAACAAAATTTTAATAAGTAAATGATAGTCTAGGGTGACAAAAGTACTAAAAGTAATAAATGCTAAGGAAGAAAGGCACGCTTATACACTCCTCCTAGACCATTTTGATTTCACCAAGGGGGAAAAAGAGGTAATGAAATCTTTTTTCTTTTTTTTTACCACTTAAAAGGCAGCTCCTTTCAAGAAGGAATTTGCCTCCAACGAAATAAAAATCTGCCAAAAAACTAGTTTGGACAAGCCACGACTGTTGAACATACAAAATAAGAGTGTAACATTCAGGATATTTAATAATTTAATTCAAGGATCATGTTACTTAAAGAGGCAAAGAGTAACAATGTGTTCTCCCTAACCACTACTAAGAAACACAGAAAATGTTGTACAGCTGTACTAACCACTTTGCATGCTGGCTGACTATAAACTTCCCTCAAAAAGTGTAACACTACAATGTTAGTGCCAATGTCCAAGGTGAAGGAGGAAATCCTACAATGTACAATAAAAGTCCACAAGAAAACCATTTTGGAAAATAAGGACAGCACAAGCTTTTTCCACCAGAGATATTAACAGCAATGACTACCTTATGATTCTTTGAATAATGCTGGCAACTGGCTACCAAAAAGAAACACCTTGAATAAGAATACTGAAAAGAGAAAGTGAAGTTGCTCAGTCTGTCCAACTCTTTGTGACCCCATGGACTGTAGCCTACAACACTCCTCTGTCCATGGGGTTTTCCAAGCAAGAGTACTGGAGTGGGTTGCCATTTCCTTCTCCAGAGGGTCTTCCCAACCCAGGGATCGAACCTGGGTCTCCCACATTGTAGGCAGACGCTTTACTGTCTGAGCCACCAGGGAATAAGAATACTATTCATATACAAATACATATGTGTATATTTACATATATACACATACACACAAATACACGCACACACATGCACACACATATATATATGAATTCCATTCACAGTGTTCATCATGTACTGGTATGATGTACTTTTATACATGAAAACATACCATACCAGTATATGATGAATGGGCTTCCCTGGTGGCTCAAACGGTAAAGAATCCATCTGCAATGCAGAAAATCAGGGTTCGATCCCTGGGTCAGGAAGATCCCCTGGAGAAGGGAATGGCAACCCACTCCAGTATCCTTACCTGGGAAATCTCATGGACAGAAGAGGCTACAGTCCAAGGGGTCACAAGAATCAGACATGATATCATGAGCACTCTGTCTGAATAGAATTCATGTGTATGTGCTACTGTATACATAATTTAATGACCCATTGTGGCAGGATGTCTTATGTCTTATTTAGAGAGCACTGCTCCTTTAAAGATGCAACTTAATTTGAGATACTCATTGAAGGGTTAAACTAGTTTAACAAGTACGAGCATAACCTTTTGAAGAGGTGGTGATTTAGTCACTAAGCTGTGTCAGACTCTCAGACCTAACAGACTGTGGCCCACCAGGCTCCTCTGTCCATACAACTTCCCCGGCAAGAATACTGGAGTGGGTTGCCATGTCCTACTCCAGAGAATCTTCCCAACCAAGGAATCGAACTCTTGTCTCCTGAAAAGCAGGCAGTTTACTGCACTGCAGGCAGATTCTTCACTGCTGATCCTTTGAAGAGGATAATTATGAAATTATTCAAGCAATCGAATACCTTTTATACATTTCCATCTGAAACTTAATTACAAGGCTTTCCAGTTTCTCAATCACATCAAGAGAAAGGAAGAAGACTGCAAAGACACCTATCGATTCAAACTTGAGAAATGTCACAAACTGCCAGCTCCCCACCAGAGGCATGAATTACTTCTGCTATATCTGCTTCTCAAGTTGTTTTTGTTTTGTTCCACATTTCCTTCTGTAGAGTGGTTTCTTCTGCTGACTCAGCTTCTTCTTCCTATAACCCCAGAGCTTACCCATGGCCCTTACGGCCATTGCTGGCTTCTCCGCGACCCCACCCAGTATCATGACATTTCCCTCCACAGTCCCACAGCCACGCGAGGTCTTAGTTTCCCCAATCTGTTAGGGACAAGTCTCGCTCAGAGTTTTCAGAGCAAGCCACACCGGTCATGGCCAGTATATAGAGAAGGTTCATCTTTGGATCTGGTGCCACATCTAGGCCTGTTGGCTGAGGCTGGAAGAGCCAGAAAGCAGGTGATGCAAAACACAGCCTGCTCCTCTCCCTTCCATGGGAGGGGACATGAAAAGACAGGCATATAATCACATAAATGACAAAGTCCATACATTTAAAGGTACTAACCAGAGACAAAGCAAGATAATAGCTGAATTAGCCAAAGGACAAATTCTAAAGCAATCTATTTAGTCAAAATAAAATGCAAAATGTTAAATACATCAGGTAAAAGGCTGTTCTTTAAGAAACCAGAAAGGATTCCTAAATTAAAGAAAAGACTTGACTCATTAGATGACAATAAGCCATTATTGTATGTCTCCTGGATAAAGTAAAATAGTGAAATAATAGGTACCAACTTCAGAAGAACCAACCTTAAGATGATCTTGAAACCTGACTGTTTAAACAAAACACAAAGGATTACAAAATCCTTACCATTTATTTTACCATATTAATTTGCCTCCAGCCATTTGGCTGTCCCTCTAATGCACCACAATGACCCTAATTCAGAGCCCTAGTTAGCAAAACTTACAGCTTTAGCCAGAACTTTTCTCACTATACAGGCACAGTCTACATGCTCAAGAGAGCATGCTAATCAATAGCTAAAAGAAAATAATTTATATTTTATTAACAAGAGTTAAAGTCCAAAAAGCATCTTCAGGTCCTGGCTGCCACCAAACAGCTGTCTGACCTTGAAAATACACACACACAAAAAAACCAATTCAATACTATCCGGATCATTATCTAGAAGAAAATGACATCACCATCACACCCAATTTTTCAACATGCCAATTCTTCCATAAATCCATTTCTTTTATTTTTACTTTTTTTGGTGTGGACCTTTTTTTTTTTTTCAAATTTAGTAAGAGATTTTTAATTTTTTAAATTAATAATTTATTTTACTTTACAATATTATATTGGTTTTGCCATACACTGACATGAATCCACCACAGGTGTACACGTGTTCCCCATCCTGAACCCCCCCCCCCACCTCCCTCCCTATCCCATCCCTCTGGGTCATCCCAGTGCACCAGCCCCAAGCATCCTGTATCATGCACCAAACCTGGACTGGCGATTCGTTTCACATATGATAATTTACATGTTTCAATGCCATTCTCCCATATCATCCTGCCCTCGCCCTCTCCCACAGAGTCCAAAAGACTGTTCAATACATCTGTGTCTCTTTTGCTGTCTCGCATACAGGGTCATCATTACCATCTTTCTAAATTCCATATATATGTGTTAGTATACTGTATTGGTGTTTTTCTTTCTGGCTTACTTCACTCTGTATAATAGGCTCCAGTTTAATCCACCTCATTAGAACTGATTCAAATGTATTCTTTTTAATGGCTGAGTAATACTCCATTGTGTATATGTACCACAGCTTTCTTATCCATTCATCTGCTGATGGACATCTAGGTTCCTTCCATATCCTGACTATTGTAAACAGTGCTGTAATGAACACTGGGGTACACGTGTCTCTTTCGATTCTGGTTTCCTCAGTGTGTATGCCCAGCAGTGGGATTGCTGGGTCATATGGTAGT
Organism: Oryx dammah; assembly: GCF_014754425.2. NCBI lineage: Eukaryota > Metazoa > Chordata > Mammalia > Artiodactyla > Bovidae > Oryx > Oryx dammah. The sequence continues at coordinate 1,460,593 of NW_024080471.1, forward strand.
TCTATTTCCAGTTTTTTAAGGATTCTTGGTGTGGACCATTTTTAAAGTCTTTAATGAATGTTACAATATTTCTTCTGTTTTATGTTTTTGGCCACGAGGCCTGTGGGATCTCAGCTCCCCAACTAGGGATAAAACCCATGCCCTGTGCATTGGCAGGCAAAGTCTTAAGCAGGGAAGTCCCCGTACACCCATTTTAAAGCAGTAAAGTTTAAAGCTCTTTACTAAATGTCACAGCGTTCCCTGGAGTCACATGAAGAGTCACTGCCTTACCCAACTAGGCTGTCATGCTGTGGTCAAGCCCTTTTCTGTGGGGGTCCATAATGAAGAAAGAAAATCAGGCAGGAGTTCCCACTACACAGAACCGGGAGAGGTGAACTCTTTCAAGGGACGCTCCCCGCATCTCCATGTTCTGGCCACCTTAACCGCCACATGATCTCCAGGCCAAAGGTCAGGTCAGACTACAGTGAAAGAGCATGTGAGCAGTTTCTAAGTGGGCTTACCTGCTAGTCAGAACTCTAGTATCCTTAATTTTATATTACGTACCTAGCAATGACAATATGAGCCAAACATTCCTCCTTATTTGGGTGAAGAGTAGGAAAAAAAAAAAGCCAACTCAGTGCCTGAAGATTACATAGCCTTTAGCTAATTCTGGATCATATCTATACTATGGATATTATGGCCTCACTATAACTGTACTCATCAGCCCATGCTCAAAATATTGTACCAGATATTGTTGCCACATTTAACATACAACATTGATCCTGCTCCTAAAAGAGAACAGAATGGTAAGTGGTATGAAAATTAAGTCATATGATAAATAAAATTTAAGTTATCTTTAGTCTGAAGACATAAAGATGTTATTTTAAAAAATCTTCAAAAAAATTTTTTAGACCTCCAAATGGCAAAACAAGAAGAGCACGTGGATGAAAGAAAGGTGGAAACTTTCTGCAAATCAGCACTGACTAAAAATCATTTGCCTTGTATATATATGTGAGACCTGTACGGTCTTTATACCTGCTGTAGGTGATACAGAAGGAACTTCAGTACTTCATGGGAGGCAGAATCAAATGACCTTTGACAATTCTCTCAACAAAATATTGTGTGTTCTACAAACTGGCATTAATTTATGTATTCATGCACAACCTCAACCTAGATCAGCCATTATGATCTGTTTTCCTCCATGAGGTGGTGGCAGTGGTGATTAATCTTGATTTTAAAAATAACATGGGTTCACTCCATAAAAAGTGTAAAGAATACAAATCAACCATAATCTCACCATTGAGACAGAACTTAACATTTTACAATAATTTTCTTAGTAATCTTTCAAGGCACAAATATATATAACAAAATTTGAGTCAACCTATTTATATGCCTTTTGTCCTGATTTTTGTATTGATATGATAATCCATTTCCCAAGTCACTAAATACTGATGGCAAAAGCATGACTTTTAAGGCCTACGTAATAATCCAATCATAAACTCAATTTGATTTTCCACAGCATCCAATGCTTTGAGTCTGGATTTAGGAAGATAGAAGGACATTTTCACCAGTTACAACTAAACTTTCATATGGTATTGCTTATAAATAATACTTAACTATTATTTCGCTATTAAATAATATTATTTAACTTCTAATTATTTAATAACTTAAAAATTATTTTAAATAACTTTTAATACTTTATTTGATAACTTCTTTATTTAGTTAAATAACTTTATTTAATAACTTTTAAAATAATTATTTAAATAACTTTTAATTATTTTTAATAATAGTTAACTATTATTTAACAAGGCTTCCCAGGTGGCTCAGCTGGTAAAGAATCCGTCTGCAATGAGGGAGACCTGGGTTCCATCCCTGGATTAGGAAGATCCCCTGAAGATACAAAAGGTTACCCACTCTAGTATTCTAGCCTGGAGAATTCCATGTACTCTATAGTCCATGCAGTCACAAAGAGTCGGACACGACTGAGCGACTTTCACTTTTCACGTTCACTATTATTAGTCACTTTAAAAAACCATAGTAGCAATTAGGGTATATTCATGGCCATCAAACACCCAGTTTAAAGGACTCTCAATTGCACCCCCTATTTCCACGGCTGCAGGGAGAAGAATAAAAGAGCAAATGTGGTTCTCATAAAGCAGCGTGAAATGACTGCCGAAGAATACCTGACACGATGACAGAACTCAACAGGTAACTGTACAACACACTCAAGAACACAGGCTTGACACCAGGCTCATCTTGCTCAAATCAACACAAAGACAGAACTTAGAGGACACTAAGAACAGAGAAGGAGCAAATCACATATGATGGTCTTTTTTCTGAATCTTTTCTCACTAACCCTTAACTGCTAGACTCTGCTGGAAGACAGAAAGCAAATTAACAGATATAAAAATAGGACAGATTCTTACCTTTAACAACTTTGTAAAAGATGACCATATGTGAAAAGAATCTAAAGAAGAGTGGATATATATATATGCATGACCGATTCACTTTGCTGTACACATGAAACCAGAAGAACATTGTAAATCAACTATACTCCAATAAAAATTTTTAAAAATGAATAAGTAAGCAAAAGATGACCAGATAACCTGTTTGGGGGGTTGTTTCTTTTTTCCAAGTCATATATGTGCCACTCACCTCTATTTAGTCAGTTGTAGAAGAGAAGAGTGATAGATTCTCTCAATGAAACTTACACTCAGGGTCATAAAGCTGTCGTCAGGAGTAAGAACTCAGGGTCCCTGAATGTTAGCTGTAAGGCCTAACTATCCATTTGTGATGACATCCATTGGTGACAACCTTTAAGTTTGGAATCGAAATCAACCCTGTCATTCTGCAGGCTTCTCCGCCCATTTTCACAACCGTGGCATCAAATACTCCACTGTACATACATCTTTTCGGAATGTTTGCATTGCAAGACACGTGAATATATTCCCTACTGAAACACACACTGAGACTAAAATGTCAAATCTCCTAATTTTATTTAAATCAAATTTGATTTTACATGTTTAAGCAAAAAGCCTCAGTGTCAGAGAAAGCATACCATGAGCTACAGTGAAGTGAATGCACTTCTAAATAATTAAATCAAAAGTTATTTCTATGACCAGAGGACCATGAGCTATCCAAACCAAACAAACTAATGGCCAGTGGAGAAAGAAGAAATTGTACTTAGACATTTCTGTCTCCTTTCCAATAAAAATATTTAAGTAGTCCTCATCTAAGACCACCTAATGTACTTGTTTTGCGATACAAAGGGAGTCAGCCATTCCTCCAAGCAATTTACCCCAGAAGACAACATTTGCTACTTTCCAGTCTCAAATTGACAAAAGTAATCTATTTGCCTAAAAAGATGAACTTGAGGGTAGTAAAAATATACCACATAAACCATCAAACAGTTTCTTATTTATACTGGCCTTAGTGATAAGCCCTTCTGAAAAACCATAGTTTACAGGTCAGTTTTCTAACTGACGTATTTTAAGGATATAAAATACCCCACATTTAAAACATGCGATGTGTACTTTGTGGAAAAATTATGTATATGCCCCAATGTAACAGAAAATCTGGTTTCATCCATTACAACACTCACTGGATTTTCCCCTCTTCAGCCAACGGGATTCAAGATTCCTAAAGCATTTTGCTTTGATGAATCATATTTGTAATACAATCACTTTACTCATCCCCACCTAATACAGTGTAACACATTTTCCCCTCCAAGATCTCACCATAGTCATTTCACAAGAGAAATGTAAAAAAGAACTGATTAAAGGAAACAGGACAGACAGTGAGTAAGCCATGAACTACTGCCCACAGAACTGTAAAACTCCTGGCAGATCATTTCCATGTGTTTTAATTAAAGTTGCCATGACAAGTGGACAAAAACTAGACAGAAAGCGATCAAAGTTGAATCCATTCCCTCCTTTTGTAAGTACAGTTAGAGTCAAAGAATAAAGAACACAATTACTGAAGAATGTGCAAAATTCTAACATAGGAAAACATCTGGGATGTATCCAATATGGTCTAATTTGTAATCTCATCAGCCCATTAAAGAATATTTAAAAGTATTTTATATACATTTTTTTATATATAGAAAAAAAGACTACAGTATATAAACAATAATGCTGGAGAAGACTCTTGAGAGTCCCTTGGAGAGCAAGAAGATCAAACCAGTCAATCATAGAGGAAATCAACTCTGAATATTCATTGGAAGGACTGATGCTGAAGCTCCAATACTTAGGCCACCTGAGGCAAAGAGCCAACTCACTGGAAAAGACGGCTATACTGGGAAAGACTGAAGGCAGGAGGAGAAGGGGGTGACACAGGACGAGAAGGTTGGATGGTATCAATGACTCAATGGACATGAGTTTGAGCAAACTCCAGGAGATGCTGGGAAGCCAGGCACGCTGCAGTCCAAGAGGTCACAAAGAGTCAGACACAACTTAGGGACTGAAAACAAATGTATAAAGAGTGGTTTTCTTTCAAAGGTAGGATGACTAAGTAGATATTTTTTTCTTTTTCTTGCATGTTAATTATGTATTTGTTATAAACAACTTAAAATAACTTATTATAAGGAAAGAAAAAGATTTAGTATAAGTGAAAGTGAAGTCGCTTGGTTGTTTCCAACTCTTTGCGACCCCATGGACTGTAGCCTACCAGGCTCTTCCTTCCATGGGATTTTCCAGGCAAGAATACTGGAGTGGGTTGCCATTTCCTTCTCCAGGAGATCTTCCCAACCCGGATCTCCCACACTGTAGGCTTTACCATCTGAGCCACCAGGGAAGTCTCTAGTATAAGTGACTAGGAAATTAAAATCTATAAATCAAACTGAGTATCAAAGCGTGATAACATTTAGTTTTACCAAATTTTTCTGACTATAGTAAATTTTATACAAAACCATTTCCTCCATTAAAAGATATTATAGGTTGAGCCATATCCCCCAAAATTCATAATGTTGAAATCCTAACCACCAGTAAGTACCTCAAATGTGAAATGACTGGAAACAGGGTCACTGCAGATGTAATTAGTGAGATAAGATCACTAGACTGAGCTCTAATCCAATAGGGCTGTTGTCCTTATAAAAAGGAGATATTTGGACACAGACAGAAACACACGGGGAGAACTCCACATGCAGACATCAGGTTGAAGCTTCTAGAAGCCAGGAACACCAAAGATGGTGAGCATATCTCCAGGAGCCAGGAGAGAGGCATGGACCAGATTCTCTCTCAGCACTCAGAAGGCAGAGCCCTGCCCATACCTTGACCCTAAACCTCTAGCCTCCAGAACTGTGAGACAATCCATTTTATTGTGTAAGTCACTCAATCTGTGGTACACTTTTACAGCAGCCCTCAAGATAATACAAAAGGTTTCAAAGCATAATACAGAGGCATTACCCTCTTGACCACATTATTTCTTCCTGACAATCTGCCTTTAGTTAGGCAGCACTTGCAAAATCAGTGTTTCCTCCAGACACTCCTCCTCCCACCCCTATGACTACAGTTACATAAGGCCACATACATGAGTTTTCTCCTACAGAACGTGAGAACAAGTGACATATGACAGACCCAGACCTGGACCTTAAGACCAGAGCATCTTCCACCTCCTCGTCAGCTCACATGTGGCCATGGTAATGACCCAGCTTCAACCATACAGATGAGATGCATGCCTTAAGGAACAATCAGTCACAGAAGAGATGTGGGTCTCTCACTGACAGCGTGAGACAGCATTGCCCACCAAGCTGGAATACTCTCCTTGGAATGTTCAAAGTGGAACAAAGAACTGTTCTTTAAGGCATGGTATTGTTGGATGTATCTGCTATACCCGGTTAGTCTTTTACCCCAACAGAGTATCAATGGAAATAAAACACTGTGTGTGTGCATGCTAAGTTGCTTAAGTCGTGTCCAACTCTTTGTGACCTTATGGACTTAGCCCACCAGCCTCCTCTGTCCATGGGATTCTCCAGGCAAGAATACTGGAGTGGGTTGCCATGCCCTCCTCCAGGGGATCTTTCTGGCAATACACAGACAACAGAACAGTCTACAGAAAACCAGGAAGCTCCTTGAAATTAAGTAGTAGCTGTGACTCCAGGGGAGAATTTTAAGTGTAGAGTCAACTAAACAACTTATACATTATGGCTCCAAATTTGACACAATAGATCCGGCGATCCCAGCAGTTGTTAAACTATGATTTCAACCCTTTGTAGAAATCGAACCATTTTTACTCTTAAAAGATATTTAAAGTTTTATTTTTTCATTTTTGAAAATTATTAATGAAAATAGTTAATATAATCATATTGTTATAGTTTTACATATATTTTGACAAAAGAATAATAATAATATCTAGAAGTCTCGTCCTCCTCTTCCAATCCTCTCATCAGGAAGTGTGCGTGCTCAGTCGCTTCAGTCGTGTCCAACTCTGTGCTACCCTATGGACTGTAGCCTGCCAGGCTCCTCTGTCCATGGGATTCTCCAGACAGGAATCCTGGAGTGGGCTGCCAATGCCCTCCCCTCCAGGGGATCTTCCTGACCCAGGGATCGCATCCATAGCATCTCCTGTATCTTCTGTATCACCGGTGGATTCTTTACCACTGAGCCACCCAGAAAGCCCATCAGGGAGAGCTAGTATGAATTCATGAGTTATACTTCCAGGCTTAGATCTTTTTAAAGTCAGGATAATTAAAAAAAAAGGGGGGGGGGGCGAGGATAGTCCAATTTTAAACTAAGCTCAAAGAGAGATTTTAATGTCAATGTCAGTTTGTGATAGATACCCCCAGAGTCAAAATCCAAAAGACATCCTAATAATAAGCATATATAACCTTCATATGTGCATTTCCCTGAAAGAAAAGAAGCATTTTTTCCAAAGATGCTCACAACCAGCTATGTGGTTTATTTTTTGTTCCTAAATGTTTCCCAAAATGCTATTATTTTTAAATGGGAGATATGCAACTAAAAGAAAGTTCCTGGAGGACAATTCAATACTCCTCCTTTCCTTCATTCTAATGTAGACTGTAATTTATTCTTCTCTCTGGTCAAAACACTAAAAACTACTTTTCTGACATTTGAGCTGTTCCACTTTTATTAAGTTACAGGAGCTTTTTCCCATGGTAAGTATTCAAATCTGACACGGACCCTTGTTGATCAGGAAGACACTCTTTATTGAGCTAAAGAAGAAAACGAGATTAAAAAGTACTCCATTTAGTTACTCAGAGACCTCATTAACCTGTGATCAAGAATGGAATCCATGATTCCAACTCATGGTTTGTGGGCTGCACATATGTTCCTGGATTCAGACATGTGTTTCCATTTAAACTGCTGGAATGTATACATAGCTCTGTAAAGAGTGATAAATATTAGCAAATCTTCTAAGAATGAAGGTCCTTTATGACCACATACACCGTGTTTTGATTCAGTTTTTAAAATGTGAGTCATATAAAACTGAACAGTCTGTTTTTTACATCTCTTCACAAGTTAAAGAACTTAAAAAAAAAAAATCCTTCCATAGATTGCATCTATTTGTACCATCACAGACAAACCAAGGCAACTCTGCGATTTCTATTAGTCTTCTCTTTTCTTTGCCCTGTGGCAAGCCTACCCCAGCCAAAAGCAGAGATTCTGAATTGCCCAAGCATTGAGTACAAGCTGTACATGAACCAATGTCAGATAATACCAAGTAAGGGGGCTTCAGACATAGTATACAGATTTCAACAGCAGGAGCCTAAAAAAGCAGGGATGGAAAACTGTGATCTGGCATATTCTATTCGGCCAGCACAGCAAATTTTTAATTAAATCCCTTTAGGAACGCACCCCCACCCCATACAAAGAAGGTACTTCATCATATAGGACAGTCAACCTCACCTGCACTAAGGGCGTCTCAGATGATGCTTTGAAATGGGAATGCTGCATGAATTTCTCCACATCGGAGCTTTTTTCCATTCTGTTTCTTCACTCAGAATGCTCTTTCTACCCACCCAAGCCTATCGCTCTACTTGGCTAATTTCCACTCTTCAAAAGATCTCAAGAAGTCCTTTTTAATCTCCTCAAGTCCCAGTCAAGAGCTTAATCCTCTCTGGCCCAGACTCCCCTGCTATTTAGGCAGCTATATAATCAAACACCAGACTAATTCCTTCAGGGCGGGGACTATGCCTTGCTCATTTTGGTCTTTCCAGTGTGTTTACCACCTGCTGTGTGCAACAAATATTTTCAGAATGAAGAAAGGGCAAGACCAGTATCAGCTCTGAAAATATTCACTTTTAACATCCTTGGAAGAAAATGCAGATGAATGATGAACTAGACAAAAAAAAAGATCAGATCACACAGAAAGCAAGAGAATAAAGAAGCTTACTTGTAAAAGCCACATCTGGTCACACAGGTATTTTCCAAAAGCTTGATGACCTACCACAGCGATATTTCACCACATCCATAGTTACTACTGTGTGTCACTCTAAGACAAACTGTATATTTGTTCCTACATACATGCTTTCTGGATACCAACAACAAACACAAATATCAACATCATAAACTCAAATGAACAAAAGAAAGAAGGATAGGAACTTGAGTCAACTTCTTGGCAAAGACAGACATCTTCCCTTACATAAAACACTAACTTTAAAACAGAGCTAACCAGAAGTAATCAACTGCTCTCGACAGGATCTCAAATCACTTGCCGTCAGTTTTACTCCTGTTTCCCGTTATGACTGGCCAGGCTGACTTCACTGAAGGTCAGAACTTACAGAGGGCCGCCAGGGATATAACAGACAAGGTTACCAGTCGTGAGCAGAGAGGTCCAGTAAGCACCTTCTGTCAATTTTATCACCCTACCCGTGGTCACGCTTACCAGAAATGAAGCCTCTGACGTAAGAGGGGAGGAGAGGGTGAGATGTATGAAAAGAGTAACATGGAGCTGAGCACAGAAAAAAAAAAAAAGAGTAACATGGAGACTTCCATTACCACATGTAAAATAGACAGCTGCCATATGTAAAACAGACAGGCAACGGGAATCTGCTGGGTGTCTCAGGAAACTCAAACAGGGGCTCTGTATCAACCTAGAGGGGTGGGGTGGGGTGGGGTGGGGTGGGGTGGGGAGGGAGATGGGATGGGGGTTCAAAAGGGAGGGGACATATGTATACCTATGGCTGATTCATGTTGAGGTTTGACAGAAAACAACAAAATTCTGTAGAGCAATTATCCTTCTATTAAAAAATAATAAAAAAAAAAAAAAAAAGAAGGACTCCTCTCCAGCTCCCTAGGTCAGGTACGTGTTTAAGGAGGGAGGAAACAGGCAAAGAGAACAGGTAAAGAAGATAATCTGGCAGCGGATGCGACAGTCCTCGCCTCCAGCGGAAAACTTCAAGTTTGCCCAGAGGGAGCTACCTTTGAAGGGTTCTATCCCAAACAGCCTACCACCCTTTTCTTGCCCTGAGCATCTTCGGCTGTAAACCTAGTCCCCTTCACAGAGAAGGAGAGTTTTCAGGGGCTTCCGATGTAGCTACTGAGAGCGGTACATTTCTCTTTAATTATCGCCAAGACAGGAGTAAAAAGTCACTTACCTTCTGAAAAAAGTCTTCCCCACTTTTGCCTTTTCCTTCGGCAGCAGCTGTAAATAAAAATGTATACATTTAAAATAGTTTCGTTTTCCAACCTATGTATTCAAAACACTCTCAAGTATCAGGCACAAGAACACAGAGATGCCAGCCGCGCTCTCCCCACGCTCAGTGCCAATTCACAGGCCTCATCTGTGATATGAAATGGAAAATAAAACACTAGTCCCATCAATCAGACATCTTTAGATACCTTCGCACTCTGTTTTCTGTCTAAAACCCTCACAAGCCTCTATTTTCACACATAGATGAAAGTAATCTTGTGTCTTTTTTCACAGTTAAGGAGCTACACATATGAACAAATGCAACTACCAATAGAATCATCTGTACTGCTGTGAGTACTTCCTGTCTGGAATCAGTTCCAAGCAAGAGACTGCCTTTTCAAGTAATGGCTCATCTGACAAGGCCTCCTCGGAGCTATTTCAGGTTTATGCTTTGCACTGATTATATAATCTACTTGGATTTCAGCTGGCATCATACATGACTTTAATTCACTCCTTTATTCACATTTACAAAGAGAGAGACAAAAGAACAAGAGAATTACAAAGTCATGGTCAAGGTCCCAGACAAAATTTCACCTGAGATTAATTTAAAGGTCATTGTATTTGAACATTTTTGTGTCCAAATGGTAGCCTACAAATAAAGGACAAGCCCAGTTTTATATGGGCAAAAGTTTTAAGGTCCTGTGGACATTTTCTTTTTAATCTTCAGAGAGAGGAGAACAAAGAGCTAATGGCCTCTTGCTTGCAACAGCCTCAAATCACATCTTTCAGAATGTAAACACTAGGTCTCGGATTCAGGCAGGGGTGAAACAGTGGTTAACAGAAAAAGCCACCCCCTGGCCAGGACAGAGAAATGAGCTGGAGCAAGAACTTCTAAGCTGAAATCTGGAAGACTGGTACCCCAAACACCTAATGGGCAATACCATCAAGGGACACTACTGTGTGTGTGTGTGTGTGTGTGTGTGTGTGTGTGTGTGTGTGTGTGTGCGTGCACGCCTGTATGTCTGTGTGTGTAACAAGTGCACTCGCTAAAGTTCCTGAAAACTCAAGAATTGTGTGTGTGTGTATGCATGCCTGTATGTCTGTGTGTGTAACAAGTACACTCGCTAAAGTTTCTGAAAACTCAAGAATTGTGGCCAATCAGTCCATTAAGTAGAGAATTCAAAATTCAAAGAAATCCTCTCTGTCCCAGAAAAACAGTATTAAAGTCTAAATTCTTTTGTCACCAACTTTAATTTCACAGTTAAATGTAAGATATCTTCTACTATTTTGTAAAACTGTGTATTTTTATTGACATTGTTTTCATCTAAAAAGCAGAGCACAGAGTACACATTTCTGTAATTTTCAAAGAGAGTTTGGGAAATGTATAAAACAAGAGCTAAAAAGAAATAATAAATTTAAAACTGTATTCTGTGGCAGCTAAATAGTTCCTCAGAGATGTCATGTTCTCATCCCTGGACTGTGAATAAGTCACCTTATATATGCTAAAGGGATTTTGTGGGTGTGATTAAATTAAGACCTTGAGATGGGAAGTATATCCTGAATTAGGCAGGTGGACCCACTGTAATCACAAGGAGACCTTTTAAGAAGGGAGAAGGAAGGTCAGAGTCCAAGAAGGCAATGTGACAAAAGAATCAGAAGGAGAGAAGGGCATTGATTGCAAAGGAGAGAGTCAGAGCAGAGAAACTTACAGAGACGCTATACTGCTGGCTTTGAATGTGGAGGAGGGGCCGCAAGCCAAGTAATACAGGCGCGCTCTAGAAGCTGGGAAAGGCAAGGATCTGGATTTTCCTCTAGGGTCTTTGGAGGAAGTGCAGCCCTGACAATACCTTAGGATAGCCCAAATAAAACACATTTCTGACTTCTGACCACCGGAACTATAAGATAATAAATTTATCTGTTACAGCAGAAAAGGAAACAAATACATAATTTCAATGCCATCTTAACTTCACTTTTTGCACAAACACATCATCAACAGGACAAACTGAGCGCAGGCACTGATGTGAGCATCTGAATCACACATTTCCACAGATTTTATATTCTAGCTGCACCTTGTGGCATGTGGGACCTTAGTTCCCTGACCAGAGATCTAACTGCAACCCTTGTACTGAAAGTGGGGAGTATTAACCACTAGACCACCAGGGAAGACACACAAATTTTTTGCAGTTAACTCTACAAATTATGATTTTTTCACTCTAACTAGGGAATATACCAATAGTGAATTCTTGAAAGAACATAAAGAAGCAATTTTGAACAAAAAAAGAGAGAAAAGAAGGTGAACATGATTGGTCCTAGCCAGAGGGCCAGAAAGATAAAAGATCGGCACCCCAACCTAATGACACAAATGCCCTGGGGACACTTCAACTCAGCTACCTCTTGGGCTGGCTTTATCTCTACAGCTAAAAATAGTTTAAAGTCGCTCCTGCTCCATGATACAACTGTGTGGCAATGAAAACTGCATACCAAGCCACGAAGATTAGAAAAAAATTTTAGTGACATCACGGAACTCTTCTTTTAAAAAGAAATTTTAGAATCAAAGGTATATTCAAAAGCCTATCAAGCAGGGCAGATAAACGCTTTCACCCACAGGGGACTCCTTCACAACTTAAAATTCATCGGTTTAAATTTCATGATACAATGATGTTTTATTACAGAAACCAGAAACTTCCTTTAAGATACTTACTTTGCTCATGACAAACGCATTATGTCACAACCTTGAAATGCCCCTTCATGCCAAGTCCAGCTAAACAGACTTCACAGACCGGCCTTTCAATCCCTGGATGAATTAAAAGCCAGGGGAGGGGGAGGGGTGGAATTTCCTTAGTTACACATAAATTATAATTACGCTCCCAGGAAAACATCTAAGATTTAGCCAGAAACCTGCACCTTTAACAACCTTATGATTTGAGGGGCATCAAGAGGCAGGGGAGCTGGAAATGGCACAATTGGTGCCATCAAAAATCTCTGGCTTTTTTCATGCCAGAATGTTTATGTACAAGAAACTCCAAATCTGAGCCTAAATTTCCCCTAAATCCTACGACAGCCCACTTCCTAAGCCCACAAGGACCTGGGACAAGCCTCTGGTTGGACTCGTGGGTAGTCATCGTCTCTGGAACAAACCAAGGTGAGTCCCAATCATCGGCCCTTTGCTGGGAGCATCCTTACCTCACCCCCAGGTTGCTGGGTCTCCTGCACTTTCACTGATTCCACACAAGCAAAGCTGCCAAGATCAGAGAAGTCAATCAAGGGAGAGCAACATTTCCCCCAAGTATTCTCTCCCCTCCCTAAGCAGGGATCCTTTTGTGCTCAAATTTGAGAATTCCAAACTCTAAACTCCTCAGCGTTAAAATATCAACTCCTCTTGAATAAACTGAGAGATTGAGAAGGCGGAGGTTTGTGGAGTATTTCTTAGGTATATAAGATGTTCTTTCTATAGAAAGAAAAGTTCACTCTTTCACTCCACAAGTACATAAGTCTCATCCTGGTGACTCAACATAGGCCAGGCCCTGCCTTCATTCAGCTTACAACCTTGACCCATACAAAGCACCCGATGAGTGAGGTCCAAGACAAAATTAAAACTCAGTTCTAGGGACAAGGGTCCCAGAGATCTTTTCACAGTCACCACTCCATCCAAATTAAACTTATTAGAAATCTTAGCTACTCCTATTCTGGACAATGCACTAAAAAGCTAGTCATTTTACTCTTAACACTAGGACTGGGTAGCTACTGTTAGGAGCTCTTCCAGGGAGTTCTTCCAGGGAGACCACTTGAGAGCTAGGTTGCAAGAAAAAATAAGGAGGTATGATAATATCTTGACGCAATGATTTTTTCATTATGTTTCGAGGGGAAAACATAGCCCTGTGAAATGAGCCAACCCAGACTTGATGTCATGGAGCTCTGTGACCTTTGAAAAGTCTGACTATATTCTGTGATACAACAGTCCTATCAAGCCTCACATTCTTATACACTGATACAGCCTCATCTTTTTCATTCACAGCAACAGGAAAACACACGTAATGATTTAGCAGGCTTTTTCTAACTGTCCTTACAAAACAATTTCTGCCTGCCTGATGTTCCGAAAGTTAACCATTTGATGGTTAAAAAAACCTTTGGAATCTTCCTGCCAAAGAAAGCAATTGTCTTTATTTTCATGACATAGAATTCCAGGAATAAATTACTTCACTACTACTGAAACATGGCTTCATGGATTGTGCAGGTAGAGCATTTCACATTTTAAGCTGAGCAATTCATTTTTTATGTTTATTATAATTTCTCCAATGCTTTGGCCTATTTTATTTCACATTTTTTGCTTCATAAGAAATATGGGATGGCAAAAGCCACAGCCAATAAAAACAGCAAAAGTTGAGACAGGTGTAAACTATTACAATCCCCCAAACTACAGGGAAAGTCTAGTTAATTACTGAATTAAAGGTGAGGGCTCGATTTTCAATTCTTCGCAGGGCATACGGAAACTTATTCAAATACCCTTTTCATTCTTAAATGCTTTTCCATAACATCTGATGCTTTATACAGCCAAATCTAAAAACATAAGGGCCAAGGGTCATGTATTTCATATTTAAAATACAGTATGGAATAAAATAATGGTTTTTTTCACCCTTGTGGAATCTGAGCAAGAAAAGACCAAATTCAAATTACAAAAAAATAACTGAGAAATAATTCTTTAAATCTGTTAAGATTCAGGACATTCCCCCTCCTTGTTTTCCCCAGCTGTAGCAGATTTGCAACTAAGAAGGTTGCTGCATTTCAAGTTCACCTGAAAGACAACTATAACAGTTTAGCTAGTCTGATTCTCTTGCAAAAATATTTTACTAACAATTTTTAAAACATTCACTTACTGTGTCTATTTAATCCATATGCTGAAAGAACTATACCATACATTTTATTCGGATATTACTGTTTTCAGAAAACTTCCCTACTATTTGGCTGATTCTGCTGAAAGAGGAATCAGCAACAGATGTCCAAGATGAAGTTTCTGTATACTCCCTTTTAAAAGGGAGTTTTAAAAGAACCTTTTAGAGAATCTTTTAAAGTTCTCTTTCAGTAAGAACTAAACCTTTGTCCAATGGGAATCTTTTAAAAATGCTTTTTTATTTGTTTGTTTGGCTGTGCCAGGTCTCAGCTGCAGCACACAGGATCTTTAGCTGCTGCATGTAGGATCTGCTTCCCTGACCAGGGATTGAACCCAGGCCCCACGCATTGGGAGTGCAGAGTCTTGGCCAATGGACAACCAAGGAAGTCTTTAGAGAACTTTTTATGTTCAATAACCATATCTAACAGTCTAGAATGGCATGCAAAGCTCTGACAATTGACTAAAGTAACAGCAGACATTAAGTTAATTTTTAAAGTTTATTCAGTTCTCAATCAAAGTCTCTCCAATACTCCAGCCAACTAAAGAACATCTCCCAGTTTAAACTCCAGCAGTAAGTAGTGTCATTTGAAGGTAGTATATCATAGTTAAGTGGAAGGATGTTCAGACCTCATCTTTCCTAAAACTCCTTACCTGCTTCCTAAGTCCACTAAGAATAAATCAAATTCACTCACCCTGAAAAAAAATAAAAAATCATGTAGGCCTACCAAAAAAATTCAAGAAACAGCCAAAAATTAAAATAAAATTTTTCTTAAGAGTGGCTGGGTATTTAAGAATGGTCTCTTCAGCTTCAGATTTATCCTTAAGATATTGTTTCATTATTGTAGTTTAAAAAAATTCCCATGTTCAAAAATTCAATAAATTGTTTAAGGGGACTGGGATTATAAAACAAGACATACAACATGGTCAATTCTATACTTAAGTATACATGTATGCACACACATATAATGTATACGCTAGAGGGAAAGAAAAAAAGGATAAACATCAAAATATGAACAAGTGCTATTTGAGTGGTTGACTTATTGGGTTATCACTTCCTTCTTTGCATTTTTCAGAATGCCTTTAAATAGCTTGAATAAATAGGTTTCAATAGCCTTCAATTAGGGGGGAAAAAATCAGGTTAACAGTCATTTGAACCCTTTTTGAGAGAACCAAGATTTTACCATCACTGGAGCCACAGTTCCAGCCCAACATGTATAACAGAAGCTGATAAACGTCTAAGTCAAATGTACACATAAGCTACCTAAGGAGACAATGACTAACGGACTAATGTAACAGGACAGTTAACAGCCCACAAAACCACGCCTGGCACTGAACATCACAGGCCTTAATTACCCTAGCACTTTCTAGACTGAAATACTGATTTATGTGCAACTGATTCTGAGTAAAAAAGTTTAAACAATCCCTAGAGTTCACAACTTCACAACTGAAAACACTTAAACAATCCAATATTTGGAAAACCTCTGAGTCACATCCAAATATAACAGCTAAACAAAAGACAGAAAGAGATGCTCTCTAAAATGCATGAACCAGGGGAGACCTTATTTACTATGTTTCTCATTTTATATATAAGTTGTACTTTAAAAGAAGGCCATTTTTGGTGATGGAAGGTAATTAGAAGAAAAGGAAGGCCATTTTTTATTGAAAGGGCACATCAAATGAAATATGAGCTAAAACAGATAATACCTGTTATATTTATGTTATATTTAGATTTACCACATTCTAAAAGGGTTCAATGGCTAAGAGTTTTAAAGAAAAGAGATGGATAATCTATGATAACTGGGCTAAGAGCGTAGGCCATTACCTGAATGATACCTACACCAAAAATCCAAGACATCCATCGAGGCTATTTTTTTCATTTCCCACCAACGTTTCAACAGAACTAACAGGGATGCCAAATACTATGATGGGGGTGAGAAGTCCTTCTATCTCTTCTGTTAATGGTGGGCCACTGATGCCTCTTTCAAGTTAATACCTGCTAACTAAACAATTAAGTCCTTTGCAGACTACACATCTCAACATTCAGATTTCAGGGAGCTTTTTTTTCCACATTCAGTCTCTCAGGGCAATAAAGCTCTGTCAATATTTCAGAGCCGAGGACAACCTAAGACAGTGGAGGCCCTGCCACACACAGGGCAGTCTAGGAGCCTCCGGCATAGGCCAGTGTTCTCTCATCTACGGGCTTCAGTTTCAGAAAGTATCTGTTGCCGTCAAACATAAGAAAACAAATATTCACCAACATTTACATTATATTATTCATTGCTTCAAACACACTTGAACTCTACAAGAAACTTGGCTAAGAGTTTATTCAGACTTCAAATTTATTGGCCTGACAATGAAGACTTCCTTGAGGGCTGATGACCCTAACATACATCAATGGACTCTGAGTCCAGTTGATTAACAGAAACTTTGGTCTTGTCAAATGTCTTGCATTCACACCCTATTCCTTCTTACATAAGCAATCTCTGAAGCATCGTTTAGTTTGGCCTGTGGTCACAAACACTATTTGATGACTTGAGTATTTACACAATATTTTTTTTAAGCAACACTCTTCTAGCTTTATCAGACACTAAAGGATGTTCATGGCCTTTAAATAGCTCACAAGGACTCTGCCACAGAGCTGTGCTATGGCTACTGAGTGCTTGAAACGTGGCTTGTCTGAACCCAGATGTGCTGAAAGAATTAAAAACACACTGGGTTTCAAAGACAATGCAAAAGAAAGCAAAAACCTCATTAACTGATTATATGTTGAAAGTGTACCATATTTATATATTGGGTTAAAGGAAACAATATTAAAATTTACTGCACTTGTTTTATTTTTCATGTCATTAGAAAATTCTAAATTACACTGTGGTTCATATTCTATTTCCATGTCACAATGCTCCTACGGTGGATAATAACTCTGCTACTACCCACAGAGGATTAAAAAGATTCAAGCAGAGATCACAGTGACATGTCTGAAGGACCAAAAACAATGAATACTTCCAAACAGGAGGAGTCCTCAGCAGCTTGAAATCCAAGCTGTATCTGTCTTAACCCCCTAGGAACATTTTAAAGGAAAAAGCAAAAGGTTACCTGGTGTTGGTGGCGGTGGTGGGAGGGGTAAGGAATTAGAGCAGTTTGAATAAAATATGTAACATTAATAACCATTTCCTTAATGCCCAGCTTTGGCCCAACCCAAAACTATGTAACAGTTTATGTAGATGGTTATTCCATGAATGAAGTTTATATTTCTTCTGTTTGTAGTAACATGGCAATGAGCACGCCAACTGGTTTTAAATCAGAACCAAATGTGTTTCAGGCATGTTAAAGTTCAGGTTATCTGCAGAAATCTGCGGGTGATCTATTTGCTATTCTCCCCTCCAAAATGGACACATGGGTAGAAGGGTATAAAGATGTGCTTCCTTTCATGAGGACTTCTTCAATTCATTTTAACTCTGGAAGACTCATTTATTGATTCATTTAGACAATATTTATTTAGCACCTGAGGAATATACAGAGAGATCAAAATTATGGAGTCAGAGAAAACTGGGTTCACCTCCAGGTTTGCCGTTGACTGTAACTCCAAGTGACTTAGTCTCCCAAGGGCTCTATTTTCACCTTCAAAAATGTAAATACACACTCCATAAGAATTTTAAAAATGGTAACCTGCAACTTTGACCTCAAAGAACCTACATCTTACCTGTAAGCTCTTTGAGGTCAGTAATTTAAAATGACAAGAGTACTCTAAAAGGTTGGACATTACGTAGGAGTCATAATTACAGGAATTCAAAGTATGGATGTAGTAGGGAGCTTCTGAGCTGCCTGTTTAACATGGGAAAGGACTGAGACACATCTCACAAGGGGAGACGTGGAAAGTGAAATCTGGGCAGAGAAAACGCAGTAGATACCCATGCCTGTTTATCAAAAGCTTCAGTTTCCCTTTTATGTGCCTCAGAGCACTTAAAATAGAACCTCTGGGCTTCTCTGGGAGTCCAGTGGTTAGGACTCTGCAATTCCAATGGCAGGGATTGAATCCCTGCTCGGGGAACTAAGATCCCACATGCTACACAGCATGGCCAAAAACTAATAATATCTAGAAGCAAGGCGTGGGGTTCTATTGTCCCACCTCCCCACAGTGGGAATCGGTGGCACCACACTAGGAATTTCGGGGACAACAGTGGCATTAAGGGAATGACTTACGGGGCAACGGACTTGAGGAGCCCTTTTGCTTTTAAGTCTTCTTGGCAGTACAGAATCCAATGGGAAGACAAACAGAAAAAGGTGAGACAGTGGAAAGGCATGATACAGACGACGCCTGAAGCAGTGCAAAAAGAAGACAAGCCTTTGCACAAAACAGACAGATCTGAACATATCTGAAGGTCCTTAAGAACAATTCCACATACAGCAATACTGGTGATGCTCCATACCACTGCACTTACGCACTAAGTCCAGCACTAAATGAATGTCTAGCTGTCCACTCTTCTATGACTTTAGAAATTGTACCAACAGAATGTTGTTGACCTGCCACTCCTAACAACTATTACGCAAGACTGCAATTCCCACTGCAAGGAGAACTCCAGCTCTGGCAATGTACCCTCTCTACACTTTCACTTTCTCCACAAAATTAACCTATTCCAGGCAGATTCTTTACCATCTGAGCCACCGGAGAAGCCCAGTGAACTACCACATGGACAAGGAATTCACATGGCCTTTCCATAATCTTTTATGTTGTCAATACATTTAACTGCATCACAAAATTTATCTTGTTTCACTGGATGCTCCCACTGGCACAAAGAAGGGAGAGCTACTGAAGCAAAAAAAAAAAAAACTGGACCAGGGCTTTCTCAGGTTCCAGGGGACTGGAGTTATAGCAACTTGGAAGACATACTGGAGGAGAAGAGCGCTCATGAAAAAAATTGCCCTCCGATCCCACAGAATCTTAATCACTGTGGTATCCTAGGAATACACATTTTTATAAACATGCTGAATAATTCTCCCATACAGTTAAGTCTCAAGCACTGTGACACTGCCGAAATTATGTGGTGACGCCAGTGCTTTCCTTTCCAAACTATCAGTCAAACTGGTTTTCTATCATCCTAGCTAAGTTGCCCATGACCATCTACTGCACTTTTCACCTGCACCCCAGGACTACAGAGAAATACAATTATTCTGAGGCAGGTAAAGGGTTTAAATCTGACAGCCTCAGTCACTCTTGGCACTGAGGCCATCCCAATGCTCTGAATGTTCATCATAATTCTTTACGGCCCAGAAAAATTTTCAGAACTCACTAACAGATGGTAGAAGTGGTCAAAGACTTAACTTTTATTATTAAAACTGCTTCCAGCCCTTTCTAAACCTGCTCTACTCAGGGTCTGTTGAATGAACACTGCCTCACATTGCATCTCATTAGAAGAGATCTCTAGAGCTAATAATAATCAGCACATGTCCAGAGGCCCACACTCAAGAGGACCAGGTTATGATCTACAGGTTTATGAATGAGCTCAGAAATGCCAAAGCAAGACAGCAAAGGTAGTCATTCAGAGAGGATCTAACCTACAACCCGCACAGGTCCTGCTGCCACAGCCAGCTGCACACTTCCACCTTCTGTAAAACGTGGCTGTGTATAATCAAGTTACTACAGATCCCAGCATCCTCATTCCAAACACCTAGGAAAACATTTAAAGGAGCTCTTATTTCTTAAACTCAGCACTTTGCTGCAGATAAATCACCAGCGTGCTTTTAGGAAATTAAGCTGATCCCCTCCTCCCAAAACACTGGGTTTGAAAAAAGATTAAACTCTTTGAGGGCTAAGCCATCAATTCTCATCTCTGAAAAGAATCATTTGTTTTTGTTAAAACTGATCGAAATCTAACATCTGATTATAATTTGTTCCATTTAAAGGCCTTAGTTGGTTAACATGAATTCATTTCTCATCAGTAGGCAGGAAACCACCTTTAAATGTGGTTTTCATCTCAAACAATGCTTGAGGAATAATTTTCAGGTAATAGTCTTTGGCCTTGGATAAAAGTTATAACCAATATCATTACCTCTATTTCCTTTCATAAAATATGTATGTATATTTATAATGCAAACATGGTGGTCATATTCTAACCCATAGCTTTATTCTTCTTCCCAGAATTGTAACTTTGGTTAAGGATCACATTCTATCTCAATTAAAATGAATCTTCTGTAATAGCATTAGGGGTCTGGATGTATTCATTTTCTTAAGCAGTTCTATCTTCTCAGGAGCTTTTGTACTCTATTTACTTTGGAGAGTTTAAACTCATTTTTCTTAAGTTCAATTTCAAGGAACTAAATGTCTCAGGCTTTGATTATTTACCAGTCTCAAAATACTCAAGCTTTTCCAGTGAGGCTCTGTCAGGCTCTGGGTGTTCATAGTTAAAAAGCACCTCTTCCAAAACAAAGTGTAAAATTCTCTAGATTATCTTTCTGATTTTGCTAAATCTGTTCAGGTTAATTTCAGAATGGTGTGAAAATAAACTCTTGATTACATAAGAGATCAGATACAATACCTCAACCCATCCTCTTTTTAAATGGTGTATTTTCCCTGAGAATTTATAAACATTTTATCTCAAGTAAAGGTTTTATAATTTATAAAACTATGTTACAATTACCACAAAATTCAGAAATACCACAAGCACCAATAAGGATATAGTGCTTGCACAGTACGTATAAATTCATGTAATCATGTTGGAAAATAACTGGGTTTACACAAAGAATAACTGTAATTCTATTTCTGGGAGACCAGGTCCTAAGAATACAATCCAAAACAGGAAATAAAGAGGAAAAACTATCAGCACAAATGAGTTTACTTTAGTAACATTTAAAATAAGCAAAAAGCATGGAGAAAGCAAGAGGAGAATTAAGAAAATTTAGACATAGGCACTTATTCAATTTTTTTTAAGTTATATGAAAAGATGGTTTTGATGATTTGCAAAAGATGAAGCAGTCAGGAAAAAGTGATTACAATAAACTATTCAGTAAAAAAAATTAATAAGCATGATATTTAAATGGATCATAAAACTGTATGTGAAATATGATTACAACTATTAAGTTAAATATTCTTTAAGTGAAAGTGTTAGTCACTGGGTCATGTCTGACTCTTTGCAACCTCATGGACTGTGGCTGGGCAGGCTCCTCTGCCCATGGAATTCTCCAGGCAAGAATACTGGAGTGGGTAGCCATTTCCTTCTCTAAGGGATCTTCCCGATCCAGGGATCGAACCTGGGTCTTCTGCATTGCAGGCAGATTCTTTAGGGTCTGAGCCACCAGGGAAGCCCCATTATTCATTAAACATACACAAAAAAACTAGGGACACTCATTAAAAGATCAAAATGCGTATGCCACGAAAGAATATGATTACTACATTATTTTATAGTGTTATAAACTGTTTTCGTTTCCCAATTTTTCTTGGGATACAGCTGCAGTACTCTGAAAATGACCCTCAAAAAAGTATAGACACACATATCCATAAAGGTAAACCACTTAAGAGTTTTTATCATAAATCGAATCATTTTTTAATTATCTCCCTTAAGAAAATAAGGACTTTATGAATTTGTATTTACTCATCTATCTAACTAAACCCAGTCAACTCTGGATTTCCAAAGGCTATTTTAAGATTAACAAAATCAAGAGGAGGGATGGATAAATTGGGAGATTGGGACTGACATATACACACTACTATATATATAAAATAGATAACTAATAAGAACCTACTGTATATCATAGGGAACTCTACTCAATAATCTGTAAAAACCTAAATGGGAAAAGAATCTAAAAAAGAAAGGATGTATGTAAAAGTGAATCACTTAGCTGTATACCTGAAACGAATACAACATTGTAAATCAACTATACTGCTAAGTCGCTTCAGTCGTGTCCGACTGTGTGACCCCATAGACGGCAGCCCACCAGGCTCCCCCGTCCCTGGGATTCTCCAGGCAAGAACACTGGAGTGGGTTGCCATTTCCTTCTCCAATGCATGAAAGTGAAAAGTGAAAGTGAAGTCGCTCAGTTGTGTCCGACTCTTAGCGACCCCATGGACTACAACCTACCAGGCTCCTCCATCCACGGGATTCTCCAGGCAAGAGTACTGGAGTGGGGTGCCACTGCCTTCTCCAAAAACTATATACTCCAATTAAAAAAAAAAAAAAAGCAATGTTGAAGTTAAAACAAATGTGCAAAACAGTACAAAATCTACCCAAGGCAGGATGTTCACCTTCAAGTAAGTCGTGCCAAGCTCCTCCCACTGCTGTGAGGAAGAGACAGCCTCCACTTTCCCACTGCCTGGCCCTGATTCCATGTAGACTCTCCCCCTGTACCAGGCAGTCAGCTTAATTGTACCTATTCAGTGGCTATAAACAGAACACTACAGCTGTGGCGCTTCCAAATAAGCACTTTACAAATGCAGTCAGGAGCCAACAAAATGAATTTCAAAAATGAGGTGCTATGTTACATGCCTGTCATAGCTGCAAGGGCTGCAAGTCAACTTCTCAAAATAGCGCTGCTGCTCACACCCCCAAGAAACTCCCCCTTCACACTCACAAGCAGAGGCAATGAGGGTCAAGGGAAGAGCAGAGAGTTCACCTCTAGCATTGAAGAAAGAACATCTTGAGCTTCTGTGGATATATCTTAAAGTAATTCGCAAGCAGTCTTAGCCCAAATTAAGTCCCCAAATGTAAGGAATCACAAAACAAGACACACAGGTGTTCCCTCCCACCCCTATTCTACTAGAATTTGCAAAAGGCGACTGTAATCTCATTGGCTCAAGTAAGATGTTGTCTGGAAGACACTCAAGTGGCCACAGCGCATGAAGAAATTCCCATCTGAAAAAAGGTCTCCTGGACCCGCCACTGTCCTGCCTCTGAGATGGAGGGAAACTAGTCTCACATTTTTTTAAACGAATGCTCCTTGGGCAGGCAGTCCACATTGATCTGCTACTGTGTCCGTCCCTCATCAAGGTGGAGAAACAGATAAGCAAAAGAAAATTTAGAAGAATTGTTTAAAATCATTTGAAGGACTTAACAGTTTGGAAGAAAATCAACAGCAGACTATTCACTAAAGATAGGGACTCAAAACCTAACTGCTCCCTACTTTATCCACTACCATCCTCCTCCCAAAGAAGAAAAATGAACCATGACAAGAGAGATGGCAAAGAATATTATCCCGATTTGAACCCAAAACCAGGAGTCAGCCATACGTGGAATACTGCATGCATTTCTCATCATGACACCTGATGAAAGGACTGTGTCTGCAGAAAGCCAATTCATAAAATGAACAAAATATTTATTAGAGGATATTTTTCCTCTCACAAAGTTTTCTGCAGAAACTTTCATTCTAGGAAGGAGAAATTGAGTGTCCCACACAAATGCATTGATAACACTGTAAAAGGTATGAAGAGAGACAAAGGTCTGTCATATTCTGGGAAACACACTCTATGTATTTTAGAAAAACAATCACCACCTCCTCCTCCTGAGAAACACTGCTAAGTGCTAGTTTATATGCGGTGAGCACCTAGGAAAATTGGTGGCGGAGCCTAGAAACAGAACCAGGAGCAAGAACAACTCCGAGCAATTCATGCACACCATGGTCCACCAGGAGGGCCTGTGTTTGGACAAGCTGGGTGTCCGCGGGGTTAAAGAGCACACAGCTCAACCCCTGAGGACACATCAGCCTTTCAGAGACAACTCTAGGTGCCTAACGTTCAGAACACAGGAACAATACCATCTTCTCGCTGCATCTTACGACCTCCCCACCGGTTCAGCTTCCCTTCCTGTTCTTTCCACTCAGCAACAAGGTGTAAAAGGAATCTGCTCCTCCGTCTCTTGACAAAACAAAGTGAAAATGAAAGTGAAGTAGCTCAGTCGTGTCCGACTTTTTGTGACCCCCTGGACTATAGCCTACCACACTCCTTCCATGGGATTTTCCAGGCAAGAGTACTGGAGTGGGTTGCCATTTCCTTCTCCAGAGGATCTTCCTGACCCAGGGATCAAACCTAGCTTTCCCGCATTGTAGGCAGACACTTTACTATCTGAGCCACCAGGGAAGAGACCCTCAGGCCCCACCCACCCTGGGTTTAAACCTTCCCAGCTTTTCTTAGGGCTTCCCAGGTGGTGCTAGTGGTAAAGAAACCACCTGCCAGTGCTGGAGACTTAAGAGACACGGGTTCAATCCTTGGGTTGGGAAGATCCCATGGAGAAGGGCATGGCAACCCACTCCAGTATTCTTGCCTGGAGAATCCCATGGACACAGTCAGACACAACTGAAGCAACTTGGCACGCACACAGCATTTCTTATCTTTCTACGGCTCAACAGCACCTAAAGCAATGTGAAGCAGCACATGTGTGTGTGGCAACTTCAGAGGACAGGATGTGAAACAGATGTGAACCTGGGAAACGCAGAGCCAAACGTGACGAATTCAAGCGTATTTCCCAAAGCCAGGGACAGGGAGTGTGCGTTTAGATCTTCGAAGGAAGACAGACGCACACCAGTAGAAAGGATTAGTAGACGGGAGAAGGAAAGCAAGCACTCATGGTCAAAGGTCAGTTTCTCAAAAGCAAAAAAAAAAAAAAAAGTAACGTTTACTTGGCTGAGTCAGGTCTTAGCTGTGGCAGGCAGGATCTTCCTTGAGTCTCACAGCACATGGACTTTCCAGTTGTGGCACATGGGCTGAGCTGCTCCAAGGCATGTGGAATCTTAGTTCCCTGACCAGGGATCGAACTTGTGTCTCCTGCATTGCAAGGCAGGGTCTTGACCACTAGGGAACTAAGGAAGCCCCACAAAATTCTTGTCTTTTTTCAAGTAAGATATCTCCCACTGATTCCTCAACACGGACATTGGTTCTACTCTGCTTCTGCGTAAACTCATTTTGTTTCCGTGGCTCATCCGACAGGCAGTTGCCTTTTTCCAATGGATAACCTAAGACACCGACAAAATGACGAGGGACCGAGAACAATGCGAAGGACATGTAAATGCTCAGAGAAGGGAGTCACTTTTATTAGAGAAACTTGGAACACTTTCAGTTAGGCTGTAGATTTGCCATGAAAGGAGTTTTAAGTCTGGGTATAATTCCCAAGCCTCTCACTTTCACATAAGAGGGAAATAAACTCATTTCCCAAAGCATCCATCTTCGCGAGAAATTCAAGTACCGTAACTATCACAGCTTTCGTCAATGCACACGATGTTTCCTGGCAGCAACTGGAGCTGAAAGCAAAATTCTTTGATTCAAGAGAAGTTTTAAGAGATACTCTACAGCAGGGAGAGATCTGTTTCTAACAGACTTCCTTATAGTGAGTCGTTTCATAGATAGAAGGCTCAAGGATGACAGCCAAGAAGCAGCAGACACAACTGCTCAGCACAAGCAGGCCGTTTACATCCAACCCGGTCTGAGACGTCAAAGTCCTGCTTCGAGCCAAGGCCAGGCTGAGCATCGCCAGGGCAAAGGATCAGCGCTGCATCCTTAGTCAGCAGCTCCCTAGTTTGGGAAACTGTGCATGAAAGATGAATTTCTCCTTAATCCAAACAGCTCCAAACTCCTCTATGAGGAGATTTCTGCTCCATGTGCGACTCGCTGACATCAAGCATAGCAGAGACAAGAGAGCATACCACCCATCAACCCACTGGACTGATGCTTGCTTACTGGTAATTTCACAGGAATAAATAAACTTTTACATTCTCTAGAAATAATGGCCAACAGGCAAGGATGGAAACAAAAGCCGTACATGATGTTGTAATGAAAAGCTCATCACTGGTTCAACAGTGCACCCACTGGATGACTCTAAGCAAGATGACTTAATCTCCCTCATCTGAAAAGGGGGCAAAAACAGTCCTTAGTCCTTTTTTTATTGGATCCTCCCAAGAAATAGACTCTGTGACAAGTATTGAGTGAAAGTCATTAATGCAAGAACTGACCCCAGGAATCACTGGAATGGAGGGAAGGTAAATAAAATAAGAGGACAGCAAAGAGGAAATGGTCCAGGTATGTGAGTGGGACCCCCTGCTGGCCTCAGGGCCAGTTCTGCAGGGGACCTCTCAGAGTTGCCTCTTGAGGGGCTCAGAAGTAGATACACACCCTCCCCCAGTTCTAGCCTGTCACTGCTAGAGGAAAGCTTCCACTCCAAGCAAAGTCTTTGGGCTGCAGGGCCCTCAGGCATGAGTCACAGGCCAGACCCCTGTAACCAACTCATCAATGGGTTCCAGCACTGAAAGGCCAGGCTTCCAAGAAAACCATCAGACCCCGGCAAACTAAGACAACTGGCCACACGAGCCGGTGCTAGGGTGGTGAGGGGCTGGGACAGGGCACTGCCAGTGTCTGCTCAGCCCTCCAGGGTCATGACGACCAGGGGTGCTCCTCCAGGCAGAGCGCTCAGCCCCGAGTGCAGCACTCAGAGCGGGATGACAGCTCTTTCTGGGTATTCAAAGCAGCCTAAGAGTGCGATCTGCTCTTCCATACAGGACACACCCTCTGGGGCTGGGTCCACTCGCACCACCGCTCAAGCTGCCGCTCCCAGTCAGCCCAGGGGGCTCCAGAATGGCACAAAGGAGAGCTTCCAATCGGAGACATGCCTTCCTTTACCTGCTCTGTCACTGATTCGGAGCAGAGAAGCTCGGCTTGAAATTCAAGTTACACATAAGAGAACTGAACATGTCAAAACAGAAGCAGCTCTCCTACTCAACCTCCACATCACTGACGCCCTCCCTGCCCTCCTGCAGTATGAAGCGACATGCACACAAGAGGACCCTAAACTCCCAAGGCTGACGAGACATCTCTGCTCCCCCATCAGCAGTGTCCTTTGTTTACCAAGAGTCGGCTGTATCTGTTTCCAAATGTCTGCCAAATAATCCTAAAAATCGTGACCATTTCTAATCCTTCATGTTCAGAAAAGGCCTTGGGCCCTACAACAAAAATAAGTAAATAGATATTTATATTTTAAGGCTATAATAAAATATTTATAATACGTGTATATTTTTATGATCCCCCAATTTATCCACATTTGGTTTCAGTCACTTTGGAAAAGCACTTATATTGTTTTCAACCACCCTTCTAGGTAGTATATGTGCAATGTCTGAGGTGTCTTCAAATATATCTTCTCCAACAACCTAGAGGAGACTCCCCTCTGAAGATGGCAGAGAAGACGCCACTTTTGGTCCCTTCCTGGCTAGTTATTAATGAAAAGGAACGATATACTTCCCACGAAACACAGAAAATGCAAACAATCCTATCTATTACTGCTAAACCTTAAACATGTTCCCAGATTTACTTAAGTCAGGAGCTGTATGAAGATTTAACTTAGAATGAAATGGAGCTTCTTAGCCACCCAAAACCTATTTATCTTAGTCTAACACTTTTTCTTACAAAATAACATTTGCATATACTATAGAACTTTGCATCGTAACTATATTAAAATGTTTACAACATAGAGAAATAGAACTAGTGATTGCAAGTTCAAAATCCCGAAGACAGTAAGGAGTTTCAAACAGCATTACCATCTGCATCCACAAACTTCATGATACTGACCTGAAATTTTGAATATGTAAAAAAATTTTTCCAAGAGGGAAGGGGGGGCCAGAGGACGGAATTGGGAGTTTTGGTTTAGCAGATGTAAATTATTATATAGAGAATAAACAACAAGGTCCTACTGTATAGCAAGGAAATTATACTCAATATCCTGTGATAAACCATAATGAAAAAGAGTGTATGCGTATGTATAACTGAGTTGCTTTGCTGTACAGCAGACATTAACACATTATAATTCAACTACACACTTCAATAAAAATAAATTTTAATATAAATGAGAAAAAGAAACAAAACATTTTCTTCTCTCTGAAGCTTCTGGGCACAAGGTTCAAGAAACTTTACAACTGGACATCTGCGGCATATACCTGCTGTACTGTCTGAGAAAAATTCAATTCTACCCAATAGGGCAGGAAATTCTGCTCAGCAACACAGGAAAATAGATGGAAAGACGAAACTCTTCAGATGTGTGAGGTAATGAGATGACAAAGTAAACTGAACATGTATGTGTGAACACACAACGGGGTGGAAGGAACAAAAGACTCCTGAAATTCATGAAGCACTAATATTCATAAGGCACTAAATCCGCAGGACTCATTGAAGGCACAGTAAATATTCACGATACACAAATGATCCATGGGCCACGGGGCACTCAATATTCACGAGGGCTTAGTCAGGACAACGGGTAACATTCTTTTGCACACAACACACAAATAAAACCCAGAGCAGTGAGCTAAACCCAGGCTAACTGGCAGATCCCTGTGTCTCTCCCTGACCCTGGCTGTCAGTTAAATATGTTTGGTTGATCCCTGTTTGCTAAAGTCACACTCAACTGAGTGAACACACACACAGTTTCCAAATGCTGCTGCTACTGCTAAGTCGTTTCAATCGTGTCCGACCCTGTGTGACCCCATAGACGGTGGCCCATTAGGCTCCCCCGTCCCTGGGATTCTCCAGGCAAGAACAGCGGAGTGGGCTGCCATTTCCTTCTCCAAATGCTATATACATGTTCATATGTAACTGCATGTTTCTAAGCCTCTGTATGGGCTTTCCCAGGTGGCTCAGTGGTAAAGAATCTCCTGCCAATGCAGGAGCCACAGCAAACACGCTTTCAATCCCTGGGTCGGGAAGATCCCCGGAAGAGGAAATAGCACCCCACTCCAGCACCCTTGCCTGGGAAATCCCATGAACAGAGGAGCCCGGTGGGCTACAGCCCATAGGGTCGCAATGAGTCAGACATGACTTAGCAACCAAACAATTGAAGGAAACCCATCCAAGTGAATGCTAGCAATATTGTGTCTTTTGTATGTAGCATACCAACCCCTACCTTTCAGAACAAAAGTTGTGTGTTTGCTAATACATAGGAACAATCCATCTGGACCACCTCTTTGAAAATATATTACCTGCCACACTGGAAGAACAAAGACTATTCTGCCTAGAGCTTTAATACTTAAATGAACTAGAGTTAATAATAATAAATTATTGGGAATATAGAATCATAGCTGATTTTTTTAAACTGGATTTTAAAATTACCCCAAAGAGTTATGTCATATGGTCCTCGATAGGAACAGACCAGACAATCTGATCCTTACTGGCTGTACAAAACACTCTTCAAAATCAAAGGGGAAAAAACTGCAGTACTGCAATGCTATATAAATACATGACTCCCGTCTTATTAAATATCACACATTATTGATCTGGTTCACGCAGCACTGAGTAGACTGAATTTCACACTTCATTCTCTGCCTCTGTAACTCATTAACATTTGCCGAGCACAACTGTAAATCAGACATCTAAGGTGCAGGAAATTAATAACTATACAGGTGAGTTTGCACAATGACTAGTTGTACTTATTCTGAATTTGTATTAACTGGGTAAAACAGAAACAGTCATCTTGCCATCATGTCAGCCTTTGTTAAACTCTTTTGTACTCAAAAAAATGTTTTATACCAACTTTGTCAGTAACCGCTAAGAGGACACTGAAATACACTAACCCATCCCAATTTGCCCAGGCGTTGACCATTCCTAGCACTGAAAAGTCCACCTCCTCAGATACCCCTTAGTACTAAACTAAGTGGAATAGTTGGTCACCCACACTGAGAAATAAACGAGAAGAAAAAAGAGAGATGATTCTTATACCCACAAACCTCACTGCCCACTGGAGGAGAAAGAAATTAATTAACAATCACAAAGAGAGGATTTCCTGGTGCTCCCAGTGCATGGGGCCCAGGTTCGATACCTGGTCAGGGAATTAGATTCCACACGCCACAAGACCTGGTGCAGCTAAATAAGTAATTTGTTAAAATCACAAAGAGGAATTATGTAACAGCATCACAGCAATGATCCTTGTATCATAAATTATGGCTAAGGCCCACACCACAGCACATGTTCAGAAAGCAGCCTGTGGAGCACCAGATACTGGGGAAGCCCTCCTCCAAGATTTTACTAAGAGACACCAGGACCGGCCCTGACTCCACCTCCCATCATATATTATCCATCCAGCCCCAGTCAATACAAAAGGGGACTGAGAATTCGGATTAGGGTCACCTTTAGGGAAGAGTGGAACTCATGGGGGAAGAAGTGATTTCTTCCCATTCCTAATTCAAAAACCAAAGGTGTAAAAAGAACAAGATTGAGACAAACACAGAAATGAGAAAGTTGTAATGAATTGAAACATCATTCAGGAATATTTTATAGTTCACCTCACAGGGAAGAGAATTTCAACATAGCAGGGCTAAGAAGAGCTACCGAAAAATCATATGTGTACACATGTGTGGTGTGTATATGATGAATTTCATGTTTATGTTCAGAGTGGAGATAGGCAAGTACTCTACAGTTAAAACTACAGTAGAAAGGGCCTTCCCTGGTGGTCCAGTGGTTGAGATTTGCCTTCCAGTGCTGGGGGTGCGGGTTCAGCTGCTGGTTGGGGAGCTGGGATCCCACATGCTTTGAGGCCAAAAGGCCAAAACATAAAACAGAAGCAGTGTCGTAACAAATTCAATAAAGACTTTAAAAAACAATCCACTTCAAAAAAAAAAAAAAAAACTTTCAAGAAAAAAATTGCAGAAGAAAAACTACAGGGAGGTCTGTGAACCCGCAGCTGGAATCCTTGCCGAGCACAAAGAAGGTTTTCCGTCAGGAAGGGTACTGATCAAAACTGAAGAATGAATGTGAGCTAACGAAGTAAAGATGAAGAATGATCAGAGAGATGGGAGACCTCCGGGGCAGAGGAGTCCATGTAAAGGCCCTGAGGCAGAGTGGAAACTGGGAGGAGGACCACAGAGAACCCCAGGATCAGGAATGAGTGGTATGATCTTGAGGCCACATCACAGGCTTATTTTTACTCTGAGGCTTTGAAGAAGAGAAGTAACACTGGTATCTTTGCATTTTTAAAAGACCATTCTAGCTATGAAGTGTGACAAACATCCGCAGGAGGTCAGAGAACATACCCAAAGGTTGCACACTTTAAAAATAATCCTGTTGTACAACCTCAATATATGCAGGTGTCCCTCGGTATCAACAAGGAGATTGGTTTCAAGACCCCTGAAGATATCAAAATCCAGCTGCTCAAGCCCCTTATATAAATTGGCATAAGGGACTTCCCTGGTGGTCTAACGGTTAACACCCTGCTCTTCTAATGTTGGGAGTACAGATATGATCTCTGGTCAGAGAAATAAGATTCCACATGCCTCATGGTGTGACAAAAGAGGTTCCTTTTTTACCTTTATTAAAAAAAATAAATAAAATGGCATAGTGTTGCTTATAACCTACACACATCCTCCCATATATTTAAGTCATCTCTACACTACTTATAATACCTAATACAATGTAAATGCTATGTAAATAGTTGCCTGTGAGCTGCAAATTCAAGTTTTGCTCTGGAGAACTTCCTGGAATTATTTTTCAAATATTTTCAATCTGCGTTTGGTTAAATCTGTGATGTGAACGTGCATATACAGAAGACCAACTGCACAACTTTTACCCAATCATACCTCAATAAAGCAGAAAAATAGATATATACTGGAAGAGTAGGAGGTTCCCACAGTGGTTCAAAAGAGAGATCAAAGGTATCCTATGTCCTTCTTTGTGCTTTGAAAGCTATCTTGGAAGCAAAACCCACAAAGTGGATGACAGATTATACATGAAGTAAACAAAGGATGGAATCAAACATAACTATGAGGTATCTATTTGCTCAACTGATAGTGAAGCAAATTACTAAGACATAGAACATCAGAGGAAGGCTAAGTTTAGGGTAGGAAAACTGAATGTTGTTCTGGATACGTGCAGTTAAAGTGGTATGGTAGGCAGAATAACAGCCTCCACATCCTAAAGCACTGAAACTCATCAACAGGTCAGGTTACATGGGGAAGAAGAACGAGGGATGCCAATGGGATTAGGGTTCCTAACAGACGACCTTAAAATAAAGAGACTATCCTGGATTCTCTGAGTGGTCCTTAAAAGATGGAAAAGTCAGAGTCAGAGATTTGACAAAGTTTCTCTAGTGGCTTTAAAGCTGAAGGAAGGGGTTGATCCAGGGTACAGGCAGCCTCTAGAAGCTGGAGGAGGCAAGGAAAAGGATTCTCCCCTAAGACCTCCGGAAAGATCACACCCCTGCCAAGACACTGATTTTAGGCCAGAGACATCTATTTTGCACTTCTGACCTCCAAAACTGTAAGAAAATAACTCTCTGTTGTTTTAAACCACTAAGGTTGTGAGAGTTTATTACAGAAGTAATAGGAAGCAAATACAAATGGTCTTTAAGTCCTCTAAGTAGATAGTAATTGGAGTATGTAACATCATTACACCACACAACAAAACAGAGGCGCATGGAAACTTGAAATATCCTTTTTAAAAAACATGGAGTGTTTTTCATGCATTTTCCTAAGGACCATATCAATCAATACCTGCAGATCAAGAAAAATAAGACAATTAAAACAGTATTAAACATGTGTACCTATGATAAAGAAGCTGATCACAACTTATTATAATAAACTGATAAATACTCTAAATATAAATATTACCACTACCACTTAGTTTTTGTGTATGTGTGTGGTTCTGTGAAATATTTGAATTTAGGGAAGTACTATTATTAAAACTAGTTCAATTAACACTTTAAAAGTTACTCCAACATATGAAACCTTCAGTATTTATTATTTTTTTTTTTTTTGGCCACACCATGCAGCCTGTAGGATCTAAGTTCGCTGAGCAGGGACTGAACCTGGGCCCAGGCAGTGAAAGCACAGAGTCCTAACTACTGACACGTGTGTGTGCTCGTCACTTCAGTCGTGTTTGCCTCTTTTCAACCCCATGGACTGCAGCCCACCAGGCTCCTCTGTCCATGGGATTCTCCAGGTAAGGACACCGAATTGGGTTGTCATGCTCTCCTCCAGGGGAACTTCCCCACCTAGGGATCGAACCCACGTCTCTTATGTCTCCTGCATTGGCAGGTGGGTTCTTTACCACTAGCACCACCTGGGAAGCCCCCTAACCACTGGACCGCCCGGGAATTCCCAAATCTTCAATATCACTGAGCATAATTATCTGAGATACAATGTTAAAATAAAGACTATAAAGAGATTCTTACTACCTCCTTTAATAAGTATGGACAGTAGAAAGCTTTCACTGATTTTAGGACACCAAGAAATAAAGTTATCACTTGTTTCCTAAAAGAAAAGTAATACAGCATAGTGACTACAATTAATAAAACTGTACTGCATATTTGAGTTGCTAAGAGAAAAGATCTTAAAAGCCATTCTCACAAGAAAAAATTTTTGTAGCCATGTATAGTGACAGATGTTAACTAGACTTATTGAAGTTGATCATTTCACATTATACACAAATATCAAATCATGGTGTTGTACATCTGAAATTAATACACAGTATTAGACATAAACTATACCTCAATTAAAAAAAAAAAGAAACAAGTAAAACTCTAGGACAATTTTAGGAGCTTTCTGTGCACAACTTCAAAATCTGAATACCACATCTCTCTCTCCCTGATTAAAACCTTTCCTAGGATCCAATACAAAAACTGACATATAAACTTTTCTGTTCTTATTCCCATCATCAGGACACCCTGCTGCTGCTGCTGCTGCTGCTGCTAAGTCGCTTCAGTCGTGTCCGACTCTGTGCGACCCCAGAGACGGCAGCCCATCAGGCTCCCCCGTCCCTGGGATTCTCCAGGCAAGAACACTGGAGTGGGTTGCCATTTCCTTCTCCAATGCATGAAAGTGAAAGTGAAAGTGAAGTTGCTCAGTCGTGTCCGACTCTTCACAATCCCATGGACTGCAGCCCACCAGGCTCCTCCATCCATGGGATTTTCCAGGCAAGAGTACTGGAGTGGGGTGCCATCGCCTTCTCCATCAGGACATCCTAAGCAGACTTAAAAATTAACATGAAATTCCTCTGACACTGTTTGATCTTGAAAAGTCACTACCTCTGTTACACACTGAGTTTCACTTCTCTTATACAGACTCCATTTGGAAACTCAGGTTTTTTAATTTAATGGAAATGTTGCTTGATCTCAGGAAGGGGAGGCTGGCGGCAGGGAGAACCCAAAACTCCAAAGCATGAAATTCAAAGAAAAATATAACAGAGTCAATCCTCCCATATCCATGGACCTCAACTGGAATGATTCAGGGTGAGCAACAGTGTAAACATCCTATTATCCAAACTCATGGATAGTCCAAAAAGCTGTTCTTTCCTACTTCGGAAAACATCCAGAGCTTTCTTTACCTTTCTAATCACACCCCCTTTAAGCTAAATTACCCTGCATTCCCTCTGAAGACACACCAACTCAATGGCCAGGGCAGAGTAATCCGGAAGCAGACCAGGTAGTCATGGGGAGAAGCCAGTGCTTTACAACAGGCTCAGGGGTGGGGAGGAAAACTCCCATCACTTCAAACATTAAGAAGGATTAGAAATGAGTGTTTCCCACCCAACCTCCCTCCAGAGAGAAGGAAATAATCACCTGGCAAGGAGAAGACGCTGTAGTCCAGGGGGTCACAAAGAGTCGGACGCGACTGAACTGAACTGAAATCAGAAGACGGCATGCAGCGAGAGCCCTGAGCTTCTCTGCCTGGGATCGACTGTAAAGCAGGGGCAAGGCAGCAGCGAAAGCACTCTTGCCCCCAGGCCAGGCTCTGGGCTACGACCACTACCCCGTGGATCACTCTTGGTACGGTGTTTGCACCAATGAGCACCCACACACAGACAACCGCTCCTTAGGAAGGAAGTTCTCCCTTCCCCACAGGATGAGACCAGCTCAACCAAACCTGAGAGTCAGGTCAGAGTGTCTTCTCTCAAGCATGGAGCAGTGCATCCTGTGATGGAAGCTCACCCACTAAGCTTCACTTTCAAACCAGGTGCATGGAAGTTCTAATGAAGCCAGAGGCATGACCGCATCAGGGCAGCAGGTAAGGGCAGTGGGCTGGGGGGGCACACAGGTTGACCATCAGTGAGATAGCACGAGGGGAGGGGAGCTCTGGGTGCCTTAGAGGGTCCTCATCAGCCAGAACTTTCACGAGAAACCAACTCAAAAGGAATGTTGGTATCATGAGGATTTATTTCAAAATAGCCACTTTCTGGCCATTCTTTTTTTTTTTTTTTTCAGCCACGCCATGTAGCATGTGGGGTCTCAGCTCCCTGACCATGGATCACACCTGTGCCCCTGGTCTTGGAAGCCCAAGTCTTAATCACAGACCACCAGGGAAGTCCCTCAGTGTCCTAAAAGGCACTGCTGAGGTAGGCTTCCCTCCAGCACAGGCACAAGAGCAGAGTGGGTGCCGGCTCTCAGTGAGGAGGGCATGGGGGGCATGGAGAGAATTCCGCACACTTGTGACCCCTCCACACACAGGGGAAGGGGAGGCCTGGCTCAGACATGGATCCTGAGCTGCACGCTGATGGAGAGGAGGGGAACTCAGCCTCTGGATCTCTGGCAATTATGCCAGAGGCTGTTTGCCTCCACTCCTTTCCAATCTCCACTTACCACACATTGAAGGAGAATCAGTATCTGAAAAAGCCGCTCTCAAACACTGTAGAGTTTT
The DNA here is from genome assembly GCF_014754425.2 of Oryx dammah. Lineage (NCBI taxonomy): Eukaryota > Metazoa > Chordata > Mammalia > Artiodactyla > Bovidae > Oryx > Oryx dammah. The sequence continues at coordinate 1,496,624 of NW_024080471.1, forward strand.
CAGGCATCGGGAGACAATCATTTCCACTGTGCTTACGAAGGCAGGAATGTGGGCTATTATTTTAGGAACATTTTCAACAGCCTGAGTCCAAAAGAAAAGTTTCTGCATCGCTCTTTATTAAGAAGTAAAATAGATTGAGAGGACTAATCCATTCCAAGTTTTCTATCAATTAGGGAGGTGTGTTGGAAGTCAACGTGGGCCCTAGACCAGGGGCTGTACGTGAAGAGAAAGACAGCCTGCAGAATGTTCTGGTAGAAAAATAAAAAGCAACAATTCGAAGACATTTTTTGACTCAAGTTACTGGAACAAAAGATAAAAATTTGAAAACACTCTCTAAATGGAGAAAGAATGATCAAAAGTAAAGATATTAAAGTTAGAATGTTACTGAAAATGTCATACAGGAAAAAAAAAGGTTAATTAGGGAACTGAGGTCACAAATCAATAGTCGTTTTTATAAGAACATTTAGTAGTCCTCACCCCCACATCCACCTCTCTCCACATCCATTACAGGAGAATATGTCATTATATGTTGCCTTATGACTAAAGATAAAAGCTTCTGTTATCATTTAGGTAGAAAAGTCAAGACAGCTAGAGTGAAACCTCCTTTGAGGCTTTCACTAAGGAATAATAATTAAAAATTTAAGTAGGAAACATTCCATGTGTATGTAGTAACAGAGCGCTAAATGTGATCTTTTTTTAAACACAAAAACACAGCTTACTCTAGCTGAAATAGTTGCCAATTCAGAAATATTTTTTCCACTTGGCATAAAATAATACTTCAAATAATCATTTGGAGTGATTCCTTCTGTGCTTCCACCATTGTTATTTCAAAGAATTTAGGGTTTTAAGAGCACATTTTGGATTAACTGACCACAGTTTCAAATTCAGGTACGTATATTTTTAAAACTCAAAGCGGCTTCAGGAAGATTGCAGAGCACTAGCAGAGATCCAGAAAGTATTGCAATGTAGCCAAAAACCTTTGGATAAATAACATCTGGCATTAGTGGCTTGCTATCCTTGAGTTTCTCAACTTCCTCTCTGGAGGAACTTAAGTCCCTCTTGGCCTCTCTCTGATTTCCTTCAAAATGTTTCTGGAAACAGACACTTCATCGTCCATCTTCTTTATCTGGAGAAGTACTGAGGGAACTGGTAGGAAACTATACCGGAGCGAGAAAGCACAGACCTGCTCCAGCTCCCCTGGGGGCCCATGGCAGTCCCAGCTCCTGCTCTTGTCAACCTGCAGCTCATCTGAGGAGAGCAAGAGGCCGTGCATCACCCTGATGTGGGTTCCAATCCCAGCCTCACTGCTTCTGAGCTGCTTTCCCCTGAACACATATTTCACCTCCATGGGCTACCCTGTCCTCTTATCCTCCTTCTCTTGAAACACCTTCCCTGGTGGCTCAGATGGTAAAGCGTCTGTCTACAGTGCAGGAGACCCAGGTTCAATCCCTGGGTCGGGAAGATCCCCTGGAGAAGGAAATGGCAACCCACGCAGGTACTCTTGCCTGGAAAATTCCATGGACAGAGAAGCCTGGTAGGCTACAGTCCATAGGGTTGCAAAGAGTCAGACATGACTCAGCAACTTCACTTTCTTTATTTCTTTCTTTCTTTCTTTCTTTCTTTGAGGATAAAAACAGGTTCCATGAAAAGAAATCAGGCCCTGCCTAGCACACAGTAAACGGTAAGTGCCCAGGTCCTGACTGTGACAGTCACAGCTCCAGCTGACAGCTGGCCAGCTTGGAAATCAACCTCATCTGATGTATGGCTCTCTCTACCTGTTAGAGAAGGGTCCACCACCCCCAGACCATGGACCACCATGCTTCATGTCCTGCACAACAGGAAGTGAGCGGCGGGCCAGTGAACAAAGCTTCATCTGTGTTTACAGCCACTCCCCATCGCTCGAGTTGCTACCTCTGCTCTGCCTCAGCAGCAGCAGCAGCAGCATTCGATTCTCTTAGGAGAGTTCACTAACCCTAACTCTAACCCTAAAGTTGAGGTGGAATATCCTGAGCAGCCACAAAATAAAGTGCAGAATAAATGTCATGCGCTTGCATCATCCCGAAACCATCCTCACCCCTCAACCGCCAGTCTGTGGAAAAACCGTCTTCCACGAAACCAGTCCCTGGTGCCAAAACGGTTGGGGACCGCGGTGCTAGAGCCTCCTCTGGCCTCGGCTGACACACTGGATCCTGTTCGCTCTCTTTTTCTCAGATGCAGCCCCTTCTGACTGTCCCTCTGTTCCTCCCCTCACACACAAGTCTTCAGTAAAATGACTCTGTAAGAACCTGGGTAAAGAAAAAATAAGCAACCACTCATTTCTTCCCTTAACTCAAGCCATCTGGGACAACCTCCTTCTCTCCCTAACTTGTTATTTTGTCCTCCTCAAACTGGTAAGTCAGTGCTGATATCTTGTGCAGTGAGAAAATGAGGTTAAGAACAATGTTATTTGAACATATGTCTGAGTATATTTTGAGAACAGCAGTGATCCTTTTTAATAATATACTTTGAGTATGCATACCTTACTTTTGTAACATCATTTCCAAGGTACAACACTATTTAAATATTATTTGAGAAGGCAGAGAAAAATATGAACGAATTCTCTAGTTTAAACTGAGGTTCAAGATGGAAGACAAGATGTAAAATGACAAAAATCCAGGTTGGAGGGACTTCCCCGGCAGTCCAAAGGTTAAGACTCCATCTTCTAATGCAGGGGACATGGGTTCAATCCCTGGTTTGGGAACTCAGGTCCCACAAGCTATGGAGTGTGGCCAAACAATTTTTTAAAAGCAATCCAGGTTTGAAGTAGGTGAGAAGGCACAGTGTTTATAATGAACATGGGTGCTACCTGAAGTATGGTCTCCTCCCATACACCAGGGAAATAATACCAAATAACACAGAACTGAGGATGAGCATTTAGAAACCTTTAGGTAACCTGAAAGGGTAGTTGTATGCATATGGAACAAAATAATTAAAAAATTGGGGGCTCATCATTGCTGCTTTTCCAGCAATTTTCATTTTTCTCATAACTCATTTTCATTGACTATTCAAGAACTAGTACATGAAACAAAAAGTCTACTGCAACTTTAAAATTTTGAAACACAGGTCCTACACAATAGATCTGTTCCTGAAATGCCTGGCAGAGAGACCTGCTTTGACCTCCATGGAGAGCACAAGTCTGTGGAGAATATAAATATAGTTAATTAGAGGCTAGGTGACAGTCTGCCAAATCCACTTTCCTTTCTAAGGTGTGAAATATAATCCACATAAGGTGAGAAAATAAAGTGACTGTCCTGAAATAACCTATTCAAAGCACATATCCCAAAGACCATGGTAAACAGTACCATGTATTCTTATCATAAACACTCATTAAGCATTAAAATATTATTGTGAAAATTGGATATACAAATATTTGGAAAACCACCCAAAGCAGTAACTCTTTGCAAACAACTCATCTCTTTTCACAAAGTTGCCTCAACAATGGTGAATGCTTCCCTCCCCTGAAATCTAAGTTTGATTAGAAGGGAGACACAAGACAAAGCAAACAAGGACACATGCTGCAAAAGAACAATTGCACAAACAGAATCATCAGAAAACCATTTAAAAATTGGCTGCAACCACTATGCAGAACAGTAGAGGTTCCTCAAAACACTAAAAACAGAGTCACCATATGATCCTGCAATCCCACTGCTGGGCATAAATCCAGACAAAACTATAATTCAGAAAGATATAGGCTCCCCTATGTTCATATCAGCACCATTTACAACAGCCAAGACATGGAAACAATCTAAATGTCCATCAACAATTGAATGGATAAGGAAGACGTGGAATATACATCTACATATACAATGGAATATTACTCAAGCATTAAAATGGATGAAATGCCATTTGCAGCTACACTGGACGGACTTAGAGATTATCATAATAAATGAAGTAAGACAGAGAAAGACAAATACCATATGATATCACTTATATCTATTTAAATATGACACATGAACTTACCTAGGAAGCATGGAGAACAGGCTTGTGGTTGCCAAGGGGGAGAGTGGGGTGAGAATGATTGAGAGTTTGGGATAAGCAGATGCAAACTAGTATAAACAGAGATAAACAACAAAGCCCTACTCTACTAGCACAGGGAATTATATTAAATATCCTGTGATAAACCACAGTGGTAAGGAATATGAAAAAAAAACATATACATACATAACTGAATCACTTTGTTGTACAGCAAACTAAAACAACACTGAAAATCAACTATATGTCAATAAAAAAATAAAAATAAAAATTGGCTACACTAGCAGCTGAGGAACTTTCACAATACTGTGTACTCAAGGGCAGGTCTGGAGGAATCTGTTTCCCTCCATTATAAAATGGGAGAGGTAAATGACTTCTCAAGGTGAGCATAGGGACCAAATTGAATCGTGGGTGGGCAGGCACTTGCTGAGTCAAGTTTTTCAAGTGCTGCCCAGGATCCTTGGGAAGCCTTGATAGCCTTTCTGCAGGCTCGAGGAGGCAGGGGAAGGAGGTCTGAGAGACCACAACTATTTTCATAATACTAAGACATCCATTCATGTATGGATGTGAGAGTTAGACTATGAAGAAGGCTGAGCGCCGAAGAATTGGTGCTTTTGAACTGTGGTGTTGGAGAAGACTCTTGAGAGTCCCTTGGACTGCAAGGAGATCCAACCAGTCCATTCTGAAGGAGATCAGCCCTGGGATTTCTTTGGAGGGAATGATGCTGAAGCTGAAACTCCAGTACTCTGGCCACGTCATGTGAAGAGCTGACTCACTGGAAAAGACTCTGATGCTGGGAGGGATTGGGGCAGGAGGAGAAGAGGACGACAGAGGATGAGATGGCCGGATGGCATCACTGACTCGATGGACGTGAGTCGGAGTGAACTCTGGGAGGTGGTGATGGACAGGGAGGCCTGGTGTGCTGCGATTCATGGGGTCGCAAAGAGTCGGACACAACTGAGCGACTGAACTGAACTGAACTGAAGACATTCTTTGCCTTTTTAATTCTCATTTCCTTAAAAGCATACACTAAAATTTTTCAGAGGCTACATGAAAAGTAACAGTGCAACAGTCTGAATGCGGAAGCAGGCATGAGAATCCAGCTGTCTCTGAGTACATGGGATACTAAAGAATCTCTTTAGTAAAAAATATTTAAAATCTCTATAATGCAAAAATATGAAACAATGTCACTCATTCACTGAAAGTCTTGTTTTGGAAAGGACAAAATTTTTCATGGAAAAAAGAATGCCCTTTATAAACATGCAATAGGTTTAGAGTTACGTTTCAATGTACTGATAAATATATTAAAATACTCAGTGCTAATTTCTAATACAGTTAGTATCAACAGCTACAACCCACACAAATGACATCTCTTTCAGAGTCCTCAAAGAATTTCTCAAATGTAAGAAGGTCAAGAGATCAAATATTTTAAAAACTGTTGCTGAATGAAGACCCGGCACAGCCAAAAATAAATTTTTTTCTAAATTGCAAAAAAAAAAAAAAAAAAAACCTGTTGCTGAAAGTGAAAGGGTTGTGTCTGCTTTAATATGTGATCCATACATATAATCAACTTTGTCTTTATAAGGATACCTGACTTTAGCACACATTTCTACGTTATACAAAGAAGTTGATTCGACTGCTTTCAGTGTTTTTATCTCACTTCCAAGTTGCCTCTGCCCAGAAAAAAGCACTGAAAGGGCCTGTTCTCTGGCAACCATGTGTCCAGGTTTTCCCAGCCCATCTTAACATCAAATGTGTTTCTAATTTTTCTTGTCAACCACAAAAATGTTCCTTATATTTCAAGATTTTCTGTGTCCAAATGCACCTCCCAACCTGGTTCTCACACAGACAAATAATCACAAAACATCTTCCTATTGTGTTGTAATTATATTTTAAACACTTTAGCACAACTCGTATGACAAATGCGTGTTGGCTGGTTCTGACCAACACCCCAGGAATGGCTGCTTACTCCAGCTGAGAACACTCCAGGCGTGCTTCCTTAGCCCTGCAAAGCCTCCACGCAGGACACACTCCAGGGTCAGTCACGAGGCTTCTCAGTCTTTCTTTCTCTTTCATAAATACCAGAGGCTTTGTTAGCAAAACGAACATTAAAAAATTTTCTCATGGGTAAAATAGCGATGGTTTTAAAATGTGGACTGACTACAAAGACTGTAGGGTATTCCAGTCCTTGACCAAACAGAGCACATGAAATGAGAACAGCCAGCAGCCCAACCCCTTTGGATCAGCACCCTTAGCTTAGGGTTTCCAGTGTTAGGGTTGACCAGAAGTCCCTTCTGGCTCAAGGGAACAACTCATACAAGGACTGTACAAATGGCAGAAGGACAGAGAGCTAGGATTTCATTGGGTTTATGGAATAGTCCTACTGAGCGCTGCTCATGAATAAGAACTTGCATGCAAGGCAGAATTTTGTGTCAAATTTGTTTTAGGAGTTACACATTACCTGGTAGTAAGACTGATAAGGAGGAAAGCTATAGCCCTCATTACACTACAAAGCTATGAATATCTTCCAAAAAAGAAGTGAAAAATTACAAACCATCCAATTAGTTTAAAAGTGTTAGCAAAACCTCTTTTAGACCCTGAGGGCTTTAGAAATGCCTACTGTCCAGCACTATTATCTAACTGCTAAGAGCTGCCTGTGCTGCTCAGTTGTGTCTAATTCTTTACAACCCTATGGACTGCAGCGCTCCAGGCTCCTCTGTCCACGGAACATACCAGGCAAGAATACTGGAGTCAAGCATTTCCCACTCCAGGGATCTTTCCCACCCAGGGATTGAACCCGTGTCTCCTGCATCTTCTGCACCGGCAGGCAGACTCCTTATCAATGCACCACTGGAAAGCCCTAAGAGCTGCCTGCTGCTGCTGCTAAGGCTTCAGTCGTGTCCGACTCTGTGTGACCCCATAAACGGCAGCCCACCAGGCTCCCCCATCCCTGGGATTCTCCAGGCAAGAACACTGGAGTGGGTTGCCATTTCCTTCTCCAATGCATGAAAGTGAAAGTGAAAGTGAAGTCGCTCAGTCGTGTCCGACTCTTCACAATCCCATGGACTGCAGCCCACCAGGCTCCTCCATCCATGGGATTTTCCAAGCAAGAGTACTGGAGTGGGGTGCCATTGCCTTCTCCAAAGAGCTGCCTAGATGGGCTCAAAAGATGCAGGGATTCTGCCTTGCAAAGCCAGTAATGTCACCTCAGTAATGACAAAGACCAGATATGATTTTTCCAAAAATGAATTTCAGAGTCTAGTGTCTTTTGATGCTATCTCTTCTTGCAGGAACAGTAGTGAAGGAAACAAACACCCACTGACTACTTCCACTGATCTACACCTTTACAAATATGCTCTAAGCTGGACCTAGTCTCAAAGAAGATGGGAAGGGCACCATTACACAATCACTAGGACAGCACTACCTACAACTAGAGGAAGCAGGGGAGGGAGAAGAGAAAGTATTTTAAAAGCAGGAGGGAGCCAAGAAGAGAAAAAATGCAGCTTCCAAAATTCCAGCTATACCAAGGTGTTGTCATTTTGTTTGGGATAAAACTTCAGGTATTACAGATCCAAAACCGGATGTGAATTATCTGCTTGGGTTTCCTCCCATTAATCTTGATGAAGAATTAACACCAAATCTTCTCTCATGCTCCAAATAATCAAAAGAAACCAAATATCCAGATGATGGAATACCATAAAATATCAGAAAAGCAGGGCATCAAAACATTCACCAATTTACAATAGCCAGGACATGCAAGCAGCCTGAATGTCCATCAACAGAGGAACGGATAAAGACGTGGCACATACATACAACGGAATATCACTCAGCTGTAAAAAGGAACTAGATAGTGTCATTTGCAGAGATGTGGATGGATCTAGATACCGTCACTCAGAGCAAAGTCAGAAAAATATCTGCGTATTAATGCTCACACGCAGAATCCAGAAAAATGAACCTAACTGCAAAGCACAGAGACACAAATGTAGAGAACAAACTTACAGATATCAAGCGGGGAAGAGGAGTGGTGGTGCTGGGAGATTGAGATTGACATATATACACCACTGATATTATGCAAAAAATATATAACTAGTGAGAGCCTGCTGTAGAGCACAGGAACTCTACTCAGTGCTCTGTGATGACCTAAATGGGAAGGATATCTTAAAAAGAGGGATATATGGATACACTGGAGAAGGAGCTGTCAACCCACTCCAGTATTCTTCCCATGGACAGAGGAGCCTGGCAGGCTACAGTCCATGGGGTTGCAAAGAGTCGAACATGACTGAGCAACTAACACACACATGTGTATGCACACAGTGGATTCACTTTGCTGTACAACAGAAACTAATACAACACTGTAAAGCAATCACAGTCCAATACAAATTAATTTAAAAATAAATAAAAATAGATTGAAGAATGAAAAAAAAACATTCACCATACTTCATCTTCCTCTGTCCTCAGAAGGTATGGGGTGCAGGGGGACACCAGCAATGTGGAGCATGGTGTTTTTTTCCCTCTGGACTTTTTTTCTTATACTTCCCAACATCAGAGATAATCCTTTTCGACAGACTGTCCCTCTAGTTTTCTCTACATCTTTAGATATATGTGCTAAATATCTATCTTCAGATACAGATATGAGATATAAATGTTTAAGGGTGACTTTTTGTGCTTTTCAGTATTTTGCATATGTTAAGTATTATAAAACTATTTTAGTGAAATTTTTTCAAAATAATATTTTCATATTAGATTAATAATGAGATCCCATGGAAGTCATATATTCTTGCCTCTAAGGTAATCTCCATAAATCTGGCCTCCATCAAGACCATCTATAAAAATAATGGATTGCTTTGCCATATCAATAAGTTTTTAATTAAGCATTTCTATTAGCTAGTTTCTTTGATAGACCCAGTGGAAAGACAAAGGTTCCTTCCAATAAAATTATGCAAGTCTCTGAATTTTCATTTTTCTACTCATAGCTGACTAAAATGCCTTCCTAAAATTTTTCAGTCTGTGAAGTAGAAATTAAAAAAAAAAAAAAACTGGGATGTCAGATTCACAATTCAAATTGTTTAATGTCTCCTTACAAACAAATCTAGAATTCACTGGCACAAAGAACTGACAGATGAAGGTAAAAGAAATGAGAAACTGGTGAAGCAGATAGCTTTGCTGGGTACCGAAAATGATCAGAGTCAAGAAAATCTTTCTATGCAAAAAAAACAACAAAAGAAAGATCAGCAACAGTATTTTTAAAAACCTCAAAAGGAAATGGTGGTCAAGAAACATTTCACAAACAAAGGTGATTCAGATCCTTCTTTATGAATCACATAAATCAAGAGCATCTGGAAGAATCTGCCCAAAACTATACTTGCTAGCCATTTGTTTCTATTTAGCCTGAGTCCATGCTCAATTACCAGCTGGCTTAGTGATTCCAGGTTAAACAGGTTCAGGTCTGGGAAATACACACACACAGCTTTGGTTTAAGTTAAATTTCCTATTGACACATAACTTTCCTAACCCTTCAAGTTTCCAAACTGTATTCACACAAATGAAGCACAAATTCTAAGTTCTGCTGGCTCAAATATATTATGGCTAGGAAGTTAAGGGAAAGATAAACATACAAAGCCAATGTAAGAAGCAGTTCAAAAGTTTGAAAAGAAGCCTACAAAGATGGGATCAATTGCAGTAAGTCACTCTGCATCTGTTCTGAACTGCTCCACTTCAACGTCTTTCAACACCAGAATCCTAGCTCCAGTTATCTTGGCTGCTCCTGACCTCGCCCCCAGTCTATCAAGTTCAAAGAGTTCATGCGGAAGGTTGGCCAACTTGGAGAAACTTTAAGTCTACCAGGGCCAAATTTATAAGAGCAGCAAGCCAGGAAAAGCACATGCGGGCATCACGTTCCAGCATGCATTTCAATGTTATAAGGCAAGATAGAAGATAATCTTAGCCAAAGATAATTTTTCTACTCTGACATCAGAACTAGACGTTGCATCTATTCTTCCTAAGTTTTCCTACAAAGGGGCTTTGAGCTCTCCAGAACAAACAGACACACATACATTCATCTTGTTATTGCTCTCCAGCTAAGCAGTCAGGGGGCTTCTTTACTCATTACTGCACCCTACTCCAGGCCTCTTGTCTGGAAAATCTCATGGACGGAGGAGCCTGGTAGGGTGCAGTCCATGGGGTCACAAAGAGTTGGACACGACTGAGCGTCTTCACTTTCACTTTTCACTTACATGCAGTGGAGAAGAAAATGGCAACCCACTCCAGTGTTCTTGCCTGGAGAATCCCAGGGACGGCAGAGTCTGGTGGGCTGCCATATATGGGGTCGCACAGAGTCGGACACAACTGAAGCAACTTAGCAGCAGCAGCAGCAGCAGCAGCAGCAGTGGATCAAGAAATCATCTTCAGTTAACATTCCCAAGGCTGTAGGTTTGAAGGATCCTCATAAAACATAAATATTCCCCCAAGAAAGATCCCTGACATTCCGTTTCAATTGTAGCAGAGAGCCTTCAGGATGTTCAAATGTTTATGACATAGATACTTGTTCCCTGTGGTGAGGGGAACAGCAACAAGTAGGAAAAAGCAACACTGTGTGATTAGAGAGACTCGAGACTCGGGAGAACATCCAGGAAACTGTGGACAAACGCTGAGCTACACCATCTCCAAGTGAATGCCACTGGCTGTACAAACTGGATCAACTGTCTTCTATACCTAACCCACCTGAGGTGTTTTTTTCTGTCTTTCCTGGTAGGTCAGATGGTAAAGAATCTGCCTGCAGTGTGGGAGACTCAGGTTTGATCCCTGGGTCAGGAAGATCCCCTAGAGTACGGCAACCCACTCCAGCATCCTTGCCTGGAGAATCGCAGGGACAAGAAGAGCCTGGCTGGGAACAGTTCATGGGGTTGCAAAGAGCTGGATACAACTGAGGAACTAACACTTTCTGTCTTTCAGTGTAACTTGAAAAACACACAGACAGCACTTGTACTGCACTTTTACAAAACCCATCCAGGTTCATTTCCCTACCTGTGCTATTTGGAGAAGGAAAAAAAATGTTAAAGCCCAAACTGAGAATTTTTCTTTTTAAGAATTTTAATAGCTTATTGATTATTTAAACTTTAATTTTTTAAACTTTTGTTATGATGAGAAAACTTAACATGAGATCTTTCTTTTCTATTATTATAGTAAGTTTAATGAACATCTACCATCTCATACAGATATAAAATACTGTTCATACTGTTCATGGGGTTCTCAAGGCAAGAATACTGAAGTGGTTTGCCACACCCTTCTCCAGTGAACCACGTTTTGTCAGAACTCTCCACCATGACCCGTCTGTCTTGGGTGGCCCTTGGGGGGGCATGGCTCATAGTTTCATGGAGTTAGACATGACTGTGATCTATGTGATCCAATTGATTAGTTTTCTGTGATTGTGGTTTTCCAGCTGTCTGCCCTCTGATGGAGAAGGATAAGAGGCTTACGCTGCTAAGTTGCTTCAGTCATGCGACCCCACAGACTCTGTGCGACCCCATAGATGGCAGCCCACCAGGCTCCCCCATCCCTGGGATTCTTCAGACAAGAGGCTTATGGAAGCTTCCTAATGGGAAAGACTGACTGACAAGGAAGCTGGGTCTGCTCTGGTGGGCGGGCCATGCTCAGTAAATCTTCAATCCAATTTTCTGTTGATGGGCGGGGCCATGTTCCCTCCCTATTATTTACCTGGGGCCAAACTATGGTGGAGGTAATGAAGATAATGGTGACCTCCTTCAAAAGGTCCATGTGCATGGACTGAGGCACGCAGTGCCCCCAATCCTGCAGCAGACCACCGCCGACTCACGCCTCCACCAGAGACACTGAAAGGACACTGAAGAATGAACTCCCAGGTTGGTAGGAGCCCAATATGATACTGGAAAAGAAAGAGTGGAGAAACAACGCCAGAAAGAATAAAGAAACGCAGACAAAGGAAAAGCAAAATCCAGCTGTGGATGTGACTGGTGATGGAAGTAAAGTCCGATGCTGTAAAGAGCAACACTGCATAGGAACCTGGAATGTTAGGTCCATGAATCAAGGCAAATTGGAAGTGGTCAAACAGGAGACGGCAAGAGTGAATGTCGACACACTAGGAATCAGTGAAGTACAATGGACTGGAACAGGTGAATTTAATTCAGATGGCCATTATATCTACTACTGTGGGCAAGAATCCCTTAGAAGAAATGGAGTAGCCCTCATAGTCAACAAACGAGTCTGAAATGCAGTACTTGGGTGCAATCTCAAATATGACAGAATGATCTCTGTTCATTTCCAAGGCAAACCATTCAATATCACAGTAATCCAAATCTATGCCCTGACCAGTAATGCTGAAGAAGCTGAAGTTGAACGGTTCTATGAAGACCTACAAGTCTAGAACTAACACCCAAAAAAGATGTTTCATTAGAGGGGACTGGGATGCAAAAGTAGGAAGTCAAGAGATACTTGGAGCAACAGGAAAATTTGGCCTTGGAAGACAGAAGGAAGCAGGGCAAAGGCTAACAGAGTTTTGCCAAGAGAACACACTAGTCAAAGCAAACACCCTCTTCCAACAACACAAGAGAAGACTCTACACATGGCCATCAGCAGATGGCCAATACCAAAATCAGATTGATTATATTCTTTGCAGCCAAAGATGGAGAAGTTCTATACAGTCAGCAAAAATAAGACTGGGCGCTGACTGTTGCTCAGATTATGAACTCCTTATTGCCAAATTCAGACCTAAATTGAAGAAAGTAGTGAAAACCACTAGACCATTCAGGTATGACCTAAATCAAATCCCTTATGATTATACAGTGGAAGTGACAAATAAATTCAAGGAATTAGATCTGATAAAGTGCCAGAAGAACTATGGACAGAGGTTCATGACATTGTACAGGTAGCAGGGATCAAGACTATCCCCAAGAAAAAGAAATACAAAAAGCAAAATGGTTGTCTGAGGAGGCTTACAAATAGCTGTGAAAAGAAAAGAACCGAAAGGCAAAGGAGAAAAGGAAAGATATATCCATCTGAATGCAGAGCTCCAAAAATAGCAAGAAGAGATAAGAAAGCCTTCCTTGTGATCAATGCAAAGAAATAGAGGAAAACAATAGAATGGAAAAGACTAGAGATCTCTTCAAGAAAATTAGAGATACCAAGGGAACACTTCATGCAAAGATGGGCTCGATAAAGGACAGAAATGGTATGGACCTAACAGAAGCAGAAGATACTAAGAAGAGGTGGCAAGAATACACAGAATAACTGTGCAAAAAAGATCTTCAAGACCCAGATAATCACGATGGTGTGACTACTCACCTAGGGCAGACATCCCGGAATGTGAAGTCAATTAGGCCTTAGGAAGCATCACTACGAACAAAGCTAGTGGAGGTGGTGAAATTCCAGTTGAGCTCTTGCAAATCCTAAAAGATGATGCTGTGAAAGTGCTGCACTCAATATGCCAACAAATTTGGAAAACTCAGCAAAGGCCACAGGACTAGGAAAGGTCAGTTTTCATTCCAATCCCTAAGAAAGGCAATGCCAAAGAATGCTCAAACTACTGCACAATTGCACTCATCTCACACACTAGTAAAGTAATGCTCAAAATTCTCCAAGCCAGGCTTCAACAGTATGTGAACAGTGAACTTCCAGATATTCAAGCTGGATTTAGAAAAGACAGAGGAACCAGAGATCAAACTGCTGACATCCACTGGATCATCGAAAAAGCAAGAGAGTTCCAGAAAAATATCTACTTCTGTTTTATTGACTAAGCCAAAGCTTTTGACTGTGTGGATCACAACAAACTGTAGAAACTTCTGAAAGAGATGCGAATAGCAGACCACCTCACTTGCCTCCTGAGAAATCTGTATGCAGGTCAGGAAGCAACAGTTAGAACTGGACATGGAACAACAGAGTGGTTCCAGATCAGGAAAGGAATACATCAAGGCCATATGTTGTCACCCAGCTTATTTAACTTATATGCAGAGTACCTCATGAGAAATACTGAATGTTTTCATCAGTGTGTTTTCATCCAGAAACATTGGGTGAAGCACAAGCTGGAATCAAGACTGCCGGGAGAAATATCAATAAACTCAGATATGTAGATGACACCACCCTTATGGCAGAAAGTGAAGAATGAAAGAACCTCTTGATGAAAGTGAAAGAGGAGAGTGAAAAAGTTGGCTTAAAACTCAACATTCAGAAAGCTAAGATCATGGCATCTGTTCTCATCATTTCATGGGAAATAGATGGGGAAACAGTGGAAACAGTGATAGACTTTATTTTGGGGGGGCCTCCAAAATCACTGCAGACGGTGACTGCAGCCATGAAATTAAAAGATGCTTGCTCCTTGGAAGAAAAGCTATGACCAACCTAGACAGCATATTAAAAAGCAGAGACATTACTTTGCCAACAAAGGTCTGTCTAGTCAAAGCTATGGTTTTTCCAGTAGTCAAGTATGGATGTGAGTCGGACTATAAAGAAAGCTGAGCACTGAAGAATTGATGTTTTACTGTGGTGTTGGAGAAGACTCTTAAGAGTCCCTTGGACTGCAAAGAGATCCAACCAGTCCATCCTAAGGGAAATCAGTCCTGAATATTCACCGGAAGGACTGATGCTGAAGCTGGAACTCCAACACTTTGGCCACCTGATGAGAACTGACTCACTGGAAAAGACCCTGATGGTGGGAAAGATTGAAGGCGGGAAAAGGGGACGACAGAGATGAGATGGTTGGATGGCATCACCGACTCAACACACATGAGTTTGAGTACATTCTGGGAGTTGTTGATGGACAGGGAGGCCTGGCGTGCTGCAGTCCATGAGGTCACAAAGAGTCCAACACCTCTGAGCAACTGAACTGAACTGAACAGATATAAAATAAAAGAAATAGAAAAAAATATATCTTCCTTGAGATGAAAATTCAGGATTTAACTCCCTTAACAACTTTGCTGCTGCAACTAAGGTGCTTCAGTCGTGTCCGACTCTGTGCGACCCCAGAGACAGCAGCCCACCAGGCTCCCCCGTCCCTGGGATTCTCCAGCCAAGAACACTGGAGTGGGTTGCCATTTCCTTCTCCAATGCATGAAAGTGAAAAATGAAAGTGAAGTCGCTCAGTCGTGTTGACCCTTAGCACCCCATGGACTGCAGCCCACCAGGCTCCTCGGTCCATGGGATGTTCCAGGCAAGAGTACTGGAGTGGGGTGCCATTGCCTTCTCCTTAACAACTTTAATGTGGAACGTACAGCAATGTTAACTATGTTTATCATATTGTACATTATAATACTAGAACTTATAGGTCCTATAACTTGAAGCCAAACTGAGCATTCTTAAGCATAACCTAAGAAGTGGAATGTCTTGGCTTGTCTTTTTGCAAAACCTTTCCTTAGAAACACAAAAAAACAGGAGAAGCCTGATCAGTCTCTACCTGCCAGGCTGTGGGGCAAAATTCCCCTTCTTTAGGAAGGCCTTGGTATTTTCTTGTAGTTTTGTTTTATTTTGTGCTGGGAGGCTTGTGCAATCTAGTTCCTTGACCAGGGATAGAACCTGGCCCCTCAGCAGTGAAAGTGCAGGGTCCTAACCACTGAATCACCAGGTAAGTCCCTTCACGTAGTTCTTACAAAAGGTGGAGAGATAGGATTCTGATCTCTCTCTTGTGATAATCCACCGAGTTGAGAGAAGCGGGGAAGGTGGGAAAAAGGGGATGGAGCACCAGGAGTAGGAAAGAATGTGAAGTCCAAGACCAACCCTTATCTAAAATAAAAATAAAAAAAAAAAACCTGGCTGGGTTTAGGGAATTGAGAAAGCGCCTGCCTCCTAGGAGTGGATGTGGTCTTCTGATGGGCTATCTGTGCACAAGCTTCTTTTCTATTCTGTTTCTGCAGGCCAGCAACCCTTCTTCCTTTCCTTTCATCCTTGCCAGAAAGATTCCTCAGTTTAAACTCTGAGTGAAGAGATAACCCACTGGAACATTTAAATATGTGCTATGTGATACAGAATTAGAAGGCCCTGGAACAAATCTGACCCAGGTTTAGGGTGTGATGCTCTCAAGGGAAACTCTTTGAAGGGAACAGACCAAATGTTGTTTATGCAAGGGCATTCCCAAGCCAGACCCTTCCCACACAAGTCTGGGGCTCTGTTTGGCACCTGCCAGCGTGGTCAGGCCTGCTAAAAGTACCAGGGATGGTCTCCAGGGGTCCTGGTGAGAATGAAGAAAGAGACTGGTATCCCACACAGCGGAAAATTCCCAGAAGTATCCCAGAGGCCTCTACATATTCTCCGCTAGTCCTTATGAAAGCTCCCCTAGAGACTGACACTATGAGCACCATTAATTGCACAGAAGAGGAAACTGAGGTAGAGACGTGGGTTAAATTACCTAAACTCACATGGCCAGAAAATTGCTGAGATTTAAATGTCACTGACTCCTACTCCAGGAGAGAAGATTAACTCTTCCCTTCTTTTGTTTGCCCCAGATTTCTTCCGTGCAGTATTCTGATCACCTAACACCTCTCAGTATTCTCCAAGTAGTCCACGCCCTTCCTAACATCCAAACCCTTATACTCGAAGGTGTCTCTGCCTGAATGAGTGAGCTTCAGAAGCTCACTTCAGAATCAGATGATGTTAACTCCTCTCCCAGGCAGACTTCAGCACCTCTCTAGGCATAGGTGGTCAGGGGATCCCTAGACACTAAGGAACTTGAAAAATGCTACTATGAACTATTTAACAATAAGCAATTTATTTATATCTCTAATTGAAACTGCCAGTGGCTGTCTTAGGTCTTAGATGGCTATAAAAGTCTGCTTATAGCATTGAGCAGCAGTTAAAAAGGTTTTAAAAATCTTTAAAAATCAATCAAATACTAAAGCATCAAGCCAATTACAGGGAGAAGAAAAAGAAATACATATATTTGTATATATTATTTTATATATAAATATAATCTATGTAAAATATATATTGCTTTTAAAAAATGACAAATCACTTTTCTCTTCACAGCTCTCCTAAAGGGAGAAAAGAATTCACTTTTTTTTTTTTTTTTTGGTCACCCCATGTGGCTTGAGGGATCTTAGTTCCCCAACCAGGGATCGAACCTGTGCCTCCTACAGTGGAAGCTTGGAGTCCTAACCACTGGACAGCCAAGGACGTCCCAAATTCAAATTGCTTTTGAGGGCTTATGCTAAAGGCTGATCATAAGATCTGCACTACCACTTCAGCTCTGGTACACTTCTAGAATACAAGCCATCACAGAACAATAATGTTTATACTCTTAAGCAGAACGACAACAGCACAATTGAGTACAGAACGTGTTCTATGAACATGCTACACACTTTTTCCCACATCTTTCATAAGGCACAGGAGACATGGTCTAATCCAGGTCACCGCCATGAACATGGACTGGCAGTGCTACACAGCCTCCAGAGATGTGAGTGCCAGGAGCCCCAGACGACCAGCAGTTTTTATACCTTCCCATCATTCTCAATCAGGTTTTTAACTGAGGTTCAAGGTGATGATGTCAGAAGAGCTGGCTTAAGTATCCCTTCTCCAAGCTTCTAATGTACCACTTCCAGTTAGCTGTAGGCTAAAGTGCCAGGTAAGCAAACTTCTGAAACTGAGGGACAGAAGAAAACACACAGGTTCCAAGGAAGTGACTTGTGCATAAATACAGGGACTGGAAAGGGTTATCTGCCAGCGAAACAAGCAGAGGCAATACAGTGCATGTCGTACTGCCAGGAAGAACGACCAGGTCAAAATGGCACGGGTGCCCATTCATCACTTCTCTGGGCATCTAGAATCTCACAGACATGGATGGTTACTACAGACACAGAACTTTCTGCTTAGTTAATTCAACTGACCTATGAAATAGGAGAATGTGTTGACAGTCTTTTTCCAGCTGAAGCTATTGATAGTGATTCTGTACCAGGCGGCAATGAGAAAATAAGTTCTGTTTTTATTTGTCCTGACTACTTCCTGGTAAGACTTGAGAAAATTCATTATTAAAGATGAGTTTCTCTCTTGAAAACACTGTTTCACTTTTTGTGCTTCAAGGGCTTTGTAAAACATAGAAGCACTGTTTAATTAACTGGGGAATTTCTCCCTGAGCATAGCAAAGTTGTAATGAATTAACAGATACCTGTTAAATAATACCTCTAGATTTGGGGAAGGCTTTTTTTTTAAACCACTAATAGTCAATTCTGACAACTGCTAGACTATAAGTTTAAAAATTCAATTGCTAAAAAATAAAATTCAAGTGCTTGAATTCAGCAGTCACTTACTCAGTCACTCACTCTTTCTTTACCTTTAGTTAGCATGCACTGTATTCTGTATTAGGTTTTAAAACATACAAGACTTCCCTGGCAGTCCAGAAGGTAAGGCTCTGTGTTCCACTGCAGGAAGCACAGTTCCCATCCCTGGTTGGGGAACTAAGATCCCACATGCCAAGCAGGGTGGCCAAAAAAAAAAAAAAAATTAGGGATACAGACCTGTTTACAGGTGAATTAGTTTCTTACTGCTGCTCTAACAAATTATCACAAACTCAGGGGCTTAAAACCCAAATTTATCATCTAGCTGGCCCGGAAGTTAGAAATCCTAAATGGATCTCACAGGTTAAAATCACAGTGTTGGCAAGGCTAGCTACATTCCTTCCAGAGGCTCTAGGGAGAATCATTCCCTTGCCCTTTCCAGTGACCAGATGCCATGCACATTCCTTGGCTCACCGCCTCTTCCTTCATCTTCAAAGCATACCATTTCAACCTCTGCTTCTGTCCTCCCATCTCTTTCTCCGTTACTATGACCTTTCTTCTTATAAGGACATCTAGATGATTACACACGGCCCACTGGATAACCCAGGGCAAGCTACCCGGCTCAAGATCCTTAATTTAATCATATCTGCACAGTCCCTTTGCCATGAATGGTGATATACTAACAGGTTTGGCAATTAAGACATGGATGTCTCTGGGGGAGTCACTTTTCAGCCTCCCATAAGAAGACTGATGGAAATAAAACCATGAATTTCAGCAAGAGCTGCTATTCTTTATTCTTGAAGTCCTCCCGCTGAATCTTACTTACTCTTAACAAAATTCCTAAAAAGCCTGCTTACCTGCTAAACCACATCACAGCACGGCCAATCACAATGCAAAAAAAATTGAGGACAGGTTAGGGTCCTAACTTCAGGATATTAACATCAGAACAGGAAACATAAAAATAAAATGCAGACATGCTGCAGGACAAAACTGAAATCTTAAAAATATATATATAAAAAAACATATATATATATATATATATATAAAAGATAGTGTATTCAAGAAAGCCAAAAAATATATGAAAATTTTAGAAGCGTCTAAACTTTAAAATGTTTTACAGTACGCTCAATCTGATACTGATTTTTTTTTAATATTCTTGTTTTGGGGTTTTCCAAATAATTGGAATAATTCCATAAACAAACAAGGCCTTTTTAAACATGTTTGAAAACTGAAGAAAGAAATGTTCGGAAGTCTTTAGAAACCTCTATATGCTTGAGAGTCAAGTGATGCATTACCATTCCTGTCATTTTAATCCAATTTTAGATATATGCAGGTAGTAAAAGCACTTTTCAAAACAAAGCAATTGTATCTAGGTAATACTTTTCAGTAGTAGCCTCCAGTCCACTAATGACTTCAACCATGTATACAGTCCTTAAAACACTAGTTCAGGAAAAAAAAGAAAACTAAAAATATTCAAACAATAGTAGTTACAAAAAATACCCCTGATTTTTTTTCTGATATTGATTTTTACAGCCTATATATACAGTCACAGAAAAAAATGTAATGATATAAAACCAAGGATTAATAGTGATTATCACTAAAAGTATTGCTGATGAGTTAAAATAAAGGTGCTTTTATTTTTTTCTTAGCCTTTCTTTTAACTTCTTCTAGAACATACATACATTATCTTTGCAACCAGAAAAATATATGCTGAAATGTAATTTTTAATGATTTGGTAGTTAAAAGCATAAGGCTTCAGTTCTCTGGAAATAGTCAATTAAATTAGAATACTCCTTTCTACTATAAAGCCACATTTATTAATTATTTTATTAATTAAAGATCTGTTCTATAACATTACCAAGCAATATTCTGATTTGTTGTTGATCTCTCTGCTCCACACATTTTATTTTTAAGCTTTTTATTTTATATTGGGGTATAGCTGATTAACAATGTTATGATACTTTCAAGTGAACGGCAAACAGACTAGCCCTACATATACACGCATCCACTCTCCCCCAAACTCCCCTCCCCTCCAGGCAACATTCTGATTATTAATTTACCCTCTCAGCTGCAGGGAAATGGATATCCTGGAATCTGTTCTTTAATCACTGACCCTTTATAGGTTTCTTTTAAATGCATTTTAATATGGCTAAAATCAGACTTATGTATTCATATATACCAAATGCTTAACAGTCGTATGTGTGTAAATCACGAAGTCAGTAATAGATATGATCCAAAGAAGAGCAACACAGGTAAACTTAGTATTAGCATATTCACACCCCCAAAAGATAAATCTAACGCTACATTTTTACTCCTTGAAATTCCATTCATATATGCACACCTCACCACTCACAGATGAGAAATACTAAAGAGCACATTTTTCAGGCATTTCTCATCCCTCCTGCTTTACAGGAGAAGAAAGAAGGATAGGAAGAGAGAGGAAAGGAAAGAAAAACAGGAAAAGGAGAAAAAGAAAGGAAGGAGAGAGAAAAATCCAGTTTTGCCCTGGATACTTAAACTGGATCAGGACTACACCACAAACCTTCATTTTAAAAATACCATCTCCCCGCTCCTTTCATAGATTAGTCAAAGAAGTGAGCACAGGCTTCTCAAGGACTTCCAGAATTACTAATTTTACAACCTGAACCAAAGAGAGATCTACATAACATGATGCAGGGCTCCCAGTTACAGACTTCGTGCTTCCATCAGAATTTAGTACTGTCCTCCCGGGCTGGCAATTTGGGGCTGGGGACCGTAGTTTCCAGCTACTGAAAGGATGAGGGCTGGTCTGCTTTCTCACTCAGAGGTTTGTTCTCAGTCATAAAACCCCACGGGACAGGGTAAACAGAGGCAGGGCTTCTCAGCCCACTTAACTAACCAGTGCTACTGAGGGCTGGAGAATGCAATGGCAACCCACTCCAGTACTCTTGCCTAGAAAATCCCATGGACGGGGGAGCCTGGTGGGCTGCAGTCCATGGGGTCGCTGAGGGTCGGACACGACTGAGCGACTTCACTTTCCCTTTTCACTTTCATGCATTGGAGAAGGAAATGGCAACCCACTCCAGTGTTCTTCCCTGGAGAATCCCAGGGACGGGGGAGCCTTGGTGGGCTGCCGTCTCTGGGGTCGCACAGAGTCGGACACGACTGAAGCGACTTAGCAGCAGCACTGAGGGCAGGAGGAAAAGAGGCTTTGCTCAGCATCTGTTCAAGGTTCCCAAACTCCTGCAATCCCTGACTTCAAGCCTTTGGAGGTGAGAGCCCAGGTCTGTTCCGTTCACATGGTGTCCCTAAGATCAGGGACAGAGCAGACACGAGAGGTCTTTCGGCCGTGCCTATCTGCTGCAATGTCATCTAATAAGCATAAGAGCTAGTAAAACTGCTAAATTTAAAATACATCTTTCTATCAATTTGCAAATTACATCACCTTCTAACTCAAGAGCATAAACGGAATATTCATGTTATGCCCAGGAGATGAAACAATAAATCTGAAATGTTGGAAAGATTTGGCTTATAAGAAAATAAGGCAAAAAAAAAAACTGTACATAGGAAAATCAGGTAAGAATCAGAAAAGAGAGGGTGTCAGAAGTGGCCAGCACCCAGATTCTTAAATAGTTCCTTCTTTCCTTATACCCCTTTTCTGCTGATACCATTTAAAATGGAAAGGACAAATTTATACACAAAAGCATGTCATTTCATAGATACTTTTATTATTCCTAAAAGAACATCATTTCTCAGGTTCTTCAGCAACCAGGGCCACGAACATCCACATTTACTGAAGTCATATAAGATGGTATGCTGTGCCACTAATGTCTGAGTCTTTGTGACCCTTTGGACTATAGCCTGCCAGCCTGCTCTGTCCATGGGATTTTTCAGGCAAGAATACTGGAGTGGGTTCCCATTTCCTTCTCCAGGGGAATCTTCCTGACCCAGGGATTGAACCTGCATCTCATGTGTCTACTGCACTGCAGGCAGATTCTTTATCACTGAGTCATCAGGAACACCCACAAGATGGCTATTATAGCCCATTTTTTTAAATAAAGAAGTAGAACTTTCCTACAGACAGTTTAAGACTATAATTGACAGACTTCAATTGGACTGTACCCTGGATGAGGGTACAATGACCGACGTGACAATGAGCAAGGGCACCAGAACAGCCAATAGTTGCCTCTACCAGCCCAAGGGGCTTAGGGTGGAAGACAGCATAATGCCACGGGTGCCATGGAGCCTGAAGAGCCAGGCCTTTGCAAGTGGGGTTACCTGAGGGACAGCTTCCTGTGACCTCACTGAGGACCAGTCCCTCATCTGTAACCCTGATCTATGCTCCCAATGCTTTAGAGATAATCAATATAAAGTGCCTGCCTCCTGCAAAGCCAAGGAGAGCCCCAGTGGTTCAAACACAGCCAACAGCACTTCTGGTCTCACTCGGGGAGCCAAAAGCATTTTCTCGTTTATGGATTTGATTTACAGCCATGGCAAATAAACAATAACTGAGTCCAAAGCACTTTGTGAAAGACTTTGCTTCAAAACCATTTCATTTTTTTTTAACAGACCACAAAGAGAAAGCAAAAAGGAAGACTGAAAATGACCCAAAATTACTAGATATACAACAAAAGTCTAAAGCTAAAACAGAGATTTTTAAGTAAAATTGGCTTAAAAACAAGTTGCCTTTCACTTGTCTCAAACACTGATCGAATTGCTATCACAAAACAGCACAGAGCTTTTATCTCTTCTATTTGAAAGCCAAAAGCAAAAATTGTACAAAAGAAAATGTGGAACAGGTTTCTATCAGTAATTAAATACATGAATTTGGGTGTTCAAATACGCATTTGTTTCTCATAGCAAGCATTAGGAAAAATTTTGGCAATAGTTTTCCAAGAAATTTCAATAACTTCATCACATCACTAAAAATTTTAATCACATATAAAAATGCAATCCAAAGAAAATTATTTGTTTGCTGTCGCTAAGAGACACCAAAGGAAACTTTAAAACACTCCATTGTTTCTGAATTTGAAATTTCATGTATTTCAGAAAACAGTTACATACAATTCATGTAATGGCTGCACTTCCACATTTTAAACACACACACACACAGTGATAACTATGCTACCATTTTTCAGTTTTGTAAGTCACTTAGAACTTGAAGTTTAATGTATTTCAGCATTTCAGTTGAACACTAAAGATTTCTACTGTATTTTACAGATCTTCCAATAATAAGTCATCAACAATCCAAAATACATAAAGACATAATTTTTTCAAGCCATAAGTAAGAGAATAAAGGCCTGGGTGTTTTTCTTAAACAAGAGGCATTATGAAGTTAACAACTACAACAAGGCAATGCTATGACTGCTTCTTGGAGATAACTAAGATCTCACAGGCAAGAGAAACAGGGACCAGATTTATCCATACACTTTTAACGACTCAAAAGTGGACAAAATATTTCAGACAATGGTTTTAAAACACTGGACATGGAGCAACAAAGGACAGTGATTCCTGAGAGACAGGAAACGAGCAAGGTAACCATATGAAGCCTCAGTTCAGTTCATTTGCTCAGTCGTATCCGACTCTGTGACCCCGTGGACTGCAGCACGCCAGGCGTCCCTGTCCATCAACAACTCCTGGAGCTTGCTCAAACTCATGTCCTCAAGTTGGCGATGCCATCCAACCATCTCATCCTCTGTCATCCCCTTCTCCTCCTGCCCCCAATCTTTCCCAGCATCAGGGTCTTTTCCAATGAGTCAGTTCTTCGCATCAGGTGGCCTAAGTATTGGAGTTTCAGCTTCAGCATCAGTACCTCCAATGAATATTCAGGACTGACTTCCTTTAGGGTTGACTGGTTTGATCTCCTTGAAATCCAAGGGACTCTCAAGAGTCTTCTCCAACACCACAGTTCAAAAGCATCAATTCTTCAGTGCTCAGCTTTCCTTATAGTCCAACTCCCACATACATACGTGACCACTGGAAAAACCATAGCCTTGACTAGACGGACCTTTGTTGGCAAAGTAATATCTCTGCTTTTTAATACGCTGTCTAGGTTGGTCATAGCTTTTCTTCCTAGGAGCAAGCGTCTTTTAATTGCATGGCTGCAGTCACCATGTGCAGTGATTTTGGAGCCCAAGAAAATAAAGTCTATCACTGTTTCCACTGTTTCCCCATCTATTTGCCATGAAGTGATGGGACTGGGTGCCATGATCTTAGTTTTTTGAATGTTAAGTTTTAAGTCAAAACTAGATGGGAGCAAAATATGAAGCCTACTGCCTGGACAGAATTTCCAGACTGTGGCCCAAAGAACAGGAAGCCAGGCAAAGGTCTGGTGATCACCTTGAGTTGAGGAGACGAAGCTAGGAGTTCAAGGATTCCAAGATGCCTTTTTTGCAGAGTAGAATACCAGAGAGAAGAAGGTTACAAAGACAGAAAACCTTGGAGATGTGCTGGGGTACCCCTCAAGTGTTCAACTGACCAACCCATGTGTGTGAGCAAACTACCCAAGAACCTACCCTAAAAGGATGAGACGGAATAATCCCTAAAGCTCACATAGGCTGGAAATGGCTCCTTTTGTTCCCAATAATCAGAGTGGAAAACCTCATAATTAACAGGACATTAGGTGGAGTATTTAGAAGGGTTTTATCTCAGTAGGAGGTAAAATTAGGGTAAAAGCTGCTCTGGTTCTACCTAAGCAAGCTTAAAAGCAAGACATGAAAAGGGCAAACCCTTTCTAAGTGACTTAACTATGTCCCGTAACAAAGCTCAAGAACACAAAAATATTCAGCACCCAACAAGATAAAATTCAAATGTCTGGCATCTTAGCAGAAATTATTAGGCACGTAAAGAAGCAGGCAAATACAATCCACGATAAGGAGATAAGCCAATTAAGTAAAACTGACCCAGAACTAACACTAACAAGTTAGAATTAGCAGACATAAAAAATGGTTACTATGTGTAACCATTCAAGAAAAATTTGAAATTTTTAAGAAATTAAGAAATTTGAAAGATCCTAACTGAACTTCTAGAGGTGAAAACTAGTCTGGGAAGAAAGACACATTGGATGGAAGTAACAGCACTTTAGGCAGTCACAGAACGTCAACTCTATGCCAGTATTTTATAAGTAATATCCCTTAATAACTTTCTTTTCCCCTTCACACTCTTAACCAATTTGCAGAGGGGAAAAAAAAAAAGATTAGTGGATTTAAAGTAACAGCAACTAAAAGGAAACAGTAGTTAAAAAAAACATACACACACACTGGAAAGAAATGAACAGGGCATCAGCGAGCTAGCGAACAACTTCAAACTGTCTAATGTGTACATAAATGGAGCCTTCAAAGGAAGAGGAGGAGAAAAAATATTTGAAGAAATAAGAGTTGAAAATTTTCTAAGTCAAATGAAAACTATACACGCATAAATTTAAGCAGCTCAACAAACTCCAAGCATAAGACACATGAGTAAAACACAGACATATACATCAAATTGCTTGAGATCAATGTTTAAGAAAAAGCTTTTAAAACAACTAAAGAAAAAACTGGCTTCCCAGGTGGCACAGTGGTAAAGAATCCACCTGTCAATGCAGAAGAGGAAGAGATGTGGGTTTGATTCCTGGGTGGGGAAGATCCCCTGGAGGAGGAAATGGCAAACCACTCCAGTCTTCTTGCCTGGAGAATTCCATGGACAGACGAGACTGGCAGACCCCGGTGCATGAAGGCAAAATAAGATTGTTCAGGGTAAGAAACATTAAAAGAAATTCTTCAAACAGAAGAAAAATAATTAACCAAGATAATCTCACCATCTCAAGATCCTAAATTTAAACACATATTTGAAGAACCTTCCATCCTATACGGTAACACTCACAGGGTCCAAGAAAAAGGACATGGACATTTTGGGAGCTATTATTATGCTTACTACACACATGAAAAAATTACTAAAAATGTTACTATAAAAAATAATAATAATGTAAGATAAAACATGATTTTAACAGAAACTGAATATGACTAAGAAAACAAGCCATATGAAAAACATGAGACCCCTTTGCACTTAAACAATATTTACATATTTACACTATTGCAATCACTATGTTTTAATAAAGAACTCAAAGACAATCAAGAATCTGGTCTGAAAAAATACACACTCCTATCTTCTTGCATGAAGTGCTCTATCAAATTAATTGTAAAGACAAATTGAAATTAAGCTAACTATAAATATTCTGTATGTAGGGTTTCTTGATAAATTTCCTTCCCCTTTCATACTTTTAACCAATTTGCAGACTCTTATGCTAAGTGGATTTATGGCCCATCAAGAACTGCAGCACCTCTAATACACATTTTTCCTTACATGAAATGCTTCAATGACTGACCAAACTGACCTATTATAACATTTTAGAGTTAGTACTGCAATTTCAGAATTTGAGAAGCTGTAAATGAGTAAAATTAATCTTTTTCTACTTGCATGCATATCCCCACATCAGTAAAAATTAGAATCAAGGCTTCCCATTCAGCAGTAAAGTCACATTTTTAACATAACCTTGGAAGTATAACTTTCATCTCAAGTTAATAATTTGTCATAATATTAGCCATCCCCGCATCACACCTAAATAGAAATTCCAGTCTTACAAATATGCTTCCTCATTCTATAATTTATAAATTATCTGAATAACCATTAAGCAAATAAATGGAAAAGCTTTTTTTTAAACATACAATTTAATATTACTTCTCTATCCAAACACTATTTAACTTGAAATAACAGTTCTAATCCTTAGTGTAGGACACCATGTTTAGAGAAGCAAGGACCAATCTACAAAAGCAATTCTCTTTGGTGATAATACAGTGGTGAAATATTTCACTTGACTCTCCTCCAAGCAAAGTTAGAGGCTATTTAAAAACCAAAATCAGGGCTTTGAAGCCACTGTATTTGTTCACCGACTTCATCTATTTCCATTTAATGATTAAAACTCTGTTTAACAGAGGCCAAGCCCATTTGGCCATCGTCTGAGTTCCTGAGATGCCAAGCCAACATTTAGTTTCACATGAGAGACCTCACTGACAAGCACACGCTGAAACTCCCCTTACCAGGGGCTGCTAATCATTACCGGGGGCAGAGATGAGAATGCTGACAGGCTCACTGAAGATGAACTGATTCCACATACAGAAAGCCTCATTACCTCGACCTCAGCTTCCCTTCTCTGATCTTGATGATCACAAGAGAAAATGTACCTATTTACCCCAATGTTTTTAGAACTCTTGCCAAGACTACTGATCACTATTTTTTTTTTCAGTTTTTATTGGAGTATAGTTGATTGACAATGTTATATTAGTTTCTGCTGTACAGCAAAGTGAACCAGTTATATATATTTATATGTTTACATTTATATATACATACACACTCTTTTTTAGATTCTTTTCCCATGTAGGTCATTATACAGTATTCCCTGTGCTATAAACTAGGTCCTTATTAGTTATCTGTTTTATATACAGTAGTTTGTATACATCAATCCTAATCTCCCAATTTATCCCTTCTCCCCCCTTCTCTTCACCCCCAGCCCAGAAGCCATAAGTTTGTTTTCCACATCTGTGACTTTGTTTTATAAATAAGTTCATTTGCACCATTTTTTAGATTCCCATACAAGTGATATCATCATATTTGTCTTTGTCTGACTTACTGCATTCAGTAGGACAATCTCTAAGTCCTACTTACTAACCAACTCTCCCCCTGATACAACACAAAAGCAATACTGCAAAGGAGTAATTAATCAAATAGATGAGATAACTGTGGCCACAAGTTACAACACTCAGTATGCTATTCATGTCCTAGGGCTAACCCCCTCAAAAAAAGTCCAACAGCTTCCATTCTATTCAACCATAAAACAGAATTCTGAAGTTGTCACAACAACGGAAATGAAAGTGCATTCTACCAAGTTTCACAAGTCTGCCCTGACTAACGATGATTCAAACAAAAATATGCTTTTAAAAACCTCAAAAATGCACTTTTCCCCAAGTAGTTATTCTAGATCCAAACAATTTTATCTTAAATAATGATTTTTACTCTCCCCACCTGTGTCAGTTACTTATTATTTGTTCTTTCACCTTTGAAAGGACTTTGAAGCTTCTACCACACAATCTGGTCAAACATGTTAACTGAAAATAATGAATTCAGAGTTTACACATTTAGTCATGTTTTTGATCAGACACAAAGGCAAAAAAAGAAACAAACATATAAGAATTAAGCTTATAAGGAAAAAGTATGTTAATATATGCATTCTAGAAAAAGAGGTAAGTACATGTTAGCAGAATTTATACCAAAGTTAAACATAATTCTAAGAAAGCTGGAGAAACAAAAAATCCACATGTAATTCTTGTAAGAACTACAAGAACATTAAGTTTTAAAAACTAGGTCCTTCATTTTTGGCATATCAAATATTCATGTTTCATGGGTCCAAAGCACAAAATAATCCTTATCCAGTATATGCCATCTTGGCGAACAACCGACCCTTTTTTCTTATTCTTGGCCCTTTTTTATCCTTTCAAAACTTCTACTATTTAGGGTTGCCTCACAAGAAAACCAGACAGTAAACAATCTGCCTGCAGTGCAAGAGACCCAGGTTGGATCCCTAGGTCAGGAAGATTCCCGGAGAAGGGAAAGGCTACCCACTCCGGTATTCTTGCCGGCAGATTCCCATGGACGGAGGAGCCTGGAGGGCTACAGTCCATAGCATCTCAAAGAGTCAGACACAACTGAGTGACTAATACTTCCACTTCACATAAGAAAATTACACCAAAGGAGAAAATTCAGAAACTGCACCATAAGAAATGTCTACAAAAATAAGAAAGCCTATTTGTCTGAGATGTTTATGGCTGCTGCATTTAAAAAGAGAATATACTGCTGGCTCTTTATAAAAAGTAACTCCAGAACTGACTGAAACAATTAAGTTCAACTTTAAAAGCTTAAAATTTTCTAACTTTCACTCACCTTTGTGTCTAGCAGGACAAAAAGAAGAATGGATTTAGAGCCCAGAGATTTAAATTTAAATTTTAGATTTCAATTTTTTGTTCAAGGTTCTAAAATGAACCAAGTGAGCTAACTTGAGCTAAACTCTTAAACGACCCTCTCTGAACCTCAGCTTTACTTAACTACACAATTATCACAACCTCAACAAATCTTCTGGAGAAAGCAATGGCAACCCACTCCAGTACTCTCGCCTGGAAAATCCCATGGGCAGAGGAGCCTAGTAGGCTGCAGTCCCTGGGGTTGCTGCGAGTCGGACACGACTGAGAGGCTTCACTTTCCCTTTTCCCTTTCATGCATTGGAGAAGGAAATGGCAACCCACTCCAGTGTTCTTGCCTGGAGAATCCCAGGAACGGGGGAGCCTGGTGGGCTGCCATCCATGGGGTCCCACAGAGTCGGACACGACTGAAGCAACTTAGCAGCAGTAGCAGCAACAAACCTTCATAGCTCCTTCTGATTCTAATAAGGGATTAACAACTCTGAACTCAATCAATTCCTGCCTCCCACTTCAATAAGAAATCTGTCCAATAAAATATCCAGAAAAATGTAATTCATTTTAATACTATTTTAAAATACACATAACAAAATTTTTTAATTATTTTTTAAAATAAACCCTTGTTCTAAACCATCTGTGCCTGACTGCTCAGTCATGTCTGACTCTGCAACCCCAGGGACTGTAGCCGCCCAAGCTCCTCTGTCCATGGAATTTTCCAGGCAAGAACATTCTTGGAGTGGGTTGCCAAGCCCTCCTCCAGGGGATCTTCCTGATCCAGGGATCGAACCCACGTCTTCTGTGTCTCCTGAACTGGCATTCAGGTTCTTTACCACTGAGCCACCTGGGAGGCCACTATAAAGCATCCAACATAATCCAAATTTAAATATAAATTATTTAGTGTTTTTAATTCTATAGATCAGCATTCTTCTCAAATACTGTAGTGAACCAAGAAGTTAAAACTGTTATTTCAAGAGGAATGAACTCCCTCTTATCCAGACTCCAACTGACACCTTCAAATTTCTTCCAACTTTTGTACTTCATTGGCAAAACCTGTAAAAAACTAACCTTGAAAACGACAAGAAGTTTTAGCATTCCAAGTGAGTATTATAATTCTTGATGTTCATTAAAGAAACCTAAAAATAGGGACCCCATGCCCCTGAAATTATTTGCCTTGATATATTTTACAAGTGTATTCAGGAAGTTAATTACTGAAATTGATTTGCACAGTGCTCTTTGCACTAGACCAGGGGTCCCCAACCTCCAAGATCTAATAATGCCTGATGATCTGAGCTGGAGCTGATGTAATAACAATAGAAACAAAGTGCCCAATTAATGTAACCCACTTGAATCGTCCTGAAACCATTCCCTCCCACTTGTCCATGGAAAAACTGTCTTCCACAAAACCAGTCCCTGGTGCCAAAAAGGCTGGAGACCACTGCATGGCTAGACATCTGTATTTACATTAGTTTCCTATTGCTGCTGTAACAAATTACCACAAACTTAACGGCTTAGAACAACATAAATGTATAACCTTACAGTTTTCAAGGTCAGAAGTTCAAAATGGGTTTTATTGGGCCAAGATCAACGTATTGGCAGGGCTCCATTCTCTCTGGAAGCTCCAGTGGACAGTCTGTTTCTTTTTGTTTTCTAGCTTTGCTTCCCTGATAGCTCAGTTGGTAAAGAATACGCCTGCAATGCAAGAGACCCCGGTTCGATTCCTGGGTTGGGAAGATCCACTGGAGAAGGGATAGGCTACCCACTCCAGTATTCTTGAGCTTCCCTTGTGGCTCAGCTGGTAAAGAATCCGCCTGCAATGTGGGAGACCTGGGTTCAAATCCTGAGTTGGGAAGATCTCCTGGAGAAGGCAAAGGCTACCCACTCCAGTATTCTGGCCTCGAGAATTCCATGGACTGTATAGTCCATGGGGTCACAAAGAGTCGGACACGACTGGGCAACTTTCACTCACTTTGATAGGTACCCACGTTCTTTGTGTCCCGCCATCAAGGGTTGCTGCAGTTTTTCCTCACACGTCTCCCACTAACTCTCCTGCCTCCCTGTTTCATTTATCACCTTTGTGATTACAATGGGGCTCACCTGGATAATCCAGGGCAATGCCCCTTAAGATCAGCTGCTTAGTGAACTTAATTCCACCTATAACCCTAGTTTTAGTTTCCCCTTGCCATGGTAACAAATTCACAGGGTCTGGGGACTAGGGTGTGGCCAAGTTTAGGAGACTTTCACCTACCACAACATTTATTACCCGCTGAGAGAGCCTACTGACAGACTGCAAGACAGACAAGCCCCGTGGAAATCACCTTAATGGGAATGACAAAAAATACAACTACAATTCAGTGGAGAAAAAATATAGAGATTAACAAAGAGGTACACTTAGCAACAAAAGGCAGATGTACAGGGGATTTTTTTTTAAATAATAATTTAAAATATGATTGACTGAAGTCAAATGCTGTTAGAGATAAAATAGTTCTAAATCAACCTTTTTTTTGGCCGCATCACGTGGCATGTGGGATCTTAGTCCCTCCACCCACCTGGGTAAGGATCAAACCTGCACCCCCTGCATTAGAAACACTGGAAGCTCAGAATCTTAACCACTGGACCGACAGGGAAGTCCGATACTTGAATGTTATTTTGAGGAAAGACCTAGTGTAATATGCCACAAGGAATCAGGTCATTATCAAGCAGAACTTTAGCGACTGATGGGAACTTAAGAAATCATCTAGTCATTAAAACTAATAGTCCACTGACACCCAGGAAAATTGTAACTTTTCTAAGATCACTTGCTTAGGTAATTTCAGAAATAGGCCTTTAACCCAATTTCTTGGTTTTTAGTCAAAATATTAAGTGAGATGGCACAAAGAATAAACTGAATTAAGTACAATGTATTTAAGAAATAAAAGTAACATTTAACTAACTTTGAAAATACTGAGTGCAGATTTTTCCAAGTATAAGTTCTGCTTAATGTTTAAATGGTTAGCTATTTAGCAAATTCGCCTTTGTACAATAACTTGCTGCTCAAAGATATTACAAACATGAGACCCCATATTTCATTCATTTAGTTTATGTTACATCATCAAGATCTTACTATATGCCAGGTAAGTCCTAGGTGAAAGAGATATCGCAGTGAAGGGCAACAAAAACAAAGTCCTGCTCTCATCAATCTTCAATTCCTAGGAAGAATCAGGGAAATAGATAAAAAAACAACTGAATAAGTGCATCATATGTCAGGGAGAGGTTGTAATTAATACCACAGGGATCTGAAGGAAGATTAGAGATGTGCATTCTCAATGTTAACTTGAAAAATAAATACGATGTGCAATGTTAAGAGTTTATGACAAGATGGTGATGAAAAATCTAATGTTTTAAGAAAACACAAACACACAAACATTGTTGTCAAGCTGAATGACAACTCCTAACTAAAAAGTAATACCAATTAAAATCTAAATCAAGACAGGGTGGAACTGGTAAAAGAATAGAGGTATAGATCAATGGAATAGAATAAAAAGCCCAGAAACAGACCCACACAAGTAGAAACACCTGACTTTTGAAAAAAGGCACAAAAGCAATTCATTGAAAAAAGAATAGTCTTTTCCAAAAATGGTACTAGGACAACTGGATATCCATATGCAAAACAGTAATAACAAACCTAGACTTAGATCTCACACCTTAACAAAAAAAATTAACACGAAATGAATCACAGTCCCAAATGTAAAATTCAAAACTATAAAGGTTCCAGAAGAAAAAACAGGAGAAAATTTACATGCCCTTGGGTTTAGTGGTGAGTTTTTAGATACATAGCAAAACCACAATCTAAGAAAAAAAAGACAGGTAAGTTATATTTAATGAAATGTAAAACTTCTCTGTGAAGGATACCATTAAGAAAATCAAGAAATAAGCTAAAGATTGGAAGAAAATATTCGTAAAACACGTGTCTGATAAAGGAGTTGTATACAAAAATATACAAAGAATTTTTAACACTCAATAATAAGAAAACAACCCAATTTTAAAATGATTGGGGACTTCCTGGTGGTCCAGTGGCTAAGCCTCTGCTCTACCAGTGCAGGGGGCTGGAGTTTGATCCCTGGTCAGGAACTAGAAAGATCTCACATGCTGCAATGAGAACAGAAGGTCCTGGAGCAGCCAAATAAGTAAATAAATATAAATAAACATTTTAAAATAAGATAAAAATGGACAAAGAATCTGAACAAACATCTCACTGACGAAGATATACAGATGACAAATGACATATGTTTATAGGAAAAGTTGGTCAACATCATACATCAACAGGGAAACACAAATTAAAACAACAATAAGGTGCTATTACACATCTACTAGAATGGCTAAAATCCAAAACCCTTTCATTGCCAAATGCTGATGAAAATGCAGAAAAACAGGAACTCTCATTCACTGCCGGCGGGAAGGCACAATGGTACTCAGCCACTTTGGAATATGGTTTGACATGTCATAAAGCTAAACACAGTCTTAACATGCAGCCCAGCAATCGAACTCCTAGGAATTTATCCAATTCATTTGAAAATTTACATCCACACAAACAACTGCATGAGAATGTTTATAGAAGCTTTATTCATAATAGCCAAATGGAAACCATCTCAACAGGTAAAAATATATATATATATATATATATTTTTTTTTTTTTTTAAAAAAAAGGTCTTCCAGGAACCTCCCTTTGATCCAGTGGTCAAGACTCCGTGTTTTCACAGCAAGGGGCTCAGTTTCGATCCCTGGTCAGGGAAGTTCCATGCCACACAGTGTAGCCAAAAAAAAAAAAAAAAAACAACTTCCACACAATGGAATACTATTAAGAAAATAAAGAGTGAACTATATAAAGCCATGCAAAAATAAGGCTGAATCTTAAAAACATACAACTAAGTAAAAGAAAGCCTGTCTGAAAAGGCCACCCACTATGTGATTGGATTTACGTGACCTTCGGAATAAAGGTAATATTATAAAGATAGCAAAAAGTCTGTCATTGCCAGGAGGCTGGGAAGAGATGAGAGTTGAACAGGTAAAGTACATGGGATTTTTAGGATGGTGAAAGTGTTCTACATATTATAATGGTGAATATATGACATTCTGCATTTGTCAAAACCCATAAAACTTAACAGCATACAGAGAAAACTTCAGTGTATGCAAATTTTAAATTATTTATGAAGTTGGAAAATCCCAGAATGGAAAGCAGACAGTGACAAAAGAATCTAACAAACGTACGAAATAAATTCACCGCAGAGGTAAATGCTGACCTAAGTATCCTTAGAAGTAAGTGCAGTGTGACTATGTATAAAATAGCTTACTAATGAGAACCTTCTGTTTAGCACAGAGAACTCTACTCAATTCTCTGTGGTGATCTAAATGGGAAGAAAACATAAAAAATGAGGGGATATACGTATACATATAACTGATTCACTTTGCTGTACAACAGAAATTAATATGTTATAAAGAAACTAAAACAAAAAATTTCTTTAAAAGACAATAAAACTTAAATTTTACCATTTGCAACAAGATGAATAGACTTGGAGTGTATTATGCTTAGTGAAATAAGTCAGACAGAGAAAGACAAACACTGCATGATATCACTTACATGTGGAATCTAAAAAATAAAACCAGTGAATACAACAAAAAAATAGAGATATACAGATATAGAGAACAAACTACAGTAGTGTTTATCAGTGGGGAGAGGGAAGGAGGAAGACGCATCACAGAGGCAAGAGATTAAGAGGAACAAACTAAATTATGTATGAAATAAGAAAGCGATAAGGATATACTGTACAGCATAGGGAACACAGCCAATATTTTACAGTAATTCTAAATGGAGTACAGTTTTTAAAAACTGTAAATCACTATGTTGTACACCAAAAACATACAATATTGTATATCAATGAAAACATTTTTTAAGAAATAAGTGCAGTGTGTAAGGGTAAAGGCCAAAGGAAGTGGGCATAAGCTCTGTTGATAAAATTCTTTCTCACAGCAGGTATTTATAAACAATTCTAAAACCATCATACACTATACACTGGACTTGAAAAATTAAATAAATGATGGATCCTGGGAGCCAGATTTCTTATTGTTGGAGTGGGTGTTGACAAACAACAGAAGAAAGCGCTAATGATTCATGTGGTAATAGACTAGAGTTGGAATAATCAGTTCTGAGCTCATGTTTGTTGTTGTTTTAAAGTCTCTAAGTCATGTCCAGTTCTTTTTGCGACCCGATGAACTGTACCTCACCAGGCTCCTCTGTCCATGGAATTTTCCAGGAAAGAAGACTGGAGTGGTTTGCCATTTCCTTTTCCAGGGAAACTTCTTGACCCAGGGACTGAACACACATTTCCTGCATTGACAGGCAGATTCTTTACCACTGAGCCACTTGGGAAGCTCATATTTAGCTTAATACAGATACAGAAGGATGCAAATAGAAATATTTAAAAATATGAGTGTATGTGGCTTACTACACACAATATAGCTCCTTGCTCTGTCAGCTGAGAGGGCCTAGAAACAACACAACTCAGGAACAATGAGCTCGCCAGATCTTGCTTTCTGATGCCATTCTCCAATAAAAGAAACCAGGGCTCCTTAGAGAAATGGCTGATTCTAGAGCTGGCCAAGGAATATAAAAATGAGCTTAGCTATCTTGCAATGCTAGAAAGCGAGTGCTCAAAAAAGAAAGAAAGAAAAGGTACCAACGCTGGGGATACATCAAAGAGACACAGGAACCAAGTCAAAGAGCTCCCAATGGCCAAAGCTGGAACAATCTGAGCACCAAAATAAAGAAGTATTGCCTTCTACCCCAAAGTATAAAATAAATATCCATAGTCTATACTGATATATGGCCAAAAGTGAAGAAGAACTAAAAAGCCTCTTGATGAAAGTGAAAGCGGAGAGTGAAAAAGTTGGCTTAAAGCTCAACATTCAGAAAACTAAGATCATGGCATCTGGTCCCATCACTTCACGGGAAATAGATGGGCAAACAGTGTAAACAGTAGCAGAGTTTATTTTGGGGGGCTCCAAAATCACTGCAGATGGTGACTGCAGCCATGAAATTAAAAGACGCCTACTCCTCGGAAGAAAAGTTATGACCAACCTAGATAGCATATTCAAAAGCAGAGACATTACTTTGCCGACCTAAGGTCCGTCTACTCAAGGCTATGGTTTTTCCGGTGGTCGTATATGGATGTGAGAGTTGGACTGTGAAGAAGGCTGAGTGCCAAAGAATTGATGCTTTTGAACTGTGGTGTTGGAGAAGACTCTTGAGAGTCCCTTGGTCTGCAAGGAGATCCAACCAGTCCATTCTGAAGGAGATTGGTCCTGGGTGTTCTTTGGAACAAATGATGCTAAAGCTGAAACTCCAGTACTGTGGCCACCTCATGTGAAGAGTTGACTCATTGGAAAAGACTCTGATGATGGGAGGGGTTGGGGGCAGGAGGAGAGGGGGACGACGGAGGATGAGATGGCTGGATGGCATCACCGACTCGATGGACATGAGTCTGAGTGAACTCCAGGAGTTGGTGATGGACAGGGAGGTCAGGCATACTGCAATTCATAGGGTCACAAAGAGTCGGACACAACTGAGCAACTGAACTGAAACTGATATAACAAATGATTGAATAAAGAAATTAAAGTGGGGTTCTTCCCTGGTGGTTCAGAGGTTAAGACTTTGTGCTTCTGATGCAGGGGGCAGAGGCTGGACCGCTGTTTGGGGAACTAAGATCCCACATGCTGCAGAACATGGCCCCAAAAAATTAATTAAAAATAATAATGATGATTAAAAATTTTTTTAATAATCAACAAATAAAGAGATAAACCAATAATTAATAAATAAGAAGTAAATCAATCTCCCATGCAAAAAAATTCCAAAATATTACCTAGACTCTCCCCTCACAAGGAGGTAAGCAGGAGTCCCTACTGAAGTGTGGACTGAACATCGGCACTTCCTTCTGTGTCCAATATAGAGAGGAAATGTTTAAAGAGTATCATTACAGTAAAGAAGCCCGACAAATACTACGCCAGCCGAGTGATCAGGATCAGCATCAACAGTGACAGGTCATATGGGTGATATGTGGTGAAATCAGTACTTCACTGCCCTAGTCGCACTGCCCAAAACTCATCCCTCTAGCTGAACCAGGAGAAAAACCTCACACAAACCTCCAAATGAGGGACGTTCCTAACCAGTACCCCCTCAGATTGTCAAACCCATCAGAAACACGGGGAGTCTGAGAATCCGTCCGCCAAAGGAAGCCTAAGGAAATGTGACAATTAATGTAATGTGGTATTCTGCATGGGATCCTGGAAGAGCAAAGGCACTTCAGGTCAAAAAAAAAAAAAAAAAAGAAGGGAATCTGAATAAGATATAGATTCTGGGTCATAACAATATACCGTTATTGTGAAAATGTGCCACACTAATATAAGGCATTAATAAAAAGAGGAAACAGGGTGGGCTATATGGGGACTCTCTACTATATTCACAACTATTCTGTAAATCTGAAATTGCTCTAAAAAAAGTTTATTTTTTTTTAAATTCTACTAGAATGAATTAAAAATACTCACCAGTGAAGAAAGTAAGAATCATATGTTATTTCTCTAGGTATCAATTTAAACACATCTAAAAGTCTAGCACATTCTTTAAATATTAAAAATAAAATGAAGCCTGATACATTTACAAGGCAGGAGGCCAAACATTATCATTTTTTTAAAGTGTGTCATTTTAAAAAAAAAAAAAGTACAAACATCCTTTGGATTGCAAAACTGATACTTTAATATTGATTTTTTTCTTAAGTATTTGAAACTACTGATAAGATAATAGGACAACAAACTAAATTATGACGATAAAAGGACCATTCATTTTAGGTAAAACTGTGGGAGTCATTTGGATCTCGGTGTTTTCCTGCCACCATAAGAACCACTGAATACTGAATCCCAGAGGTGACTCCTACAGGACTGGTAGCCAGGATTACCTGCTACCTGGAGGATCAACAAGGCATCTTTCTGTACTCTATACTTGAGTCTGAAAATAGGTACTATGTTACTTGGCCCATAAATACTCTTATTAACAATCTGGACTTGTTATCAATAATAAAATCAAGAGAGTGATGAGTGATCAACTATACTTCAATAATATATATTTTTAATTTGGAGTCTGAATGCAAAAAAAAAAATCAAATTTCTACCTTTCTGTTTGAACAATGGAAAGATCTGGCCACACCTGGCCTACATTTCCAAAGGGCAACAACCTGATGCCACCGAGCAGAGCTGTCCCCTGCAGGCCAGGCACTGCCTCTCTAGTTTGCCTTAACCCCCATCACTCCCTGATTAATATCCCAACCCATTTCACTTATTACTTATAGCTTTACAATCCTCCACCCTATTACTTCTGAAACCTGGAAAACAACAAACGTGGAGACACAGCAACAATATCCATAAGCTAATACAAATAATATTATTATTTTGTTTCATGACCCAGAAGTATCCCTGATTCATGTAATCAGGGGAGATCCTACTAAAAATGCCAAGACAGCATTAATTGCTTCATTCTGGTTCAAGAAAGAAATCATGGATTAGGGTAGATATATCACAGACAAGACAAGATACAAATACACACACTCCATTAATTCCCATTTACCTTTAGGAACCTAGAATAAATAATAGGATGGTCAGTGAGACAAAGAGGAACAAGGCTCTGGGCACCTGTGTGGACTTCTCCTGGAGCTAAAATAAGTGACAGCCCAACTAGCTTGCTCCCTAGAGTGCTACCCCTCCAGAGGCTCTAAAACCTCTAGGGCAGTAAAACATCACCAAATATAAGAAAATGGACAAAATGATACTGACTAGAACCCGGCTCAAAGAGGATTTGCTGTACATTTTACAGAAAACAACTCGATAATCTTCTTTGCATAAAAAGTGAACTCCACAAAGGACATGATAAAAGACCTTCTAGAGACAGCAGGACTAATGAGGGGGTTGGTTTGTTTCACTAAGGTGGAATAGGCAATTTGGAGCAGCAGCAAAATTTCTTGAAAAAGGGCAAAAAAAAAAGAGGCCTGGAGCTGCCACCAGAGGGCTAACTTCACCCTCTCCCAAGGCAGGGCCCTGCCTCTGTAGACAGTGTTTGTCCAACAAATATCTGAAGAATATGAGCCAGATTCTGAGCCTGATTGGAGCTCACTCACTTTTCTTGACATTTTCTATTTCTGTACATATATTCAATAAATTGAAAGAAAAACTTTGAAGTCAAGTTAGTTCCAGCTAGTCATCATCATTCATGTCCAAGAGATAAGACAGGTCCTCAGATACAGAAGGAAAACACCACAAATTAGTACCAAACCTTATACTCTCATATCTAATAAAGGAATCACATAATAGC
Organism: Oryx dammah; assembly: GCF_014754425.2. Lineage (NCBI taxonomy): Eukaryota > Metazoa > Chordata > Mammalia > Artiodactyla > Bovidae > Oryx > Oryx dammah. The sequence continues at coordinate 1,536,232 of NW_024080471.1, forward strand.
AAACAACTTGAGGCCATAGTGATATATACTCTTAAAGATAAAGCTGAAATCTTCCATTTTAAACTTTGAAAGAATGAAATTAATTGCAAAAATATATCCAAGGGATAACTTTTGAAGCAACCTGCTAGAGTACACGGAGAAGGCAATGGCACCCCACTCCAGTACTCTTGCCTGGAAAATCCCATGGACAGAGGAGCCTGGTGGGCTGCAGTCCATGGGGTCACGAAGAGTTAGACACAACTGAGCAACTTCATTTTCACTTTTCACTTTCATGCACTGGAGAAGGAAATAGCAGCCCACTCCAGTGTTCTTGCCTGGAGAATCCCAAGAACGGGGGAGCCTGGTGGGCTGCTGTCTATGGGGTCGCAATGAGTCAGACACGACTGAAGCAACTTAGCAGCAGCAGCAGCTAGAGTACATCTATTAAAGTGTAAATATAAGTATTTAGTTATAAACCAATACTACAGTAATGGCACATCTATACATCTTAAACTAAAAGATGACTAAAATAATCTAAAAGGCAAAGCTAAAGTAGGCAGTGTAATAGGAGTAGCCACGTATTACTTTTAGAGTAAAACAAGCGCCATTTATAAAAAGCCTATAGTATCTAAGAATGCTTTGAATAATTCAGCTTTATTTTCCAATTGTTTCCAAGCCCTTAATTTGGTACTGAGTAACCTGAATCAATGGACTTTTTGCTTTCCAATTATTTATTCATTTGCTTGGTCTTCATAAAGTTTCTCCTGAAAAAAGTACTGAGGTTAGGAAAACTATCCTATGCAATCCTTACTACAGCCATATCGTGCTTAAGAATACACATTTATAATATTCATTAGATAATTCACAGTCTAGAATAAAATGACTTTTTTGTAATACTTACAAATAGTCAAGGACGTATTTGATTAGATGGAGAAGACTCCATCACATAAAAGAACTGAATGTCATATCAAGGCAATGGGTCCCACTAACAGAAACTAAATATATAAAACTGTACATCCACAGAAACAAAAATCAGACATGAGTTTCCATTCCAAAAGTAAGCTTCACTTTAGGAAAATATTTCACCATATGACTTCTTTGAACAGCTATAAAGCCTAATACATTCAAAGTGAAAGAAAGTGAAAGTGAAGTCTCTCAGTCGTGTCCGACTCTGCAAACCCATGGATTATAGCTCCTCCGTCCACAGGATTTTCCAGACTAAAGTACTGGAATGGGTTGCCATTTCCTTCTCCAGGGGCTCTTCCTGACCCAGGGATCGAACCCAGTTCTCCTGCGTTGCAGGCAGACGCTTTACCATCTGAGCCACCAGGGAAGTCTCGATACATTCAATTGGGGCTCAATTTCGATATTTGAGGAATAAGAGTTAATAACAATGTTGTCCAATGCTTTGTATCACTTTTTATTATTTATTTTTAATTGTGATAAAATACACATATAAAACTTACCAATTTGAACCATTTTTAAGTACGGTCCAGCGGCATTAAGTACATTCACACTGTTGTGTAACCACCACCACCATCCAGGTGGTTTTCATCTAAGACTAGTTCATCTTACCCATCCGAAACTCTACTCATTAAACAATAACTCAATGTCCCTCCTCCCATACCTTGACAACCACCATTCCACTTTCTGTCTCCATTAATTTGACTAAGTACTTCACATAAGAGTAATCATACAGTATTTGTCTTTGGTGACTGGATTCTTTCACCTAGCATAATATCATCGGGCCTCATCAGTCTGATAGCCTGTGTCCAGACTCCAGAGTTCCAAAAGAGTTATATCAGATAGACTCTGCCCATGCAACAGCTGTCTAGGTGGGAGGACAGATCCCTGGAGCGCTGTACTCTGCCATCCTCGCTCTAGCTCCCCCAGTCCACTGCATTACATGGCATAAATTCTATGAGAACACAGTCCACGGTTACTCAAAGAGGCACTCCATTTGTTGCAAATAAACTGAAAGGGCAGATATTTTTATATTTAAGAAGTTACTGTGAAAGAATAGGCTGACTTACTTGTTGCCATAATTATATATCTAGACTATTTTAAAGTTCAATTGTAGCCAAAATATTTTCTTAAAACATCAAGGAGTAATGTTGTAAAATGAAAACCGAAAATATAAGTATGGGTCTTTTATGAAAAATTCATCGAAAACCAAGGAATAATTTGTAACAATACCACAAGTGAAGTTCCATAAAAATTCCCCTTAAAAGTTATTCCCTCTGAAACTTACTGTCTCATGGCTTGTTCTCCTCCGTATCTTTAAAATTAGAAAAACAGGAATCATTTGACAAAAAGAAAACAATTCTGAGAAATTCCACTTCCAGTAGAGACAGACAAGGTAACAGAGACCCTCCTATTGTGGTTAACTAAAAAAAGAGGAACATTTTTTTAAATCCGCTTGCAGGCATCACAGCATCAATAAGAGACTGAAGAACTGCCAAGCCAGGATACAGTGAAGAACAGAAGACCAGGAATGAGAAAGCAGCACTGAGTGCCTTCTCCATGGGAACATGTGCTGATTTCAGGGGGAGCATCTGAGAACCACGTCATGCCCTGCACAACCTCTCAGCTAGAAGCCAGAGAGCCAGGCACTGGAGTTATGTAAGAGGATATGAACTGGAGTTTGAGCAAGCTCAAGGAGATGGTGAAGGAGAAGAAAGCCTGGAGTGCTGCAGTCCAGGGGGTCACAAAGAGTCGGACAAGACACGCTGAACAACAACAAAGATGACATCATATTGAACAAATGTATCACCAAAGTGACTGTCCAAACGGCCAGGAAACAGGAAAAGATGCTCAACCTCATTAGTAACCAAGAACATGCACATTTGAAGCCACAGTGGAATGCTGCTACATCCTCACCAGAATGACTACAATTTTAAAGATTTACAACACCTATCAGTGGCAAAGTTACAGAGCAACTGGAAAACTCTTAAGACTGCAGATACAGTGCAAGGTGGTAATGACCACTTTGGAAAACTGGCAGTACCTTCTAAAACAAAACACAGTCTTACCATATCATTTTCATCCCAAGGCACACATCCAAGAGAAATTAGTCCATCAAACTACATACACAACACTCACAGCAGCTTTATTCATATTAGCTAACAGATAAAAAATAAATGATTGTCAGTACAATAAACTGGTATATGCATACAATAAAATACTCCAGAGCAAACAAAAGAACAAATATGCAGCAAAAAACATATTTAAATAAAACTAAGGAAACTGGTCTCCAGTAAAAATTGTATTATAAGTAAACTTAAAGGGATTTTTTTTTTAGGATGAAGGTAAACATTACATAGAAACTCGGTTGTTAAGGAAAAAACGAAAAGCTCAAGAAATGGCAAATATGTAAATAGATTCACAAATTTATCCTCTTGATTTCTTCAAAATACACATGACTGTTCAAAACAAAAATGTATAACATTGTCCTGTGGGGTTTATAATTCGTGACAGTGGCTCAGCTGTGTCAGACTTTTTGCAATACATGGACGATAGCCCGCCAGGCTCCTCTGTCCATGGAATTCTCCAGGCAAGAATACTGGAGTGGGGAGTCATTCCCTTCTCCAGGATATCTCCCCAACCCAGGGATCAAATCCAGGTCTCTTGCATTGCAGACAGACTACCGTCTGAGCCACCAGAGAAGGCATAACACATATAGGAACGAAATAATAAAGACTGGAGGACGGTGACAAATGGTTGCAAAGCCTTTCCTTTCATATGAAGTGGTAAAGAAATTAAAGATTGTGTCAACTGGAGGATGCATAGTGTTATACTACATCTACTATTTTAAAAAATAAGGAAAAGAGCTACTGCTAGAAACCTAAATTAAATGGAAATTTCATAAGAAATCAATTAACCTAAAAGAAGGCTGGACAGGGGAAAAAAGTCAAAGAACATGCCATTATATATTTGTTCAAACCCATATAATGTACAACATCAAAAGTGAGCCCTAGTGTAAATTATGGATTTGGCGTGATTACGATGTGCCAGCGCAGGGTCAGCAGTTAGAACCACTGCAGTACTCTGGTGGGAGGTGCTGTTAATGACTCTCCATGTGTGAGGACAGGGAACGGACGGGAACACTCGGAAACGTCTGCTCAATTTTCCTGTGAACCTAAAACTGCTCTAAAAAATCAAGTCTATTGAAAATAAAATTAAAAAACAGATGAGACAAATAACAAATAGTAAAGTTACAGACCTAAGTCCCACATCAATAGTCACATTAAATATGTATGGAACTAAGAGTCCAATAAAAAGGCAAGGGTTGTCACCTGGAGAGGATAAATTATGATATGCTCACACCACAGAAAACATTCAGCAATGAAAATCAATAAACTCCAGTATATACAATATAGATCAATTTCAAATTTTGAGGGGGAAAGCCAGACCCAACAGGTTATATACAATATAATTGCATTTAGATGAAGTTTAAAAGAAGGCAAAACCCAACAAAGTATGGAGGGATGGAGATTTATATATAAAACACACACACACGTACACATACACGTGGTAAAACTATATAGTAATCTAAAACAGATACTCCTCTCCAAATGAAGAGACTTATGACTTCAAAGGAGTAGGCATGAGGGTAGTGCTTCTGCTGCTGCTAAGTCGCTTCAGTCGTGTTCCTGAGATGCTGAGAATATTGTCTTTCTTGACCCGAGTGGTGTAAATCATTTATAATTCCCTTTTGCTACATTTCTTGTATCTCTATTAAACTTGACAATTTAAATGACCAAAACCAAAAATCACTCTGAAATGACTGACCAGATTGTTGTTGTTGTTTAGTTGTTAAATTGTGTCTGACTCTCTGCAACCCCATGGACTGCAGCACCCCAGGCTTTCTTGTCCTTCACCATTTCCCAGAATTTGCTCAAACTCACGTCCATTGAGTCAGTAACGCTATCCAACCATCTCAGGTTTGAAATGTTAGGATGGAAACAGTCATAATAAAAGCACTCAAAAAAAGTATATTTAGAAAAGGCACTCATGGAGACAAAACACAGGAAAATTCTATACCACAAGTTCAGTGTCACAGAATTTTCAAATTCATATAAATAATAATCATATAATGGTCCTTGCTTAGCTATTTTCTGAACATGAAATTCAATTCAATTTTGGAATGGATAATAAAAGTTTACCAATGACTAGGTCAATTCTTCCAAAAAGTCTGAGTTTTTCATTACTCCAAAAACTGTATAGTCTTATTTTCAACACTAGCATAAGACTTTTCAGGTGACATATTTTGCTATATTTTGAATTAATAGAAAACTGGACCACATAAGCATGACTGAAAGAATGCCAGCTTCATAGAAGGTAGTTTCTTTTGCCTTCTTAATTAAAAATTACTATGAAGCCACCCGTGTGCCAACCCAGGAAACATAAGAGATGCAAGTTCAATCCCTGGGTCAGGAAGATCCCCTGGAGGAGGGCATGGCAACCCACTCCAAGATTCTTGCCTAGAGAATTCCAAGACAGAGGAGCCTGGTGGGCTACAGTCCCTGGGTCACAGAGAGTCAGATACAGCTGAAGTGACTTAGCATGCACGCATATCAAGATACAGAAAACAGACTTGTGATTGCCAAGGGGAGGGATGGGAAGTTTGGAATTAGCAGATGCAAGCTATTATATATAGGATGGATAAACAACAACAATTTCCTATTGTATAGCACAAGGAACCATATTCAATATCTTGTGATAAAAATGACAAAGGAAAAGAATATGAAAAAGAATATATATATGTAAAACTGAGTAACTTTGCTGCAGAGCAGAAATTAACATGACATGGTAAATCAACTATTCTTCAACACAATTTGTTAATTACTGTGAAAATCATTGGCCGGATGAGTTTAACAGCTTTCACTCTTAGTCTATAAAATTCAAGTAGGTATAGAATTTTTTCACCCAAAGATTAACCTCTCTCACCTCCCATAGCAAGAACAAAAATATCGAGAATTTTAAAATAGCTTTCTTCAAGACTTCCTTGGCAGTCCGTGCTCTCAACGCAACGGGCACTAGTTTGATCCCTGGTTGAAGAACTAAGATCCCACGTGCTGCACAGGACAGCCGAAAGTCTTTTTTGTTTAAAAAATCTTTATTCTTCTCTACCACTAATTCCAATTCGCCCTCAGAGATTTGGGTAGGCCAGGTGTGTTCTCACATCACTTGGAGGTCGTGAACTCAGACGTGGCTTTACTCAGTTAGTGGACGCAGGAACCCTGGGTGTGCTGGATTCGAAGAGGGACACAGCTGAAGGAATGCTTCCTCTGCCACATTTCCGAGCACTGAACTCAAGTGTCCCTCCCACGGATGACAAGATGAGCACAAGAAAAAGGCACGTACACCTTGGGGCAGTGGAAAAACATGTTCATTTGATGTCATCTGTTTCTAATTTCCCGAAAATTTAATTCTAACATGTATAACTTTGAGGCAAGGGGCTTGTTTTGTCTTTTTTGGTGTTGAAAGAGAGTAGGTGGATTTATGTCCACAGTGGACTCTGGCACTGATACAAACTGCAAAAATGCATATATTCCTGAATATGGAGTGATCTGAATTTATACAGCATTGAGTCAGAGGTTCTAGATCCACTTTCCAAATCCAACTGCCTCATCACCATGGCCAACCTCAATTTCTCTGCCTCCAAAATAGGGAAACTAGTTTCTTAAGAATGCTTAAGAGATACTGAGAAATGTTAAAATGTTCACAGACTAATCATGTATTACCCCTAAATAAGTATATCCTGATGTGTGGCATAACAGGGAAACATATTAGTTAATTAGTGATCCATAACTAAGTACCATAAACTAGACAGCTTAAACTATAGCAACTTGAACTGAAAATTTAAATTTAAAATTCTGGAAGCTAGAAGTCCAAGATGAAGGGGCTTCGAGGCTGGATTCTTCTGAGCACTGTGAGGGATGGCCAGGTTCTCCCATTGTGTCTTCACACTGTCTGCCCTCTATGTGTCTGTGTCCAAATTTCCCTTTTACAAATAGACCGGTTATATGGGATTAGGGTCCACCCTAATGACTTCACTTTGATTACCTATATAAAGACCCTATCTCTAAACAAGGTCACATTCTGAGATTCTGGGGGTCAGAACATCCACATATGAATTTTGAGTGGACACAGTTCAATCTATTAATATTATACAGACATGTATATATGTGCATATTATACATATGCATGTATATATGCCATGCATGTTTGCCTGTAACTAGAACCATTCTAATCAATTATCAAGACAATTTAATTATACCACTTTTCACTCCACTTTTAAAGTGTTTTTTACTGAAGTATTATTGATTTACAATGTTGTGTCAATCACTGCCGTAAAGTGACTCAGTTATACATATATATACATTTTCTTATATCTTTTCCATTATGGTTTATCACACAATACTGACTGTAGTTCCCTGTGCTATACATTAGAACCTTGTATTTTATTTCATTTCGCTTCTAAAGTGTCTCATATCCCTAGTAACGTGTGTTTTTAACAGTGTGTAGCACTTTTAATTCTTTCCTTTCTAGATTCATAGCACAGATCGCACTTACATATCCATGCTTCAAGGCTTAACAGAGGTGTTTCTAGTCAAACAGCCTGAAACAAACATTCAAAATAGGGCATTCTTTCCAATGGAGGTAAAGATTATAGTGTAACCAGCAGGAATGTGCAAGCAGGCAATAATTTAATTTAGTAGCTGAGCCAAACCATGATAGTCCACTTGAAAAATAAAGAAATCTGAGAAAGTGATACTGTTACAATTGTTAACTATGGAATGCAAGAACATTTAAACTTCAAGTCATACAAATCCATTTCGTATATTTATTTTTTTAAAGAAATGTTTATTCAGTACATTTGGGGTTTGAGAGCTTGAAAATAACTGAATCTCTTTTCCTGTTATATGCATGTTAACACCAAATGTAAATGCTATTACGTGGTTCCAGTTACCACAGGAACCTGCCTTCATGCTGACTTATTTCTACGCATCTCTCAGAAGGAAATATTCATGGTTCAAGTTTCAATGGATTTGTTTTCACCCTTATGAAATGTACAAAGTGTTCCCCTCTTGAAACTTTTAACAAAAGGTAAAGAATTTGCCAGGATTCTTCAAGTGCTTTTGCTCTTTCATTTTGAAAACCTTCAAATAGTTTTTAAAAGATCATGACTGGTTACAAAGGTTTACCTAAGGCAAATCTGTCATATCAGTCATATCAGGTTAAAATGACAACCAAAAATGAGATGACAGTGCACAGGAGTTTTCCTTTTGGGGATTTTTATTGTAGTCAATAAAACGTAAAATTTACCAATTCTTATGGTGTGATCACTCATCTAGAGCCAGACATCCTGGAATGTGAAGTCAAGTGGGCCTTAGAAAGCATCACTACAAACAAAGCTAGTAGAGGTGATGGAATTCCAGTGGAACTATTTCAAAACCTGAAAGATGATGCTGTGAAAGTGCTGCACTCAATATGCCAACAAATTTGGAAAACTCACCAGTGGCCACAGGACTGGAAAAGGTCAGTTTTCATTCCAATCCCAAAGAAAGGCAATGCCAAAGAATGCTCAAACTACCACACAATTGCACTCATGTCACATGCTAGTAAAGTAATGCTCAAAATTCTCCATGCCAGGCTTCAGCAATACGTGAACCATGAACTTCCTGATGTTCAAGCTGGTTTTAGAAAAGGCAGAGGAACCAGAGATCAAATTGCCAACATCTGCTGGATCATGGAAAAAGCAAGAGAGTTCCAGAAAAACATCTACTGCTTTATTGACTATGCCAAAGCCTTTGACTGTGTGGATCACAACAAACTGTGGAAAATTCTGAAAGAGATGGGAATACCAGACCACCTGACCTGCCTCTTGAGAAATCTGTATGCAGGTCAGGAAGCAACAGTTAGAACTGGACATGGAACAACAGACTGGTTCCAAATAGGAAAAGGAGTACGTCAAGGCTGTATATTGTCCCCCTGCTTATTTAACTTACATTCAGAGTACATCATGAGAAACGCTGGACTGGAAGAAACACAAGCTGGAATCAAGATTGCCGGGAGAAATATCAATAACCTCAGATATGCAGATGACACCACCCTTATGGCAGAAAGTGAAGAGGAGCTAAAAAGCCTCTTGATGAAAGTGAAAGGGGAGCGTCAAAAAGTTGGCTTAAAGCTCAACATTCAGAAAACAAAGATCATGGCATCTGGTCCCAGCACTTCATGGCAAGTAGATGGGGAAACAGAGTCAGACTTTATTTGGGGGGCCTCCAAAATTACTGCAGATGGTGACTGCAGCCATGAAATTAAAAGACGCTTACTCCTTGGAAGAAAAGTTATGACCAACCTAGACAGCATATTCAAAAGCAGAGACATTACTTGGCTAGACCGACTAAGGTCAGTCTAGTCAAGGCTATGGTTTTTCCTGTGGTCATGTATGGATGTGAGAGTTGGACTATGAAGAAGGCTGAGCGCCGAAGAATTGATGCTTCTGAACTGTGGTGTTGGAGAAGACTCTTCAGAGTCCCTTGGACTGCAAGGAGATCCAACCAGTCCATGCTGAAGGAGATCAGCCCTGGGATTTCTTTGGAAGGATTGATGCTAAAGCTGAAACTCCAGTTCTTTGGCCACCTCATGCAAAGAGTTGACTCACTGGAAAAGACTCTGATGCAGGGAGGGATTGGCGGCAGGAGGAGAAGGGGACGACAGAGGGTGAGATGGCTGGATGGCATCACTCACTCTATGGACATGAGTCTGAGTGAACTCCAGGAGTTGGTTATGGACAGGGAGGCCCGGCGTGCTGTGATTCATGGGGTCACAGAGTCGGACATGACTGAGCGAACTGAACTGAACCTTTTTTAAGGTTTCTTTTTTAAGTAACGCCACGATGGCGGAATAGAATAATGTGCGCTCACCTTCTCCTGTGAGAATTCCAAAATTACAACTCACTGCTGAACAACCATCGACAGGAGAATGTTGGATCCCACCAAAAAAAGATACCCCATGTCCAAGGGCAAAGGAGAAGCCCCAGCAAGATGGTAGGAGGGCCAAAGTTGCATTTTAAATTAAACCCCATACCCGCCAGAGACACTCAGAGGGCTGTAGCAAACCATGTGTGCACCAGGACCCAGGGACCCCACAGAGACTGAGCCAGGACTGTGTGTGAGAGCCTCCTGAGGAGGTCCGGGTCGGCAGTGGCCTGCTGCAGGGGCAGGGGCTCTGGGTGCTGCAGACCTGGGTACGGCATAAGCCCTCCTGGGGAAGGTCGCCATTAACCCCACCACAGAGCCGCCAGAACTTACGCAGGACTGGGGAAACATTCTCCTGGAGGGCACAAACAAAACCTTATGTGCACTAGAGCCCAGGAGAAAGGAGCAGGGACCTCACAAGAGACTGACCCAGACTTGCCCAGGAGTGTTCAGGAGTCTCCAGCAGAGGCGTGGGTCGGCAGCGGCCTGCTGCAGGGTTGGGGGCACTGAGTGTAGCAGTGTGTGCATGCAGGGGACCTTTCCATCACCTCCACCATACTTTGGCCTCAGGTCAAACAACAGGGAGGGAACACAGCCCCACCCACCAACAAAAAACCTGATTAAAGGTTTACTGAACATGGCACCACCCATCAGAACAAGACCAGGTTTCCCCCTCAGTCATCTCTCCCACCAGGAAGCTTCCATAAGCCTCTTATCCTTCTCCATCAGAGGGCAGACAGAATGAAGACCACAATCACAGAAATCTAACCAATCTGATCACATGGACCACAGCCTTGTCTAACTCAGTGAAACTATGAGCCATGCCGTGTAGGGCCACCCAAGTCAGACAGGTAATGGTGGAGAGTTCCAACAAAAACGTGGTCCACTGGAGAAGGGAACGGCAAACCACTTCAGTATTCTTGCCTTGAGAACCCCATGAACAGTATGAAATGGCAAAAAGATAGGACACTGAAAGATGAACTCCCCAGGTCAGTAGGTGCCCAATATGCTACTAGAGATCAGTGGAGAAATAACTTCAGAAAGAATGAACAGAAGGAGCCAAAGGAAAACAACACCCAGTTGTGGATGTAACTGGAGATGGAACTAAAGTCCAATGCTGTAAAGAGCAATACTGCATAGGAACCTGGAATGTTAGGTCCATGAATCAAGACATATCGGAGGTGGTCAAACAGGAGTTGGCAAGAGTGAACATTGAAATTTTAGGAATCAGCTAACAAAAATGGACTGGAATGGGTGAATTTAACACAGATGACCATTATATCTACTACTGTGAGCAGGAATCCCTTAGAAGAAATGGAATAGCCATCATGGTCAACAAAAGATATGAAATGCAGTACTTGGATGCAATCTCAAATATGACAGAATGATCTCTGCTTGTTTCCAAGGCAAACCATTCAATATCACAGTAATCCAAGTCTATGCCCCAACCAGTAATGCTGAAGAAGCTGAAGTTGAACAGTTCTATGAAGACCTACAAGACCTTCTAGAACTAACACCCAAAAAAGATGTCCTTTTCATTAGACGGGACTGGAATGCAAAAGTAGGAAGTCAAGAGATCCCTGAAGTAACAGGCAAAATTGGTCTTGGAGTACAAAACAAAGCAAGTCAAAGGCTAATAGAGTTTTGCCAAGAGAACACACTGGTCATAGCAAACACTCTCTTCCAACAACACAAGAGAAGACTCTACACAAGGACATCACCAGATGGTCAATACCAAAATCAGACTGATTATATTCTATGCAGCCAAAGATGAAGAAGCTCTATACAGTCAGTGAAAATAAGACTGGGAGCTGACTGTGGCTCAGATCATGAACTCCTTATTGTCAAATTCAGACTTAAATTGAAGAAAGGAGGGAAAATCACTAGACCACAGAGGTATGACCTAAATCAAATTCCTTATGATTAGACAGTTGAAGTGACAAATAGATTCAAGGGATTAAATCTGATAGAGTGCTTGAAAAACTATGGACAGAGGTTCGTGACATTGTACAGAAGGCAGTGATCAAGACCATCCCCAAGAAAAAGAAATGCAAAAAGGCAAAATGGTTGTCTAAGTAGGCCTTACAAATGGCTGAGAAAAGAGAAATGAAAGGCAAAGGAGAAAAAGAAAGATACACCCATCTGAATACGGAGTTCCAAATAGCAAGGAGAGATTAGAAAGCCTTCCTTAATGATCAGTGCAAAGAAACAGAGGAAAACAATAGAATGGGAAAGACTAGAGATCTCTTCAAGAAAATTAGAGATATCAAGGGAATATTTCATGCTAAGATGGGCTCAATAAAGGACAGAAATGGTATGGACCTAACAGAAGCAGAAGCTATTAAGAAGAGGTAGTAACAATACACAGAAGAACTACACAAAAAAGATCTTCATGACCCAGATAACCACGATGATGTGATCACTCACCTAGAGCCAGACATCCTGGAATGCAAAGTCAAGTGGGCCTTAGGAAGCATCACTATGAACAAAGCTAGTGGAGGTAATGGAATTCCAGTTGAGCTATTTCAAATCCTAAAAGATGATGCTGTGAAAGTGCTGCACTCAATATGCCAACAAATTTGTGGCCACAGGACTGGAAAAGGTCAGTTTTCATTCCAATCCCAAAGAAAGGCAATCCCAAAGAATGCTCAAACTACCACACAATTGCACCCATCTCACATGCTAGCCGGAGAAGGCAATGGCAACCCACTCCAGTACTCTTGCCTGGAAAATCCCATGGACGGAGGAGCCTAGTAGGCTGCAGTCCATGGGGTCTCGAAGAGTTGGACAGGACTGAGCGACTTCACTTTCACTCTTCACTTTCATGCATTGGAGAAGAAAATGGCAACCCACTCCAGTGTTCTTGCCTGGAGTATCCCAGGGACAGCGGAGCCTGGTGGGCTGCCGTCTACGGGGTCACAAAGAGTCAGACACAACTGAGGCGACTTAGCAGCAGCAGCAGCACATGCTAGCAAAAAAAATGTTCCAAATTCTCCAAGCCAGGCTTCAACAGTATGTGAACCGTGAACTTCCAGATGTTCAAGCTGGATTCAGAAAAGACAGAAGAACCAGAGATCAAATTGCCAACATCCACTGGATCATCGAAAAAGCAAGAGAGTTCCAGAAAAACATCTCCTTCTGTTTTATTGACTACGCCAAAGCTTCTGACTGTGTGGATCACAACAAACTGTGGAAAATTCTGAGAGAGATGGGAATACCAGACCACCTGACCTGCCTCTTGAGAAATCTGTATGCAGGTCAGGAATCAACAGTTAGAACTGGACATGGAACAACAGACTGGCTCCAAATCAGAAAGGAGTATGTCAAGGCTGTATATTGTCCCCCTGCTTATTTAACTTATATGCAGAGTACATCATGAGAAACGCTGGGCTGGATGAAACACAAGCTGGAATCAAGATTTCCAGGAGAAATATCAATAACCTCAGATATGCAGATGACACCACTCTTATGGCAGACAGCAAAGAAGAACTAAAGAGCCTCTTGATGAAAGTGAAAGAGGAGAGTGAAAAAGTTGGCTTAAAACTCAACATTCAGAAAACTAAGATCATGGCATCCAATCCCATCACTTCATGGCACATAGATGAGGAAACAATGGAAACAGTGACAGCCTCAATTTTGAGGGGGAGTTCCAAAATCACTGCAGATGGTGACTTCAGCCATGAAATTAAACAGTGCTTCTTCCTTGGAAGAAAAGTTATGACCAACCTAGACAGCATATTAAAAAGCAGAGACATTACTTTGTCAACAAAGGTCTATCTAGTCAAAGCTATGGTTTTTCCAGTAGTCGTGTACGGATGTGAGAGTTGGACTATAAAGAAAGCTGAACGCCAAAGAACTGATGCTTTTGAACTGTGCGGTTGGAGAAAACTCTTGAGAGTCCCTTGGACTGCAAGATCAAACCAGTTCATCCTAAAGGAAATCAGTCCTGAATATTCATTGGAAGGACTGATGCTGAAGCTGAAACTCCAATACTTAAGTCACCTGATGTGAAGAACTGACTCAGTGGAAAAGAGCCTGATACTGGGAAAGACTGAAGGCGGGAGGAGAAGGGGATGATGGAGGATGAGATGGCTGGATGGCATCACCGACTCAATGGACATGAGTTTGAGTAAGCTCTGGGAGCTGGTGATGGACAGGGAGGCCAGGTGTGCTGCAGTCCATGGGGTCACAAAGAGTTGTACACGACTGAGCAACTGAACTGAACTTTTCCTAAATATACAGTACAGAAGTGTTAACTGTATGCAGTGTCGTGCATCAGATCTCTAGAAGTTCCTCATCTTTGAAAATGGATGCCATAACCACTGAGGACTCTCTGCTCCCCTCCCCTCAACCCCTTACACCACCACTATACTCTATGTTTCAAAGACTGACTATCTTTGATGCCTCATATAAGTGGAATCATGCAATATTTATCTTTTTGTGCCTGGCTTACTTCACTTTTCACTTAGTATAAAGTCCTCAAGCTTCATCCATGTTGTAACATGTGATAAGATTTCCCTCCTTTCAAATGTGAGTTATATCCTGTTGTATGTACATACCATCTTTTCTTTATCCATTTATCTGCTGATGAACATTTAGGTTGCTTCCAGCTCTTGGCTACTGTGAATAATCCTGTAATGAACATGGGTGTAAAGCTATCTCTGGAACGTTATTTTCAACTCTTTTGTATATATAGCCAGAAGGAGGACTGCTGGATCATATGATAAATTTATACCAAGGCTTTGACTTAGCTTATGCTAAACCATTTTTAAAATTCATAGCTTTGAAGTATTTTATTATAAAAACCTGGTACTCATATAAATGAATAAGAATTTAAAAGTCATCATACATTTACTTCATTTTTGTTTGACCTCCTAGTAAATCTTTAGCTTCATTGATTTGGGGCACTATATAAGTCTTACACCTAATATCAATGCTGCTTCCCATTTTGTCATTTGGGGTTCAAACCCACGTCTGTAATTGGTACCACTGAAGGCAGATTTCAGTAGACTATGAAAAACTTGTTTTACTTGAGGCTCCAGATGCTTCATGGCTGGCAAAGAGTAATGGCCTACAAATCCTGCAGCAGCAACAGTCAGTCCAACTGCTACCACTGCACTGGCCATGGTACCCGCCTGGCTGCCCTGCCTCCACCAGGAGCTCAGTTCATCCCAGCCCAGCAAGACTGTGTCTCTTTCACAAAGCGATCCAGCCACCACCTCCTCGCCAATCTTTTATCATTTCTTTCCTTCTTCTGACTTTGAGTTTTCTTTGCTCTTCTTTTTCGAAGTCTTTCAGGTAATAGGTTAGGGTGCTTATTTGACTTGTCTTATTTTTGAGGAAGTCTGGAATCGCTATGAACTTCCCTCTTAGAACTGCTTTTGCTGCACCCCATCGATTTTGTAAGGCTGTGTTTTCACTTTCATTTGTCTCAGGGTATTTTCTGCTTATTTCACTGTTGACCCATTGGGTTTTTTAGCAGCATGTTGTTTAGTCTCCGTGCGTTTATTCTTTTCCCATTTTTCTTGCTATGTCTGATTTCCAGTTTCATACCACTGTGGTCAGAAAAGATGTTTGAAATAATTTCTATCCTCCTAGGTCTTTAATTCATTTTGAGTTAACTTTTATATACGGTGAAAAGTAAGGGTCCATGTTAATCCTTTTCACTGTAGGTATCCTGTTTTCTTATTACCACTTGTTAAAGAGACTGTCCTTTCCCCATTGTGTAGCCTTGGCACCTTTGTCAATGAGAAGGTTTATTTCTGGGCTCTCTATTGTCTATATGTCTGTCTTTATGCTAATAAATTATGGGCATTTTTAAGATTATTATTATTTTTTTTTTTTTTGCAGTAGTGGGTCTTCCATGCTGCACGAGGGCTTTCTCTAGTTGTGGTGAGTAGGGGCTACTCTTTGCTGCAGTGCAGACTTCTCATTGTGGTGGCTTCTCTCCTGTTGCAGAGCACAGGCTCTAGGCACGGAGGGTCAGCAGTTGTAGCTCTCAGTCCCTAGAGTGTGGATTCAGTAGTTGTGGCTCACGGGCTCAGTTGCTCCGCTGGATGTGGGATCTTCCCAGACCAAGGATTGAACTCGTGCCCCCTGCATTATAAGGCAGATTCTTAACCACTGGACGACCAAGAAAACCCTCAATTGTTTTAATTACTGTAACTTTGTAATGTTTGAAGTCAAGAAGTGTGAGGCTTCCAACTCTGTACTTCTTTCTCAAGACTGGTTTCACTATTTGGGATCCTTTGAGATTCTGTATGAATTTCTAATTTTTTTCTATGTCTTCAAATATGTTATTGAGATTTTGATAGAGTTTGCAATATATATAGTGACATGTTTTTAGTCCTTTCTCATTTGGTTTTGTGCATCTATTATAGGAATTTTCTTTACCAGAGAACTTATTTCATATGTTTTCGTGATTATGAACTCCCTTGGGTTTTATTTGTCCAAGAAGGTCTTTATTTCTCTTTAACTTCTGAAGGGTAGTTTTGCTGAATATAGCATTTTTAGCTGACAAGTTTTTTTCTTTCTTTCTTTGAATAGATCATTCCACTCCCTTCTGACCTATAGTATTTCTGCTAAGAAATCTGTTGATAATCTTACACGAGTTCCCTTGTGACATAAGTTACTTTTCTCTCGTTTCTCTCGAGATTCTCAGTCTTTGATTTCTGATTGTTTGATCACTTTGCGTGGACATTTTTGGGTTCATCCTAGTTGGATTCTTTTAAGCTTCTTGAATATGGATGTTCATTTCCGTCCTAGATCTGGGAAGGTTCCTGCCATTATTTCTTCAAAGAAGCTGTCTGCTTATCTCTCTCTCCTCTTATAGTATATATTGGTCCATAAATCCCTAAGGCTTTTTCACTTTTCTTCTTCTTTTTTCATTTCATTCCTCTGAACCAATAATTTCAAATGAACTGTCTTAAAGTCACCAATTCTTTCTTCTGCCTGACCAAGTCTGATGTTGATCCCCTCTAGGGAATTTTTCAATTCAGTTACTGTATCCTTCAGTTCCAGAATTTGTTTGGTTCTTTTTTACAGTTTCTCTGTGTTGATATTCTCACTTTGTTCACACATTGCTTTGTTTGTTCTGTTTACTGTGTTCTCTTGCAGTACACTGAGGTTCTTTAAAATGATTATTTTGAATTCTTTGTCAGGTAACCCATTGATCTTTATTTCCTCAGGGTCAGCTTAAGGTTTATTTCGTCCACTTGATTGGTCCATGTTTTGCTTTTTTGTGTGCCATGTTATCTGCCGTGTTATCTTATGATTTTTCACTTAAAAAATCTCCCAGTCTTTATAGATTGGCCTCATAGAGGAAGACTTCCATGAATCATCCCAGCAAGAGATTCTGGAGGCCTTTCAAACCTTTCAGAAGGTTTGCCTCCTCTCTGGGCATGCTGGGAGAAAGTCTGCTGATTTCTTACTCTGAGTCTCTTCCTCCCTCTAATGTCTGTCTGCAGTACTGCAGGTTCTCAGACACTGAGGTCTCCAGGCATCTAAACTATGCCAGATCCCCATCAGTACTCCAAGTCAGGCAAAATAAAAACCAATCCCTTGGGTAGTTCCCCTAAAAGCTGAAAAGTCAAAGGTATGTTCCACTATTCTCTTTCCATTCCAAGGGAGAAGAAGCAAATTGGGCTTTTTTTCCCAATTGCTAGCTTTGCTGGCTTAGGAATGGGGCTGGTGTAGATGGAACCACTTTGCTAATCCATTTCACTGCTGCTATTCTTGTCTTTGGGCTTGTCAAGGCATTCTCATAATGACTTTTGAATTGTATATTGTTATTAAGTCAGTGTTTCTGTCAGACAGTGAATTCTGGAGCTTCTTACTCCATCATCTTTCTGGCCACAGAAAGGTTTATTTATACAATCTCACATTACAGCAAACTCAACAGAAACACAAGAATTTACAGTAACAACTTTGATTTAGAACAAAGAATATGTAACATTTTAAACATCCACTTACCTCTCTCCCTTTTTTTTCTCTTTTTGCATTTAAAGTTTATGAAGCTATCATACTATACACACGGTCTCACCCACCACTTCATCTCTGATTCCAGTCAGGCTACAGTAAAAGGCTCTGTTCATGTGTAAACTGACTTTGTACTGGATAGCACCTCATCTCAAACAGTAAACAGACTTCTCACTTCCTGCTCTGGGAGTTTGTCAGATATCTTCTGAGGCTGGTAGGTGTCACGTGTATGTAACTCAGAAGCAAAGAGGTAAACTTCAGGAGGCAACCATGTGTGTGTGTGTGTGCATGCACATGCTCAGTTGCTCAATCGTGTGTGTGTGTGCACACATGCTCAGTTGCTCAATCGTGTGTGTGTGTGTGTGTGTGTGTGTGTGTGTGTGTGTGCGCACATGCTCAGTTGCTCAATCATGTCCAACTCTGCAACACTATGGACTGTAGCCTGCCAGGCTTTCTGTCTATGTGAGTTTCCAGATAAGAATACTTGAGTTGCCATTTCCTACTCCAGGGGATCTCTCTGACCCAGGGATCACCTCCTGCACTGGCAGGTAGTTCTTTACCAGAGCGACCTGGGAATCCTCGATCCTCTTCAAAGAGGGACAGAAGTTGATAGACAAATGATTCTTTCAGAGTCACTTAGATGTATGATTCAGGGATGCAGACTCTGGAACTCACCAGAAACAGCAATTACCCTCATAGGTAACCAAGTCACTTATGCATCATTGTACTGGCTTTGCCTTCTTCTCCACATGACTCTCTTTATTCCCTCACTTCCTCTCCTTGAGAGCACTTCCCAAATAAACTAGTTATAACAAGCCTTTATCTCGTGGGATAGAGGTAGGCAACCCCAGACTAAGATGCACATTAAGTAAATACAGCCTTATTCTATGGGATGTCCTTTTCTTTCCTATTAACAAGTTTAGGTAGATTTTCTTTTCTACTAGATTGTATTCTTTTTAAAGGTAAAAGGCCTCATTCACTGTATAGTCCCCAATGCATGACCTCATGATTTTAACACATACAATAATTTCCCACCAGGTTTTCCAAATGGCCTTGCTGTTCCTGAATGATTTATTATAAGAGACAATTTTCACAAGCTTGAAAGCTAATCATTTATGCAGAACTTCCTTCATATTCAAATCCATTTTTCTGTTTTGTTTTTTTTTTGTTCAATCCTACCTACTTAGACTTGGTCAAATAAACTTTCCATAGATAATTCATCCCAGATATCCATTCACTGCTGATAATTTGGGGGGCTGTGCTGCATGGCTTGCGAGATCTTAGTTCCCCAACCAGGGACTGAACCTGGCAGTGAAAACACCAATTCTTAACCACTGGATTTCCAGGGAACTCCCCATAAATATACTTTTGAAGCAATCTTTCTATTGAGGTGACAATATGACTGCCAGCAATGTTTTACTAAATTATAGATCCCTATAAGAAAATTAAAACTCTGTATCTTGGATTTCTGTTTCCCATATAAAAACTTTTTAATAAAAACATTCCCCCTGGACTAAAACATTTCTTTATATGACTGCTCCTCCAATACTGAAGCTAAACATACATTTTCCTGACTTTTTAGAAGTAAATCAGTATAATCAAGCAATTAAAAAAAATAAAAGCCTGTCACAATATGACTTTGAATGGCACTTCATAAGTTCAGAATATGATAAAGGAATTAACTCAAAACATAAATAATATAAGCTCCAGTGGTATTCTGTACAAGATAAGAGATACTGTGTTAGTTCTCAATAATCAATACACAATTAAATCAATGCTGAAAATACTTAAAATGTGGGCATACAGATGTCTTTTTAATTGAGACTTTCCTGGTGGCTCAGATGGTAAAGAATCTGCCTACAATGCAGGAAACTTGGGTTTGATCCCTGGGTCAGGAAGATCCCCTGGAGAAGGGAATGGCTACCCATTTCAATATTCTTGCCTGGAGAATCCCATGGACAGAGGAGCCTGGTGGGCTACTGTCCATGGGGTCACAAATAGTTGAACATGACTGAACGACTAACACTTTCACTTTTTTCTAACGAACGTTATCCCAGCTACATTTCTCTAGTGGTTTGTATGACAGGTCTAAACCCTGGCACATGAAACTTGATAACTGGACACACTGGTAAAGGAGGAAGGAAAATGTGACAAAAAGATGCTGCTTGGGGAAGCATACAATCTCCTTTGTTCATCTAACACAGTATGTCAATACCCACAAGTCTCAGCTATGATGTACACTGTCTTCCTGCTCAGTTACTGCAGAAACCCTTACATCAGCTAACACTGAGTCCACAGAATACTGTAAACCTGACGGCCAAGACGTCAGAAAGCAGAGCTTGTGGTCAGCTGTCTTGGAAATACTCACTCCTCCAAAGATACTGCAACTGTTTTCATTTCACCATCTTCCCCATTTGCTGTGAATGCTCATATGTGTGATTCAGATCAAGGCAAAGTCCTACCAAAACTACTCATGGATGTAGAGCTGAGTTAGCCTCTAACACCACACGCCATTAGTACTGGGCTTATATTGCACACTGTGCAAAAGACCCAGAATCCTGGGGATGGAAAGGATTTTAGGGGGCATCTAATCTGAGATTAGATGACTTGTACAAGGTGACAGTGTCAGGGGAAAGACCAGGTCATGAACTCAAGTTGCTCCAGTCATCCACTGTACTGGGAGAAGTCGTTTATCTCGCTCCTACCCAAAATATCTTAATGAACATCCCCGTGTAATGAACAAACTAACATAAAAAACCGTCTCTTACTTAGATGCTTTTACATCATATTTAAACAAGTATCTGGAAATGTATTATTCTAAGAAGAAGAAGAATAATCTGTAACCAAATATACTGAAAAAATATATCCACTTTGACAAATTTCAATTTATAAAACTAATGTAGTTCAGACGTAGACACAAACTTTGCTTGAATGAAGTTTCGCATATCCTCATTCAAAACGCCACATTCATGTATTATCACTAGTAATATAACATTCTACCGGACTCAAAGGTGCAAAAAGACTACCTTGCATGTGGAGAATTACTCTGCCTTACTTACTTAAGTAAGGCAAAACTATTTGGTGTCTTTTTTTTTAAGGCTTTATTTATCTATCTATTTTTGGCCACACCACGGGGCATGTGGGATCTTAGTTCCCTGACCAGGGATTGAACCCACACTCCCTGCAGTGAGTCTTAACCACTGGACCATCAGGAATGCCCCTATTTGGTGTTTCTTAAGGTCAAGCACATGCTTTAGCTTTAAAGTTCCATCCTATGAGGTCAATGCAGGTCCACCAGCCCAAAATGGGACAGTCTTTAATCCAGATCCATCATGAGTCATTTACTCATTTAACACACACAAGTTATTTTTCACAGCACTGGGCTAGATGCTACAGAAGAATAGGAGGTGATTTTGAAAGACACAGACTAGGTACAGGGCACCAACAGCAAGCCAACTTTATACACATTTTCATATAATCTTCACAATAACCCTAGGAGAGAGGTGTTATTATACCTGTTTCACAAAGGAAAGAACAGAGAAAACCTAACCAAAGGTAGCAGAAGGTAGTGCTTTGGAACATCTGCACTCTCACCAAGAATCCTAGCCCATCTCTGTGCCTACCACCACAGCCCTCTGCATTTCAGCAGGGAACTGATGAAGCACTGAAATCTGTTCTGGAGTAGAGTTGATCTTCCTAGACTCAGATTTGATACGTCTCCACAGTATATAGGAGCTTTGACTCTACAACAAGGAAAACTAGTGTCTAGATCCACTCAGAATTCCAAAAATTCACAGGAGTTACAGTCTTTTTGTCTGTAAAACAAAGATCCAAACAGCATCTACATCTCATGTGTTGTTGCATGAGAGGCTGAAATGACTGCAGAGGTATAAAGCACCAGAACAGTGCACATAGTAAGTGCCCAGTTAAAGCTGGCAGCTGCTTCCAAAATTACCATCATTTTTTAGCAACTCTATTCCTCAAAACTGTTTCCTCGGAATATAGTTCCAAAGGAGAAAAAAGCTATGTAATTCACATTCACTATAAGGCTGTCTATAACTGCAAAAAAGGTTTTTTTGATCAGATGTACCATTATCCAACCATAAAATTTTAATTCTGAAAACTGCTTAGAAATACAGAAACATTTAATATAGTAGATTAATGATGAATACAAAAATCAATGCTACAACTACATAAGCTCCATGCAAATAGTCAAGGATGTATCTCAAGGACTACACTTATCTTTTTTCTTTTTTCTTTTTTTTTGGCTGAGCTGAGCAGCTTGTGAGATCTTAGTTCCCTGAAAAGGGATCAAACCCACATCCTTGGCAGTGAAAGTGTGGAGTCCTAACCACTGGACAGCCAGGATTACATTCAAAGGATAACAATTCCAAGGATTACATTCCAAGGCAGAAAAATGAAAACAGCTATAGGATAGTGAAATAACAAATGATTATTTTTCTTTTTAAAAGTTTCCCTTATATTGCTTTTTAAATTTCTGTAATAAAAAAAAAGTGTGTTAAGTTAATTCATAATATACTAAATAGGTATCTATGACATCTGACTTAATAGGAGTCTGTAAGAAAATCAAATCATTCTGAGCCTGCTCTGTAATAATAAAAACAGTACATCCCCTCCACAGAAATATACAGGTTTGTGCTCTTCCCCCAAGTTCCTTACAGCAAGCCACTGTAAACATGTGCCAGTTAAAATTATGCTCCTAGACTAAAATGCTTCAAGGTAGTTTAATGGTTTAAAGCTTCAAGGTGGAGAACGTTTTACTGCTAGGTGGCGCCAGTGGTAAAGAATCCACCTGCCAATGCAGGGAACACAAGAGATGCCGGTTCGACCCCTGGGTTGGGAAGATCCCCTAGAGGAGGGCACGGCAACCAATTCCAGTATTCTTGCCTGGAGAATCCCATGCACAGAGGAGGCTGGCAGGCTACAGTCCATGCGGTCACAAAGAGTCAGACAAGACTGAAGCGACTTAGCATGCACACACACCAGGTTCAAGGGTGCTGTGCTGTACTCAAGGGTAAAGAGAATCAAGGAAAGAAAAGAATTCAAATCTCCTTTGGTTTTAATTTACATGACTCCCAGACATACTAATGGTGTATGAGAAACATCATTCAAAGTTTTCGATGAAGGAAACCAACAGAACTCCAACTCTAGGTTGGTCATTCGGTTCTTTCCTAATCTCTCACCACCACTAATTCAAGCCAGGTGGTGGGATCACAGGTACAAGGAGCAGACAGCCTACAAACCTGTTGTCTCTTCTGCCTAACCCGTGAATCTTGCCAGAAAATATTTTTGCAAATTTATCCAAAGCTTTAAGGATGTCTATTCCCTTTGTGCTAAAATTTTCACTAGAAAGAATTTTTCCTACGAGAACAATTAAGGATGAAAAAAAATGTTTGTCAGGCAAAAAGGGTTTGGGGCAGCAGTGTTAACACTCATTACCTGCTAGTTCTTGAGTGTCACACTACATATGACTCTGGTGCATGCCTGATGTACAGTATTTTTCTTATAACCTAGAAACTACATTTATTCCATTTTAGTGATGAGAAGACTGAGGCTCAGAGAAGTTACTAACTTGCCCCAGGCCACACAACCCATGGGCTTCCCTGGTGTCTCAGTGGTAAAGGATCTGCCTGCCAATGCAGGAGACACGGGTTCAATCCCTGGGTCAAGAAGATCCCCTGGGAGGAGGGCATGGCAACCCACCCACTCCAGTATTCTTGTCTGAGAAATTCCATGGACGGAGGAGCCTGGTGGGCTACAGCCCGTGGAGTAGCAAAAGAGTCAGTGGCGACTTAGCGATTAAACACCACCACCACAACCATTAAATGACAGAGCCAGAACCTAAATCTGGGACAATCTGAATAGAAACATTAGGTTCCTCTCAACGAACGACCACCTAAAAAATGTTATAAAATGTCATAAAGAGGAAGTGTTAGTTGCTCTGTTGTGTCCAATTCTTTGTGACCCCATGGACTGTAGCCCACCAGGCTCCTCTATCCATGGGATTCTCCAGGCAAGAGTACTGGAGTGGGTTGCCATTCCCTTCTCCAGGGGATCATCCCGACCCAGGAATCAAACTCAGGTCTCCTGCATTGCAGGCGGATTCTTTACTGTCTGAGCAAAAAAAGAAAAAATGTCATAATGTTTAAGCAAATCATATGTCAAGGTTAATATTATAGAGCTATTTAAAATCCTGTTCTTATCCATTCATCTGCTGATGGACATCTAGAAAGCTGTGGTACATATACACAATGGAGTATTACTCAGCCATTAAAAAGAATACATTTGAATCAGTTCTGATGAGATGGATGAAACCGGAGCCGATTATACAGAGTGAAGTAAGCCAGAAAGAAAAACACCAATACAGTATACTAACACATATATATGGAATTTAGAAAGATGGCAATGATGACCCTGTATGCAGGACAGCAAAAAAGACACAGATGTGTATAGCGGACTTTTGGACTCAGAGGGAGAGGGAGAGGGTGAGATGATTTGGGAGAATGGCATTGAAACATGTATAATACCATGTAAGAATCGAATCGCCAGTCTATGTCCGATGCAGGATACGGCATGCTTGGGGCTGGTACATGGGGATGACCCAGAGAGATGTTGTGGGGAGGGGGGTGGGAGGGGAGTTCATGTTTGGGAACGCATGTACACCCATGGTGGATTCATGTCAATGTATGGCAAAACCAATACAGAATTGTAAAGTAAAATAAAAAATAAATAAATAAAAATAAAATCCTGTTCTTCAAGAATCTTTAATGAGATGGAAAATACCCATGATACCAAAGCATTTGTCGCTCAGTTGTGTCCGACTCTTTGAGACCCCATCGACTACAACCTGTCAGGCCCCCCTGTCCATGGGATTCTCTAGGCAAGAATAGTGGAATGGGTTTCCATTTCCTTCAAAGAAGGGAGGTATGATCCCAGTTTAGAATTGAGACACAAGTCACACGGGGATAAGAACCTTATCTATCTTGGTTTTGTCTCCCCCCCCCCAAAGCCCAATACTGTCCCTGACATGTAGCAGGAACTCAGTATCTGTTGCTAAAATAAATTACGTGTGAGCATAGTTTTTAGAGACCAGGAAAAAAAATACCCAAAATGTTATCAGTGGTTACTGCTGGATTCTAGATTTAGGGATGCCTTTTGGTTTTTCTTTTTTACATCTGTTTGTATTTTCAAATATTCTATAAATTTGTATTACTTTCAGAATCTGGAAAAAAAACATAATGGCTAATTTTCAAGTCTTATATTTAAGCATCTTCCTATACAAGAGATGTAGTTAAGCTCCAGATCAACTCAATATGCAGACTAATACATGATATATCTTGGTCACAGTTACAGAAAAACTACTTCAGAGCTAGAAAGTGATCATTATCTTTTTATATGCTAGTATCATAAATGGGAACAGGATTTAATATGTGTTACAAATATAAATGGTTTCATCAGCTACAGTTATCAGTAGTGTATTAGGTAGTAAATGTATTTATAAAACTATAACATCCACAAAATGTGTCTATTAATGGTTTGTGCACTTTGTATATTAAATGCTGGTGCCACAAGGATTAAAAATCAAATGTGGTGGCTTTTGCAGCAGAATGAGGGTTTCTTGCCAAGGTCATCCCCACACACTGCAAATCTACTATGGAGCAGTACTGAAACAGTGCCTCATCTCAGGTGGTTTATTAAGCATGTTACCTAAAGGAATATTTATGGTCACTATTATCCCATGCATTTTTAAAAAATACTTATTTATTTATTTGGCTCTACCTGGTCTTAGTTGCAGCATGCGGGATCTTTAGTTATCACATGTGGGATCTAGCTCTCCCAACCAGTGATCAGATGGAACCTAGACCCCCTGCATTGAGAGCTTGGAGTCTTAGACCACCAGGGAAGCCCCACCCCCACCCCCCGCCATGCATTTTTAAAGGACTAGATTTTTAAATAAACAGTATAAACTAAGGATGAGCCAAGTGGTATTTTTATTAGCTCATCATTCTGGGAAATTTCAAACAGCAAAACATGGCACAAATCTGATGATAATTCTATTATCAAACTGCCTCCAAAATGACTTCATTTTCTAAACAAATTCTGGCTTCACTGGCCAGATGCTATTGCAGTGACCACTCTAAAAAAACCCTAAAGGGAAAAAGCATGAACTACACTGAACCAGTCTATTTTAAAAGCAACTTGAGACGTGTGGTGGGCCGGAAGGAAGAGGGAGAGAGAAGAGAAAGAGTATCTTAGAGTAATAAAAGGTAAAATGTGGAGGGATGGACTGGGCGTTTGGGACTAGTACCTGCACACTATCCACATACAGAAAGGATAACAACACGGCCCCACTGTACAGCAGAGGGGACTATATTCAATATCCTGGGATAAACCGTAATGGAGAAGAATATAAAAAAGAATGTCTGTGTGTGTAGAACTGAGTCACTTTGCTGTACAGCAGAAATCAACACTACACTGTAACTTAACTATACTTCAATTTTAAAATACATTAAATATAATAAGATATCATTAATAATAAGATATATTAAAAATAATAAGATGTTTCTTAAAAGGTAAAATGGATGTGTTATGCTGTATAATTTTCAATGGGAAAAAAAAAAGCACTTGACAGGCAGAAAAGAATGAAGGAGAAAAAGACAGCTACAGTACTGTCTTAGTAGTTAGTACTAAGTCTTAGTGCTGTCTTAGTACTTAGTTACCGGCCCTAAGTCCTTTTTTCAATAGGTGTAAAAACACAAGAATCGCTTTCCATGATCAAAGGTGTTTTCTCTTTGGAAATTAGGTTTATTCCTGAACTAAGCCAAGAAGAAATTCCACCAACATAACACTACCAAATAATCTAGATTTCCAGGAGTTATCAATGCAGGTCAAAGTCTCTGATGCGGGTAAGCTTTTACATCAGGACAACCTGGTGTTTCTGTCACAGTGACCTCAGCTTTCCCCTTGTGAGGAAACTATGGGTTGGATCACTGGATCCATTCTGATTCCCTTCTTCCTTGCCTCCTTCTACTAGAAGCTGGAAATGAAGTCTCCTTCTTTCCCAGAATCCTTGTAGCAAAGAGTGGCCAAAGAAATACAGATGGAAGTTCCAGGAGAGAGACTTCTTTGTCACATAATCTTGAATAAAAAACCATTTTTGTTCTCTGCCCTTTTCCCTGCAGAGACCACAGGCTCATCTCAAGGTAGAGTCCTAGCCAGACTGCACCAATGAGGCCACAGCCACCACTTGTTTGGCTCCCTGAAGCCCCTGAGTAGTTCTTAGGGCCTCGACCTCTCAGCTCCAGATTTTTTTTGTTTCATCAGGAAAATAACCCCCTGGCTTGTTTAAGCCACTCTGCGTTGGGTTTTCTCTTAGTCGCAGCCAGATACATTCCTGCCTGTTAAAATCATCGATAGGACAAACTTTGTATGTTTTAACTTATCAATGATCAACTTAACCAAAGTCCCAAAAGTCTTCACAGAGGTAAGACTGACAGAGAGCACTGACTCCCTGCATCTGTCACAGCATCCTCCCAGGACCCTGCAAAGGACGAAATTAGGACCCCAACCCAGGTCAGCCCGAGAGCAGTTCCCGAGCTCTTTACTGCTGGGCTCTACAACCTCTGATGTATTTTCTTTTAGCTTATAAACAGTCTGAACCTTCAGTTCTGCTCTCTAACTCTACTACACTTGTCCTAATAAACTACTCTGATTGGAAGAAGACTTTCACTGTGGGCAGGGGCAATTCGTATGCAGTTGTTTTTGTTTTTTAAAAAGAGAGAAAAACTTCCTTGGTGGTCCAGTGGTTAAGACTTTGCTTTCCAATGCAGGGGGCTCATGTTCCATCCCTGGCCAGGGAGCTTGGATCCCACCTGCCTCCAGGCCAAAACACTGAAACATTAAAAAAAAAAAAACGGAAACAACACTGTAACAAATTCAATAAAAACTTTTTAAAATGGTCCACATCAAAAAAAAAAAAATCTTAAAAAAAAAAAAACCTGGCAAGCATTTGCTTTCTAGTGTTTTGAAATCCCTCTCCATCTAGTGTTTTGAAATCCCTCTCTATCACGTGGCACAGGGCTGTTGTGACCAAACACTGTGTGCCTGGCCCTGGGCTCAGCATTTCACCCGCATCACCTCCTTCTGTGCTCACAACATCCCTGGAAGACATATCTACCATGGTCCCCACTGTATAGATAAACAAATAGAACATGTTACCCCAGGCCCCCAGCATTTTCTTCAAAGGCGCCAGTGAATAACAAGTTCAGAGCAACATCAAACCACAAGGGAGAGTAACTGATTCTGAGGCTTGTCTTCAGTAAAAACAATAGAAAAGACTGGCTTCAGACCATTTAAGGAATGAAAAATTCTCAAGGCAAGAACCATCACAGCTAAAGACAGTGCAAAGACCTCTCATCCAGCACAAAAGGTAAAACTCCGCATTCGTGTCCAATACAGCTTTTCTCATTATGTACTTAACCACCTTCACCAGGGGCTAATACGCCGGATACACTGTGAGCTACCAGGAAGGCCAATAATAATATTTAGGTAGCTGTGAATGCTCATTTATCATTTTAATAAATGAACCATTTATTTAATTCATTTAATTCATTTTCCAGTATGCTAGATTTTCATTTTCAATAGAAAAATGTGTACTTTATGAACTATAGTTTATAATGAATATGGTTATTACTGATTTATCCAGCACTTCCTATGTGGCCAGCGCTGTGATGTTTTACATACATTTTTATTCTCTAAATAGTCACAACCACCACAGGATGTAGGTATGCTCCTACATCAGAATCCTACATCACCCTCTTTCAGAAATGGGCTGCAGGTAATGAGTTTTCTCAAGCTCCCTACTTAAAGGTAAGACCAAGACTCAAATTCAGATCTGGCCAAGAGTCCTTTGCTTTCAACTACTAGGCTTCATAAAGTTATTGCATCTGTTCTTAATGTTTACTAGCTTTTATCAAGCCCTAGCTAGAAAACTCTATCCAGCTTAGCTCTTGTTTTCATTTTCAGCACTCCTTCATTTTCATATATTTTGGCTTCACCTCTCTCACAAAAACATCTAAAAAATTATTATCTATTTACCAAGGCATAAGACAATCTTCACTAAAGTTTGCCAGATTAAAAAGATATGTAATTATGTAACTGCTGCTCTTACTTTTAATCAACCGTGTGATCAGCTGTTTTAGTAACTAGTTCTGTTTCTCAAGCAAACAGCAGTCAATGAATCCTGTTGTGCCCATCACTGTCAACATGTAAAAACATGTTTTGCTTCGTTTTTAATTTTTTTTTTATGGCTGTGCCACATGGCATGTAGGATCGATCTTAGCTCCCCAACTAGGGATCAAACCCACGCCCCCTGCATTGACTGGAAGCACACAAAGTCTTAACCACTGGACCACCAGGGAAGTCCCCAAAACATGGCTTTTAAAGTCTTTAACAGCAATATCCTAAAAGCCCACCAGACATCAACCTCAATTTATAAAAACAGGAGGTCACTGCCTCATTCACCGCCAATACTTCTTTCTACAATAACATATGAGGGATTCCGAACTCTGAAAATGCCTATGAGTCTAAACTTTATATAGGAGCTTTCAATTGTATGGTATGTGTATACATTTTTCAATGTAAAAATAAAAATATAATCATAAGATATAAAACAATCCCAAAAGAAAAAAAAAGGAAAAGTCTAAAGTTAACAAATTCCATGTTTGTCTCTCAGAACGTTGGCCAGCACCAGGGCTATATTTCTGACTCTTCTTACCCACTGATTTGCTACATTCTCCCAGACTTTCCTCTAGACCACTCTCCTTCCTCTTTGTAAACCATAACTCACATTTAATTGACTTAATCAATACTACTACCCCACACGAAGTTATGAAGTCTAAATTCTGAATATCAGTATTAAGTAAATCAAGAACAATTTTTCATTATTATAATATTGCCCATGTATCTATGCCAAGGTCGACCATCCTCATCAAAACCTTAAACTTGAAAATGAATTTCCATTTACAAAACTGCTGACTAATAAAATCAGTAATATTCATTTAGATTCAAGCAACAATCTCAGATACTCTGCATGGCTGTTCCAAAGTAATTATCAGCCAAAAAACAAAAGCAAAAACTTAAAAACTAGTGATTTTTTCCTACATTTGTTTTAGTCCTAGTGGATTTTATGTGTTATCAATTCTTTGAGGAGTCAATGATCATCCAAGACTGGCATTCATTTCTTTAACCACTACCCTATTGCCCGTATTTTAAGCTCACTGAATTTTTGGTCCATTGCGTAGAAGAATTTCTCTACTAATAAAAATACAACCCATTAAACATTAACTTACCCCCAGGACAGTCTCTCTGGAAACAAATTCCAAGCATTATAATCACCAATTTGTACTATGTAGACTTAAAGGCAGAGAATCTTATTTATCCTGATTTAAACTAGGAACCTGTACACATTTTAAGGCAACTATGTGAAGAAAAATGGCAAATCCAAATTCACAATAATCAGAAGCCCAACCAGGAAAATAAAGACCTTTCTTAATTGGCACTTTTCAAACAAAAAGCTTCCCACCCCAGACATCTAACAATATTAAAATATTTGTTGACTTTCCAAACTCCTACCTCATTTTACTTCTGCAATTATAGAAATGCAAACTTTTTCCCCTAGCTATTCAAATATATAGACTGTCAGAAATTGTGCTAGGCATTAGAAATAGATTTAATCCATGCTATAGTATTTATTATTAATAATAATGAAATAATAAAAAGCAACTGATTATATATATATATTAGGGCTTCCCTGGTAGCTCAGACAGTAAAGCATCTGCCTGCAATGCAGGAGACCTGGGTTCAATCCCCAGGTCGGGAAGATCCCCTAGAGAAGGAAATGGCAACCAACTCCAGTACTCTTGCCTAGAAAATTCCATGGATGGAGGAGCCTGGTAGGCTACAATCCGGGGGATTGCAAAGAGTCAGACACATCTAAGCAACTTGACTGGCACTGATATATATTAAGCTGTTACTGTTTACAAAATGGTATGGCAAGTTTTTGTTCATTAGGCATTATTTCTTTTAATTCTCACAAAACTCTAAGAAAGGTATAATACTAGCATCAGTCCCATTTTACAGATGGGCAAACTGAGACAGAGAGGTGTCCACAAACTGTCCCAAGATTCCACAGGGATTTGAACCTAACTCTGAGTGATTCCAGTTGCCCACACTTGCTTTAACCACCTAGTATCAAGCAATGAGACACATGACTATGTGTGGTTCAGAAAACTAGTCTTACTCCTTATTCCATGGGGTGGTTCTCTAGAGCCTGTTATACCAGATGAAGTAAATCGGAAAGAGAAAAACAAACATCATATATTAATGCACGGAATCTAGAAAAATGGTACTGATGAGCCTATACGCAGGGCAGGAACAGAGATGCAGACGGTGACAACAGACGTGGACACAGCAGAGGAAGGAGCAGGCGAGACACAGACAGAGAGCAGCACTGAAACATAGACCTTACCAGGGGTAAAGACAGGTAGCTAGGGGGAAGTTGCTGTATAACACGGGGAGCTCAGCCCGGCGCTCTGTGACAACCTAGAGGGGTGGGATAGGGCGCAGGGCGGGAAGGAGGTTCAAACAGAGAGGGGACGTATGTATGTTTATGGCCGATTCACACTGTTGTGTGGCAGAAACCAACACAACACTGTAAAGCAATCATCCTCCAGTTAAAAATTTTCAAAAAAAGAAAAAGATAAAACCTGGTGGCTCTAACAGAATTTGACTCTGGGAAGCATGCATGACAAAATTTCTTGGTACACACTGCACCAAGTTCTATCGTCAAATGTGTTCAAATTTACTTTCCTAGAAGGTGTAACTCACTTACCAGTGACTGTGAAAAGTTAAAGCCCTATGTTAAATTATTAAAGACTTCTTTGGAGTTGAAGTGTGAATATTTCATTAATGCGTAGGTTGCTGAAGAAATGCAAACTCTTGAGACGCTTAAGAAACTATCCCAACAAAGCAATTTTAAACTGTCTCGTGTCAGAATATCATATCTACAAAGGGAAGAGCCTTCAAATTTTTAAACATGCCTCACCCATATTTCATTTTATTCTAAATGGAAATTAATTCAAAAAAGAAATCCACTTCTAAAGCTCACGTTATGCAAGAGAGCTTCCTAGATGCTTACATCACTTGCCTGTGTGTATGGGCATAGGCAAGACAGGTGAAGAAAACATAGTATTATTAGAAGAGCCATCTGTCCTCACAACCCTCCAGATGAACAAAACAAGAAACTTGCTGAAAGGAGAGGTATGTGTGTTAACAGTTCAACATAAACAATCTTACACCAATATTTTTTCTGAATAAATTTAATATTTTGTTTTAAAATAGGAACTAGGCAAAAAGAACCAGGGAACAAACGAAATAACTAAAACAAGTTACTGAAATGCAACTGGGGTTTTAATGTCCAAATCTACTTTGCAATATTCCTATATGAAGAGTTTATCTCAGAAGTAACTCTCCTAGGATGTTACATAATTTAAAAGAGGAAAAAAAAAGAGGGGGAAAGACAGAGACAGGACAAGCACAGGGATGTTTATCAATAAAAATAAGCAACAAGAGAGACAAGTTCGCAGCTCATCCAAAAAACGCCTGCCAAATACTCTTGCTATTTGTTTCCTCCAAGTTATTGTTTTGGAAAACATCTTGTTCTGTCTTAAAATAACCTGCTTAATTGTTCTAAAAAACCACTGCATTTCCATAGAGGGCTAAAGAGCTCCCACGTTTCGATGCACTAACTGATAAAGTCGAAATAAGTTATGCACCAAGCCAAAAGCGAGCTAGAAAGCTCCTACCCTCCCTGACGTAAGGACACCAGCTACTGAATGAATCCACCACTGCACCCTCAGTGAAACGCCTAGTCCCTCTGTGGTATTTGAAGAACAATCATTCAAACTACCTTATTTCTCTAGATGATGGAAATGAGCCACACTGGCGATTACAAGTATGCTAGTAATTAACATTTTTAGAGAAGATCAAAATGACCTTGGACATTTTAGTATTCACTCTAAGAATCCCAATCCTCCCATTAAGAATCAGAATTTGATCCCCGTCCTACATGGTTAAAGCTGTTACGACTAGGAAAGTCCCAGAGAAACGAGAAAGTTAAAAAAAAAAAAAAAAAAACCCCCAAGTTGTGAAAGGCAAAGTCTGAGATCCATAATACGGAAAGATTTTTATGAACCAAGTGTAACTCAAGATGTGTTTTATAAGCGTGTCAGGCGATGAACACACACTGTCCTCCAACCCAGCAGACTCCCTGACACCATCCCCACGCTTTGGCCGCTCACCCCCATCCTGGCCCCTCTCACTCCGGGGTGGAGGGTGGGGGGCGGGAACTCCTGTCTTAAGCCTTGACATCTGCGGAGCGTTTCCCAATAGCGAGAC
Source organism: Oryx dammah (assembly GCF_014754425.2). Taxonomy (NCBI): domain Eukaryota; kingdom Metazoa; phylum Chordata; class Mammalia; order Artiodactyla; family Bovidae; genus Oryx; species Oryx dammah. The sequence goes on from NW_024080471.1 coordinate 1,569,654, forward strand.
AAGGCCCCTCAGCTGGAGGAAGTGGATACTGACAAGAGAAGGGAGAGAAACAAGAGACAGAGCTAGAATTCAAGCGTGCCAAGGAATAAGGAGAGAGTCACGCATACTCTGTGCCGTCCGACTGGGTCCGGATGGCACAGCCCAGGTGTCCAGACTAAAGTTGGCATCTCCAAAGTCCAAGAATGCAACTTGGGCGCGCGGGTACAAACACGGCCTTCGGCTTTTCTGAAGCCGGTTAAGTTAGCACAGGGTTCCCGGTGCCTGGAGACCTGGGAGGCGTGGAAGGGTGGGGACTCCCGCGAGGTCTCCTCTCCCTGGGTGTCCTCCGGCTCCGCGAGGGAAGGGACGAGGAACTAAGTCGACTTTGGCCCGGGCGCTGGGACGCGGGACGAGGATGTTCGGGAAGCTGTCGGGGGCTCGGCCGGGGAGTCCGAGAACGCAGGGGGGATGCCTACCTTGTAACATGGCCTCAAGTTTCTTCCTGTCCACGCGGAAGCGCTCCTCGCTCCACTCGGGGCTGTGCAGGGGCGCCCCGGCGACCAGGTCGTCCTCCGAGCCGGGCATGGGAGAGTCCGTGCTGCGCTCGCTGTTGGAGCCCGGGTCCGACTGCGCCGCCAGGTAGCCGGGCTCGCCCTGGGCGGCCATGGTGGGCGCGCGGCGCTCGGGCTCCGGCTGCCGCCGCTGTTCTGCCTGAGCCGCCGCCGCCGCCGCCGCCTCCGCTCGCCCGCCGGGCTCCGCTGGCTCCCCGCGCCGCGGCGCTAGCTCGTGCCCCCGCGGGCGCCGACGCCGCCGCCAACGCCGCCGCCACGGAACCCCGTGCGCATCCCAGCCCCCGGCGCCGCCTACGCCGCCCGCCGCCCCGGGTCCGGGCCCCGGTCCCCGGCTAGTGGCTGCACCGCCCCCTGCCAGCAACGCCCGCGCGGAATGAGCGCGCCGCGCCGCCCGCGCCTCCATCCGCAGGGCCCCGGCGCCCCCTCCCCGCCCGCCGCCCCTGCAGCCGCGCGCTCATTGGCCGGGCCGGCCCACGGGGAGCCGCGGCGGGCGGGCGGGCAGCCCCTGGCTCGCGCACACACTCGCGCGCACACACTCACCACGTACGCACTACCACTTTCCTGCGGTTACACGTCTGAATTTTGTCCCACACACATACTTTCACAGTTCTTCCATCACGGACACTCGCCGAGTTCAAGCACAGCACCCTCCTGAACTCACTCGAAGTACAGACACAGTTACCCGTCTCTTGACCTACAAACACTACTCTCTAAAAGTCACAGCCCCAGTCGGTCCCACAAGTTTGCAACAGAAGGAAGGAGAAAAAGAGGAGGATTGCGGAAGAAACAACGTCCATCTATCGCAGACACCACCGTAGCCCTCGCTTCCATGCAGCTCACTCCTCCACTCCGTGCTCAAAGCGGGTATCTCCTCTCATCGCAGCCAGTGGCCGGCTAGATGCACAGAAGTGGACAAGAGGCTTACTCTTTTTACTGTAAGGAATGGTATTTTTTCTCCCCCTTGATTGAGGTGAGAGGGGGAATCGTTTTCTGTGTGATTCTCAGGGAACAGATTCAACTGATTAAAAAAAAAAAAAAAGGCTCTAGAGAAAAGAGGCTCTGAGATTGGAGAGGAGGTTAGCTGGATTCAGCTGGCATCTGAGCAGGGCTGTCTTGTCAGGGACTGAGGGCTCTACTCTGTTCCCAAGGTCAGTCTCTCACAGGTAATGGGCAGCAACGAACCCCTGATCCTACCTGCCTAGGCCAGCTCACCCATTGCTACTCAAACTTGGACTTGAAACACCAAGGAAAAAGAAACTTGCACCAGGAAATCCCACTGGGTCATCCCATGTCATTGGCATGAGCCTGTGGATAATCAGGCTCACGTTTAAGCTTGATCTATGTTTAAACATCTATCATGTTTAAGATTAATCGAAATTCTTAGAGATTCGGTTGCCTAGTTAAGAATTAGCTCTGTGCTGAGTAATATGTGATTTGACAGATGAGGAAACTGGAATTGTAAGAAGTCACATGGCACGATTAAGGTCACACAGCAGCAGATTATGGAGCTAAGAATTAAACCCAGGCCTGTGTATCTGGCACATAATCTCCACAAAAACCCTGCCTTGTTGAACAGAGAACCCTCCTGCTCAGAGTCACCTCCTAAAGAACCAAGAGCAGATCTATAGCTAAACTGTTTGATTCACCATCGTGTTTTCCTTCTCAGAACTTACTAATTACTATACAAAGCACTAATTTAAGCAGCAAAAGAGTTTATCAAGGAGGCTTCCCTCAGGGATGTTTAATGTCTTTTTGTGTCAACAGATATTTGGGGGAACTTCCCTGGTAGTCCAAAGCTGAGACTCCTCACTCCTAATGCAGTGCCCAGGTTCTATCCCTGGTCAAGGAACTAAATCCCACTAAGATGAGGCACAGCCAAACATTTTGGGGGGAAACCTGTAAGTAATGGAAACTGTGTTCGGCACAAAGAATAGTGACTGAAAACAAAGAATATCCCTTGGCCCCTGGAGCTGACGTTCTAATGAGAAAGATAGAAGGCTAACCAAAAGTAAATGTATAAATCACTCAGAAAAATAGAAAATCCTACCTATATTAAACATGACAAATAAGAGACTCAGCATAAGAGAAAAGCTGTAATGAGATAATTGGATTCAGTCGGAGAGGATACTGGATGACTCTCTGAGAGAGTGACTCTGGAACTGAGAATAGGAGAAGAAATTAACTGAGCAAGAAAGAAGAGGAAAGAGCCTTCTCTGTAAACGATCATTTGATCACAATAACACTATTATGATCAAGTATATCACAATTATCCTTTATTTTCCAGTTGAGGAAACTAAGGTACAGGAGATTAAGTAACTTACCCAAGGTTGCACAAATAAGATGTAGCATCAGGATTTGAACCTTGGCAATCTCCCTTGAAAATTAGGCTTGAAGAGTGATATGCTTAGCCACTAAGCTACACTGGATCTTAATAGAATAAGTGTAAGCAAAGATATGTGGTCAGAGGAGGCAGCATGGGGAGCTAAATGAAAACCTGCGCTGAGAATAAGCACAGAATGAGCTAAATGAAAACCTGAGCTGAGAATAGGCACAGAATGAGCAAAACGAAAACCTGAGCTGAGAATGAGCACAGCTGAGAACAGGAAATTAGATGGTGCTTGCCAAGGCAGGAGAGGTGTGTAAGGAACAGAGCTTGTGAGCCCTACAGGCCAAGTTGAGTTCTTCCTTTTTATCCCGGGAGCAGAAGGAAGCCATGTAGAGGCTCTGAGCAAAGGATGATGTACTTAGATCAACACTTTAAAAAAGGCAGTGGTTACAGTATGGAAAACGGATTGAGGGACTGGATAGAACTAGTTAGGTCTATTAAGACTATCCAGGAAATTTAGATAAGAGATGCTGGTGGCTTCCCTAGAGCAGTGAAGATGGAGATACATGAGAGGATTTGAGAAATACTTTGGTGGTAAATATCAACCAGATGGATGATGGATTGGATATGGGGTGGTAGAACGGAAAATGTCAAGAATGATTCTAGGGTTCTGGCTACCATAAGTGAAGAGAGATAAGGGCCCTTAACTGAAATAGGAAACACTGGCAGAGGACTGACTACCTCAGAGGAAAGTTGAACAGGACATACGAGTTGAAAGCTCCAAGAAGATATGTCAAGTAAACACTTGGATGTATGGGTCTGGAGTTCAGAAAAGAGGTCTTGGCTAGAGACTAAAATGTATTATTTGTTGATAGGTGGTAATTCTAGTCATGTGCATGGGTACGATTAAGGAATGAGAGGAGAATTTAAAAGAACCAAGCAAAGAGCCTTTCAGAAATTCTAACAGTTAGTGATCACGTAGATGACAGTATAATGGGAAAGGTGATAGAAAAAGTAATGAGAAGAAAAAACCAAACAAAGTTTTAGCATGTAAGCACAGGAAGAAGACTATTTCAGAAAGTAAAGTGTGATCAACTTTGTATAATGAGGTCAAACATTTTGGTGGAGGTCACTGGATCCTTAGCAAGAAAACCAGAATGGAGTGGTAGAGGAATGAATACAGCTAATGAAATGAGTAAAGACAACAATTTGGGAGACATTTGGCTGTGAAGGGGAGGAAATAACAATAGCTGAAGGATAATGTGGGAAGAAGACATTTCTTCTTTATTGGGTTGGTTGGCATTTAGGCTAGGTGATGATTTAATGAGTGAGGTTTAAGTACTGGAAAAACCACTATATATGATCCAGTTGACAGAAATGGAATATAAAGGGAAAAAGAAGGGATCATTATAGCACTTTGAAAACAAGAGCAGAATAGACTACAAGATATAAGTAGAGGAGAAACAGTTCATCAGAATATGAACAGAAGGGTATGAAAATAGGTCCGTTTGTAGATTTCATTTCTAGAACACAAAGGCATCCCATCTGATGGCTTTTATTTTCCCAAAAAAAAAGTAAAAGTCAAAGTGATCTGTTGAGAGTGTGAGAGGAGAGCTTCCAGAAGTTCGAGAAAAGTAGAGAGGGTGTGCGTGCAAGTGTTTGTGTCCAGAGATTTTAAAACAGCTTCTGCATCTGTAAAACAAAGAACTGGAATGCTGCTGCTTAAAATCAACTATACTTCAATAAAATTCTTTTAAAAGGGTGAATTGGTACTGTTGAGAGTTCAGTTGATGTTGGTAGTCATAAATTTATAATGGGATCAGCCTGCTTATCCTGACTTTCTCCACCAGTGCTAAGCTTCTTGGGTGCAGACACAGAGAAACATAGGAGTCCTGCCAAATAGATGAAACACCAGGAGCTTGAAGGCAATAAAACAGTGCCTGATGGAAAATAATTTTTAATGTAGAAGCTGAAACTTCTTCACTGCAGAAGTAGAATCTAGCAAAAATGTCTATCAAACATGAGGACAAATTCATGCATCCATATGAATGGTCTCAAAGACCTCTCCTCATATCTATCTGGAAAAGCTGTTAAAGGTTACATGCCACCCAAACATGGGAGTCGATCAAGATGAAAAGAAAACCTTACAACCTGGAAAATAAGAGATCCAGTCCAGAATAGAGGCAAAGGAGCTCCGCAGAATAATGATGAATGGAGAACAAAAATTGCAATAGGTCAGGAGTCTGAGGGGTTTAGATTTCTTCTAGATTAAATAGATAGACTTTATTGAGTATGAATAAAGAACGTAAGCCACCCCATTTTGTTAAAAAAGACTCCATTTTAGAGTTCTGAGGAAAGAGTCTTTGGAAATCCCCTGACCTCACCCCACCACCTGCGAGCCAATCAGATCCCAGATCAGGATCTCCTGACTTTACCTTCAGGACTTATGACCTGCCCAGGAAATTCGAATTAAGCCCTGGAAATGGGACCCAATTGGAACCCATGGCCAGCCCGGGAAATGAAAACCAATCAGAACCCAACACCTAACCCTTCCACAGAAGGTAACCGATTAGCCATCTCCCAACCGGAAACTCCCGTTTTTTTAATTTTTCACGCGAGAATACCCTGTATAAGCAATGTAACCCAGAGTTCGGGGCTCCTCTCCTTAGCCGCTGCATCGGTAACTCTGGGAGCCCCAGATCAAGCTTGGTAATAAAAACTCTCTTGCTTTTGCATCGGATACCAGCTCCCTGGTGGTCATTGGGAAATTTCGCGATTTGGGCATAACATGAACATATTCAGAGATTAAGAAAGTTCATGGAGATTTTGGGGTTACATTCATATAAAACTATTAGCAACTCCAAATATAACAAAACTGCTGAAAAGTTACACTAGTCTACATAGCTAAACTGTAACTAGTTTACACAGTTATAACAATGTAAACTATGGATACTAATCTAACCTAAATTATAACTAGATGAGGAATTGGCAGTTTGGGAAGTAGACTTGTGGGTAGTGGGGAGTTTGGGGAGGCAGAAGTAAACAATGTTAAACCTCATCTGCTTTAGAGTAACACCAATAGATAATGCCTAAAACTTTTAAAATCAAGAAGTAGCAGTATATGCATGTTATTTGGAGATATGGAGGTAAAAATGGAATGGAGCTGAAAGTTTTGGAAGTGGCTGCCTGTAGGAAATGGGAAACAGAAAAGCATGTTGTACTTAAGGTGGTGGTTACACAAGTCTTCTAGAACAATCTGATTTTTTAAAGCATATGGATGCATAACTTTAATTATAAAAACGCTAATGAAGTAATACATAATACCATTACTGAAATGGTATATAAATAACAGAACCTTGAATTCACAACACTGAGTGCTGTGCTCTTTCTACAAAAAATGAGCCAGAGTTGGTGGTTGTTGTTCAGTCGCTCAGTCATGTCCGACTGCAACCCCATGGACTGCAGCACACCAGGCTTCCCTGTCCATCACCAAATCCCAGAGCTTACTTTGAGTCAGTGATGGCATCTGACCATGTCATCCCCTTCTCTTCCTGACTTCAATCTTTCCCAACATAAGGGTCTTTTCCCATGAATCAGTTCTTTGCACCAGATGGCCAAAGTATTGGAGTTTCAGCTTCAGCATCAGTCCTTCCAATGAATATTCAGGACTGATTTCCTTTATGATGGACTGGTTGGATCTCCTAGTCCAAGGGACTCTCAAGAGTCTTCTCCAACACCACAGTTCAAAAGCATCAATTCTTCAGCACTCAGCTTTTTATAGTCCAACTCTCACATCCATACGTGACTACTGGAAAAACTATAGCTTTGACTAGATGGACCTTTGTTGGCAAAATCATGTCTCTCCTTTTTAATGTCTTTTTAATATGTCTAGGTTGGTCATAGCTTTTCTTCCAAGGAGCAAGCGTCTTTTAATTTCATAGCTGCAATCACCATCTGCAGTGATTTTGGAGCCCAAAAAATAAAGTCAGCCACTGTTTCCACTGTTTCCCCACCTATTTGCCATGAAGTGATGGGACTGGATGCCATGATCTTAGTTTTCTGAATGTTGAGTTTTAAGCTAACTTTTTCACTCTCCTCTTTCACTTTCATCAAGAGGCTCTTTAGTTCTTCTTTGCTTTCTGCCATAAGGGCTTCCCTTGTGGGTCAGCTGGTGAAAAATCTGCCTGCAATGCGGGAGACCTGGGTTCAATCCCTGGGATAGGAAGATTCCCCTGAAGAGGACAAAGGCTACCTACTCCACTATTCTGGCCTGGAGTTTGCTCAAATTCATGTCCATTGAGTACATGATGCTATCTGACCATCTCATCCTGTGCCACTCCCTTCTCCTTTTGCCTTCAATCTTTCCCAGAATCAGGATCTTTTCTAAGGAATTGGCTGTTCACATCAGGAGGCCAAAGAATTGGAGCTTCAGCATCAATCCTTCCAATGAATATCCATTGTTGATTTCCTTTAGGACTGACTGGTTTGATCTCCTTGCTGTCCAAGGGACTATCAAGAGTTTTCCCCAGCACACAACTCGAAAGCACCAACTCTTCAGTGCTCAGTCTTCTTTATGGCCAGAGTTAGAATAACTGACAACCATCTTTGTTTTCATTAAGTATATTTGTTTTGCCTTTATCTTCCTATGTCATTCAAGAAAAGAATAAATTTCAGTTACTCAGAAGGATAGGAATAGATCAGATGCCAGATAATCAACTGTGTAAAATTTTTAAAGGAGTAGGGCTCTCAAAAAGAAAAATCCCTAATGCTAATAAAAATGTATTTGTCCTTCTTTCCTAAGGTGGAAAATAAAAACTGCTTATATTTCAAAAACGGAAAGAAACAGAAAAATCCCTGGGAAAAACTCAAATAACTAAAATCACCGTAAATCTTCAAGTTTACAGTATATGAAAAACCATAAGACATTAAATGAAAATAAGAAGTGACAGTTATCTTACATTTACTTTAGAAATGGATGCTGAACTCTGATTAGTGCTCATCTAATGAAAAAAACTCCTCTAAGAAGTTTTACAGTAAAATGGATCGGTATTCTATTCCAGATTCTCTTAATGAGTTTCCCTGAATTAATTTCTTCTAAGACACAATACAAAACTATTGATCCTGACCTTACATATTTTTATAAGAGTTTCAGAAATGTACATTAATAACTACTTTTCTATTTCTTTTAAATCCTTGGCCTTTCAGTTTGAATAATCTCAATATATGGACAGATTATATTCAATTAAATGGCCTACAGAGCTCTTAGCAGGCCCCTGTTTAGCAATCCCAACTCATTCTCTTTTTACATTTTGCAGTCCAACAGTATGGAACAGTTTGTAATTCCTTGTCCAGTCCTGCTCTCTCATCAGAGCTCTGTGCTTTGCAAACAGTATTCCTCCAGCTAGAATATTTTCTCCCCTTTCGTTCACCTGACCTTCACAAGCACCTCACCATCAGACTGATGTAGGTTCTCTTTACCTTCTGTTTCCAATGAGTGCTGTGCTTATCCCCATTAAAACAATTATCTTTGCATTTATTATCTTCATCATTATATCATCACTGTTATGGATCTGATACCTGAGTTCCTGAAGGCAGGAAATGTATCTTTACATTATCGTGTCTCCAACACACAGCAATTCCCTGGTATAGGTTGCTGTGCTGTGTTTAGCCACTCAGTTGTGTCCAACTCTGTGACACCAGGGACTGTAGACCCCCAGGTCCCTTTGTCCATGGCAATTCTCCAGGCAAGAAAACTGGAGTGGGTTGCCATGCCCTCCTCCAGAGGACCTTCCCAACCCAGGGATCAAACCCAGGTCTCTCGAATTGCAGGCAGATTCTTTACCTTCTAAGCCACCAGGGAAGCTGGTATAGATTATCAAGCTTTTAACCATGCAACTAGAAACATGTTTAAAAATAATTTTGTGATATAGTTTGGATAACTGTAACCAGAGTTCAACTAAGTTGAAGAAGAGCATAAAAAGAAAATTTAGAAAACTCTAATGCTAGAATTATAAGCAGCTGATAGGTAGGAAGTTCTCTTCTTAATTTGCAACTGAGGAAGCAGTCTGGAGAAATAAGACAAATTGATTACTGGAGTGCCACATTATGTGAAAGTCAACTTAGAAGCATCAGTGTTGAACCTGAAAAGTTATCTGGTCCACTCTTTCTGTGTCACAGTTCAAAAGACTCAAAAGAGAAACAAAGTTGTGCAAAGATATGCTTAAAACTTATGGGAAAAAAAAGATTTTCAGCAAAGAATCATCGAAGAAACTAGTTGTTTCATCTTTTTTTTTTTTTTCACTTTAACTTTTCAGTGAAACTTTTTGGCCCAAAAATGATGGTTATGGTATGGCACAGTATACTTTAGAGATGTTAAGTGAATGTGCTAAAACTATATAAAATTTCCCTGCAATGTCAAGTGAAGAAAGCAGCAAAGAATCCGATATGCTATTTATAGATGATTCGAGGAGAAGGCTGATTTGAAATAAACACAAATGAAGTGGTAAAGGAAGATGAGCATACCACGTATAGTGTGAATGTCTTTTCAGACTAACAATAATGCCAAATACTTATTGGGCATTTATAAATTTGCTGGACACTGTTAATTATCTCATTTGGTTCTCACCACAATCTATGAGATTGGTTACAACTATTATCTCCATTTTAAGGAGAGAGGATAACACGCCTGAAGACCCACAGCCTGGAGTGGTTATGACTGAAACAGAGACACCTGACAGAGATGATGATGTTCTTAACCATCACACTGGCTTTCTCTCCTATCTGGGTCTGATTACATGCAGGTACTGCAAACTGTTAGAGGTGGAGAAAACCTGAGACTCACTGATGCTGGCAGTTTTCACATGTGAAAAATAGGCTCTGTGTTTCACATAAATCCTAATGCAGAAAGCTCTTACAGAAAACTAATAATAACAGAGTTAGTCTGGGGAGAAAAGGACAGGGGAGTCTCACTAGCTCAGTTCTCGCTTTTTCCTTCCATGATCCCAGGGTTCCAAAAGCGCACAAAACTACTGATCTGTCTCTCTCTCACACACACACACACTGACACACACACACACATACACACGTTTATATCTGGATACAAATACAGAATGCGTGCTCAGTTGTGTCCGACTCTGCCACCCCATGGACTGTAGCTTGCCAGGCTCCTCTGTCCACAGGATAATCCCAGTGAAGCATACAGAGTCCAAGTGACTTGCCTGAATTCCACACCGCAAAGCATCAAGGCATGCTCAGGGTTCTACCACTTTCTCATCAGAAAAAGAATGGTATGGTGTTTTCCAGAAGTCAGGGGCAGAGAATATCTAGTTGCAAGAGGACATCCTAGGACTCTGTTACTATTTCAATAAAATAGGCTTCTGATAGAGAATATTACAAAAAGTAAAAGTCTTCACTGGGGTTTCAACACTGAGGAATGGGGAAATTTGAAAAGAAAATAGAAAGGATCGAAATGGAAGAAGAAAGTTAAAGAGGACAGAAGAAAAGAAGAAGGAAACAAACTTTCCCAGTCACTTACCTGAATTCTAACATTGCCCAATTTGACTCCACTTTACCAAAATGGGAAATGGAAAAAAAAAAAAAGCTAGCAGTAGTGTATTGAAACTACTACCCATGATGATATGTAAGCCTCTGCCTCACAGCTTCTACAAGTTTCTGTCCAAGTTTCAAAACACATGTTGATTGTGCTTTTGATCTACACTACCAGTATTTTACCCTGTCATCCAGGGTATCTGGACTAACATTCATGCATAAATTTATTCTCATGAAGCCCTGCGACTGAGGAAAATGGAATGTTTAGCTAAAAATCAGAGTAAGCATGTGCAAAATTGTACCTTCCTGCACTTTTTTTTTTTTTTATAGATGGACTGACAGTCTGCTGGCAATGTGACTCTCAGATCTAGACAGAAATAGAGCTATAAAAGCATCCAGGCTTCAGGGATGTGAAAACTGGCTCTGCTTCTAACACTGCACTCAGTTACAAGGTAAATTCCACCAATGCCACTTATGTGCTAAACCTCACATCAAATGAGAAGAAAAAGATTCCAGAAACAAGCACTGATGGAGCATTGAAAATGAGCCTTCCTGGGCAGCTTGTTGTGGCAAGAATAGTTCGCAGCAGGAAAAGTGGGGGTCATCAAAGGAAGGACCAGGCCCCAAAACCATTGAAACACCAGTGGGCAAATCCATGCACAAATTCCGCCACACCCTCAACTTCCAGTCACAGATGACATTACTAGCTGATCATAGCCCCTTCCACTCCAGCTCAGGAAATGCTTCTCAGTGAGTTCAAAGAGCCAAGACAAATCATTTGCAGTTGACTCCGCATATAAAACTCCATTGCCATGTTGGATCCAGTGTTGTGGTTAAGGGATTAGAAGATGAATAATCATTCAGCTGGGCCCAGGCTGTTGACCTGTCCTTCAGAGAAGGTGAGCCTAACAGCAAAGGAAGTAAATATCTTACTCTATCAGCCAGCTCTTCCCTTCATGATCCCTGTGTTTTTGTACAGAGAAAATGAATGGGAATTAAATTGAATTTACTCCACGTTCAGAATGTGGTAGTGAGCTACATCCATGTAGAACTACCAGTATGTACCTGCTCACAGTCCTGAACTGGACATCAGGAGACCTGGATTTTAATCCCCATTCTTTCACAAATTCTATAACTTTAGGCAAGTCTCTTAATTTTAAAAAAATTTTTGGCCACACCCCACCCACAGCATGTGTGGCCTTATTTCCCCAGCCAGGGACTGAACCTGTGCCTTCTGCATTAGAAGTTGGAGTCTTTACCACTGGTCTGCCAAGGAAGTCCCAAGTTTCTTAATTTTGTTGGACCTAATTTCCTTACCTGTAAAAACTGGGAACAGAGTGATGTGGACTATATCAATTTTCAGGTTCCTTCCTACTTTAAATTTCCATGACCTAAAGAAAGTGCTCACTTATTACTCAGTTCAGCAACAGGCAGTTTCTAGGTAGAAATGGTTCATCTAAAGAACAATGAACAGAGTAAAGGAAGTCAGGAAGACTGTGAAAATCTATAAGGTAGAAACAATAGCCCATAAAGGTAAAGGCTACTCAAAGTCAGTGTCACAAAGAGGTGAAAAACATAGACACTCAAATCAGAGTCCCTGCATTCCAGGTCAGATGGCATAGTCATTACTTTTATTTGTTGTCGTTCAGTCGCTCAGTAGTGTCTGACTCTGCGATCCCATGAACTGCAGCATGCCAGGCTTTCCAGTCCTTCACCATCTCCTGAAGTTTGCTCAGACTCATGCCCATTGAATCGGTGATGCCATCCAACCATCTCATCCTCTATTGTCCCCTTCTCCTTCTGCCTTCAATCTTTCCCAGCATTAAGGTCTTTTCTAGTGAGTCGGCTCTTTGCATCAGGTGGCCAAAGTATTAGAGCTTCAGCTTCAGCATCGGTCCTTCTAATGGATATTCAGGATTCATTTCCTTTAACATTGACTGATTTGATCTCCTTGCAGTCCAAGGGATTCTCAAGAGTCTTCTCCAATACCACAGGTCAAAAGCATCAATTCTTCGGCATTCAACTGTCTTTATAACCCAACTCTCACATCCATACATGACTACTGGAAAAACTATAGCTTTGACTTGATGGACCTTTGTCGGCAAAGTAACATCTCTACTTTTTAATACACTGTCTAGGCTGGTCATAGCTTTTCTTCCAAGGAGCAAGTGTCTTTTAATTTCATGGCTTACAGTCACCATCTGCAGTGATTCTGGAGCCCAAGAAAATAAAGTCTGTCACTGTTTCCATCATTTCTCCATCTATCTGCCATGAAGTGATGGGATCGGATCCCATGATCTTTGTTTCTTGGATGTTGAATGCCAATGCAGATAGATAGAAGAGATGCAGGTTCAATCCCTGGGTTGGGAAGATCCCCTGGAGGAGAGCACAGCAACCCACCCCAGTATAAATGCATTACTTTCATGGCCTGTGCATTGGCTGTTCCTTGCTGTGTAACAAATCACCCCCAGATTAACAACTTAAAACAATAAACATTATCTGTGGATTTTTGTGGGTCAAGAATCCTAGCATAACTTAGCCAGGTGTCTCTGGCTCAAAATCTGTCATAACACTGCAATCAAAATGTCAACTGGAGGTACTTCCCTGGTGGTCCAGGGGTTCAGACTCCATGCTTCCACCACAGGGGCCACAGGTTCGAGCCCTGCTTGGGGAACTAAGATCCCTGTCTGCCACATGATGCAGCCAAAAAAATAATAATTTTTAAAAGTATACCTGAAATGGCATATTGTCTCTGAAGAGCATCATACTTAAAATGAAAAATAACTTTGGAAAAATTAATGAAAAATTAAATTGTCTCTTTAAATTTATTTCTTAAAAACAGTCAGCTGGAGTTGTGGTCTCATTCAAAGGCTCAACTGAAAGATGATCCACTCCTAAGTCATTCACGTGGTTGTTACCTGTATCCAGTTCCTCACGGGCTGCTGGGAGGAGGGTCTCACTTCCTTGCTGGCGGTTGCCTGAAAGCCTCGCTCAGATCCTTCTCTATGGGCCTCTCCTAAAGCAATACACAACATGGCAGCTGACTTCCATCAGGATGCGTAAGCAAGAAAGCAAGAGAGTGTAAGCTGTTGGAGCCACAGTCTTGTAGTGGGCTAATTTCAGAAGTGACATACCATCATATTTTCCATACTCCACTTATTATAAGCAAGTCACTTGATCCAGTCCACACTGAGGGAATGGGATTACATAAGGACATGAATACCAGGAAGTAGGAATTGGTGCCACTTTAGAAGCTGCCTACCCCAACCTGGGATCAAATATTTTACCTTTTTAAACCTCAGTTTAAACTTACTTAAAATAGGTATAAAGTACCTACATCCAAAGGTTGTTGTAAAAATCAATGAATACTTTGTAAAACATTTAATTCCTTCAGTACCTGGAATGTAGTAAGTACTTGATAAATGATGGTTATTATTTCTGAAAATTGTTTTGTGTTGAGAAATTGGGAAATCTGCCGAGAAGAGAAGATATATTAATATACCTGAAAAATATAAATAAAAGAAGATTGAGGTAGGGTTAGTTGTATATTCTCTGAAAATCTCTGAATCCTCTTCTCTACCTGCCCCACCCCCTGCCACGAAAACCCCAGACAGAACAGTCAGTTTGCAAAATTGAAAACTCATCAAGAATATACAGAAGAAAACTAGATGATTATACATTCCCTCAAACCTCAGAATAGAGGCTAGTGGGAACAGCATCAGGAGAACCTCAAAACTGCCATCACGTGCCCATTGAAAAGATCCCCTGGAGAAGGGATAGGCTACTCACTCCAGTATTCTCGGGCTTCCCTGGTGGCTCAGACAGTAAAGAATTCTCCTGCAATGCGGGAGACCTGGGTTTGATCCCTGGGTTGGGAAGATCCCCTGGAGGAGGGCATGGCAACCCACTCCAGTATTCTTGCCTGGAGAATCGCCAGTGGACAGAGGAGGCTGAGGGGCTACAGTCCATGGGATAGCAAAGAGTCGAACACGACTGAGTAACTAAGCGCACACTCACTGGAGAGTACAGAAAGCTAATCTGAACACATCTTGCATCGAGTCCTGCAGGATGCAATCTGTAGGTGAGTGCAGTGGGATGGCAATAGGTCTGAGTGTTGTTGCTGAAGCAGGTTGGCTCCTGCAAACTCTCAAAATTAAGAAACCAAAGCTCTCAAGTCAAATCTCTGTATTGAGGAAAAACTACTGGAAATAGGATTCAATTAAATAGGACGGAAATAGGGGCAAAGGAGAAAAACGATCAAATATAAATGGAAGAAGGGAACAGAGGAAGATCTAAGGAATATGGGGCCATGTGTTTGGTACTCTTTGCTAAAGAAATTCACCTTCACTTTAAAATGAGAAACAGAAATAAATTGAATTATGATCAAAAAAAGGAATAAGAAGTTGAATAACGTAGAAGGTATCCCTAGAGATCATGAAAACATGTTAGACGTACCTTACAAAAAGCTAAAAATATAACTTATAATTTCAAAACAGATGAAAAGAAAGGTTTTTAAATAATAGGAATTACCAAAGAAGAGATAAACTAGAATTGAAGAAACTAAGGCTATGGTTTTTCCAGTGGTTATGTATGGATGTGAGAGTTGGACTGTGAAGAAGGCTGAGCGCCGAAGAATTGATGCTTTTGAAGTGTGGTGTTGGAGAAGACTCTTGAGAGTCCCTTGGACTGCAAGGAGATCCAACCAGTCCATTCTGAAGGAGATCAGCCCTGGGATTTCTTTGGAAGGAATGATGCTAAAGCTGAAACTCCAGTACTTTGGCCACCTCATGTGAAGAGTTGACTCATTGGAAAAGACTCTGATGCTGGGAGGGATTGGGGGCAGGAGGAGAAGAGGGCGACAGAGGATGAGATGGCTGGATGGCATCACGGACTCGATGGACATGAGTCTGAGTGAACTCTGGGAGTTGGTGATGGAGAGGGAGGCCTGGCGAGCTGCAATTCATGGGGTCGCGGAGGGTCGGACACGACTGAGCGACTGAACTGAACTGAATATAAATGGAGAAAATGGAGATTTGACAGAGAGGATAAAGGACTGGGGAAAGAATTAAACAAGTTTAAATTAAGAAATTAACACTCGATAAGAAGAAACTAAAGAGTAAACGAGGAACTTCCCTGGTGGTCCAGTGGTTAAGACTCCAGGCTCCCAGTGTGACAGTTCGATCCCTGGTCAAGGAAATAGATCCCACATGCTGCAACTGAGACCTGGCATAGCTAAATAAATAAATACATTAAAAATAGTAAATGAACACAACGAATACCTGAAGAAAAATGGAAAGTGGAAGGAGAAAAATATTTTAAGTAAAAAATAAACATATATTTTTAAAGAGATTTGAGAGAAAGTGATAGAGTAGAACTAGAGGAGAGAAACTTCTATACAGTAATGGGCTCAAAGAAGGAAAGTCAGAGCAATGGGGCAGAGTAAGACTAACAACGGTGATTTAAGAAAACATTCATGACATAAAAGATGATACACATCTACCTATTAAATCAAATTTCCAGAACTTAGAGCAATCAACCTAAAGTAGTCAACACTGGTACTATTCTAGTAAAAGGTATTATACATACATACATACATACATACATACATATATATATATATATATATATATATATATATATATATCAGTTCAGTTCAGTTGCTCAATCGTGTCCAACTCTTTGCAATCCCATGGACTACAGCATGCCAGGCTTCCCTGTTCATCACCAAATCCTGGACCTTACTCAAACTCATGTCCATCAAGTTGGTGATGCCATGCAACCATCTCATCCTCTGTCGTCCCCTTCTCCTCCTGCCTTCAATCTTTCCCAGCATCAGGGTCTTTTCCCATGAGTCAGTTCTTCACATCAGATGGCCAAAGTATTAGAGCTTCAGCTTCAGTATCAGTCCTTCCAATGAATATTCAGGATTGTTTTCCTTTAGGATGGACTGGTTGGATCTCCGTGCAGTCCAAGGGACTCTCAAGAGTCTTCTCCAACACCACAGTTCAAAAGCATCAATTCTTTGGCGCTCAGCTTTCTTTATAGTCCAACTCTCACATCCATACATGACTACTGGAAAAACCATAGCTTTGACTAGACAGACCTTTGTGGGCAAAGTAATGTCTCTGCTTTTTAATATGCTGTCTAGTTTGGTCATAGCTTTTCTTCCAAGGAGCAAGCATCTTTTAATTTCATGGCTGCAGTCACCATCTGCAGTGATTTTGGAGCCCAAAATATAAGGTGTGTATATATATACATATATCTTTTTTTTGGCTGTGTGGCATAGCATGCAGGATCTTAGTTCCCCAACCAGGGATTCTGTGCCCCCTGCAGTGGAAGAACAGAGTCTTAACCACTGGACCACCAAGGAAGTCCCAGTGTATTATATTTTAAAGAAAAAGAAAAAATTCTTTGGACTACCAGGCAAAAAAGACCAAATCATTTATAAGTAAAAATAATAAGATCATAATTAGACTTTACAACATGAACACTTTGTGCCATGAGACAAAGAATTAACATATTTGAAGTATTCAAAAAGATAAAATTTGAGGCATTCAAGAAAAGAAATAAGAAAACCCCCATATCAAGGATTCTATATGCAGCCAAACTTGTTTAATAGTATAACAAGGCAACAGATAAATTATTGTGAATATACTTAGGAAATAATGCTCCTGTGAGCCCTTCTTACAGAGTCTTCTACAGAATCTACTTTAAACTCTCATCACACAAAATGATTTGGGAGATAGCCAACATAAGGACTAAACATTAAATTATGATTAGGAACTAAGGCTAAATTATGGTTATAAAGGAGATAGTGTAGTATGTAATGTCTCTGTATGCTGACAATGTAGATACAGAAAAACTGAAAGAAAGGAGGGAAAATCAGGAAAGGATATGAAAGATAGAAAAATATTTTTTAAGAGCTTTGGATGTAGACCATTTTTTAAAAATCTTTAGCAAATTTTTATTGCAATATTGCTTCTGTTTTATGTTTTGGTTTTTTAAAATCCCTGACCAGGAATCTAATGCATGGCCCCTGAACAAACTTAAAAAGAAAGAGAGAAGGAAAAGAACAAGATAACTAACAAGATCATACACTATCATCACTCTCATACTTATAGGCATTAGTTAGGTTAGGAAAGTCATCTTCAGCAGAAATCAGTATGAAGAATATCTATAAGAATTGCTCCAAGCCTTTTGCCTTTTTTTTTGGGGGGGGGGACCTTTTGCCTTTTAATAGCTCTATATTCTACATTATGAAGAAGAAATTTCAAATATGAAAAATTTCAGAATGAAATTTCTATGGTGCCTTCTCTTTTGGTTGCACTATTCAACACGTGGAATCTTAGTTCCCCAACCAGGAATTGAACCCAAGGCCAAGGCAGTGAAAGCGCCAAGTCCTAACCACTGGACTGCCAGGAATTCCCTCTGGCGCCTTTCTTAAAGTGTAGTCCAAGGTCATCTATATTAGAATTACTTGGAGTACTTATTAAAAATACAAATTTATGGGACTCTTCCCAAACTGAAGCTAAATCTCACAGTGGGAGATGGAGGAGGAGTCCTTGAAAATCTACACATTAAATGTTTTCCAGAAGATGCAGGATTCATTTGAAAATCACTATTCTAAATTCTTTTTCCAACAAAAGATCATCTCCATGTCCAGGTATAATCCCTCTCTCTACAGTTGGACCTTGGTGACTGGAACACAAATGACAGGGAATATAGTCAGTTCCTGCAATATACCTTTCATTGAAGTAATAAGGTATCCAGTTACATATTCTTTTTTTTATAAAAGAGAAATAAAACACTTAGATGATATTTTTTCCTCTTGAAATTCAACCAAAAATATTCCCAGACCCATCCTTCAACCCATGTCCAAATACATTATTCAAAAATCCAAACCATCCAAACCCACATATTTGTGATTGAATTCCTCCCTCAAATACGTTTCAGTTACTGCCATATTTTAACTCCAAGCTAAATTCTACCATCAGTTATGCTGCTCAATATTCCTTGATCATAGGCCATACTTTGTAAAAACAAATGGAATCTGTATTTAATTCCTATATTAAAATTGCTTTTGCATAGTATAATTTGTATTTTATGAGGCCAAAGGCAAAATGTCTAAAACAACATTTAAAGGGAGCAAAGGATTAGCTAGACAGAAGTGGAAACAGTGTATTAAAAAAGCTCAAGGTCAAACCAACAATTAAACACACACACACACTTGCTCTTCCTGGCAAAGATCGGTATATTTTTTAATTCTTTCTTCTTTCTTTTGGCCCTGTTACCACTGCGGTTACTTACTTTCACTCTTCCGTTGGTACAACATCTCTGACATTTCCACATATAATATCTGACACACAAACACAGAAAAGGCAGAAGGTGGAAAGAAGAATCAATGGAGGTTATTTACCTATGTTCACTGTCCGCATGATTGATCTCCATATTCACATTTTTGAGACTCAAATGTCACTTCCTCAGGGGAGACTTTCCTGTCTATCACCATCCCAAAGGCAGAACTGACCACTCCTCTAAGTGTCTTCAAGGCACTGTCTACCTGATTCTCCCATGAGCATGTGTGCATGGTAAGTCGCTTTAGTCGTGTCCAACTCTGTCACCCCATGAACTGTAACCCACCAGGCTCCTCTGTCCATGGGGATTCTCCAGGCAAGAATACTGGAGTGGGTTGCCATGCCCTCCTCCAGGGCATCTTCCTAACCCAGGGATCAAACCCAGGTCTCCCGCATTCCAGGTGGATTCTTTACTGACTGAGCTACCAGGGAAACCCAAGAATACTGGAGAGGGTAGCCTACCCCTTCTCCAGGGGATCTTCCCACCCCAGGAATCGAATCAGGGTCTCCCACATTGCAGGTGGATTCTTTACCAGCTGAGCTACCAGGGAAGCCCTGATTCTGTCATGGTATCTGACAATTCAGTCACCGCATACATCAGTTCAGTTCAGTCGCTCAGTCTCTTTGCGACCCCATGAATCGCAGCACGCCAGGCCTCCCTGTCCATCACCATCTCCCGGAGTTCACTCAGACTCACGTCCATCGAGTCCGTGATGCCATCCAGCCATCTCATCCTCTGTCGTCCCTTTCTCCTCCTGTCCCCGATCCCTCCCAGCATCAGAGTCTTTTCCAATGAGTCAACTCTTCGCATGAGGTGGCCAAAGTATTGGAGCTTCAGCTTTAGCATCATTCCTTCCAAAGAAATCCCAGGGCTGATCTCCTTCAGAATGGACTGGTTGGATCTCCTTGCAGTCCAAGGGACTCTCAAGAGTCTTCTCCAACACCACACTTCAAAAGCATCAATTCTTTGGCGCTCAGCCTTCTTCACAGTCCAACTCTCACATCCATACATGACCACAGGAAAAACCATAGCCTTGACTAGAGGACCTTAGTCGGCAAAGTAATGCCTCTGCTTTTGAATATGCTGTCTAGGTTGGTCATAACTTTTCTTCCAAGGAGTAAGCGTCTTTTAATTTCATGGCTGCAGTCACCATCTGCAGTAATTTTGGAGCCCAAAAAAATAAAGTCTGACATTGTTTCCACTGTTTCCCCATCTATTTCCCATGAACTGATGGGACTGGATGCCATGATCTTCGTTTTCTGAAGGTTGAGCTTTAAGCCAACTTTTTCACTCTCCTCTTTCACTTTCATCAAGAGGCTTTTTAGTTCCTCTTCACTTTCTGCCATAAGGGTGGTGTCATCTGCATATCTGAGGTTATTGATATTTCTCCCAGCAATCTTGATTCCAGCTTGTGTTTCTTCCAGTCCAGCATTTCTCATGATGTACTCTGCATATAAGTTAAATAAGCAGGCTGACAACAGCCATCTTTATTTATTAGATCATTAAGTCCCTTAAGAGCAGGCTCAATCTCCTTATATCCCTAGCACTAAACAAAGTTAACACAGTGGAGGTACTAAATAAAGCAAATAAATTAATGTTCTGCTTCCCAACAAAACTGAAGAAAAAGTGGAAATGATAAAATAATCAGGAGTTCCGCTCAAGCAGAACCAAAGTGATTTCTCTCCTGCCTTTTTCCTTAAGTGACTGGCTGTTTTGACACATATACATGGTTTTTACATGATTGTTTTCATGGACTGTAAAAGGAGAGCTACCTCAAGGGGTCTTCCCTGGAAGTCCAGTTGTTAAGACTCTGCACTTGCAGTGAAGGGGGCTAGGGTTCGATCCCTGATGGGGGAGCTAGGATCCCACATGCTGCCCATGTGTGGCCAAAATAAAACAAAAACTCAAAAGGAGAGCTACTTCAAGGAAGGGATTAAATAACAGAAGTAGAAAAGAAGGACTAGCCCTTGTTATATGGTGTCTATTTATACTCTACAACTATTTACTACAAGTCTGACGCTGGTTCTAAATATGTCAGGTAGAATGCAGAGTTGGGTTAAGTGTTCAAATTCTCAGGTGAATAATGCCAACATTTCCCCCAAATCTCTTTTCAAATATTAAATTGATATATGAAGTTCTTCAATTTTAAGTTTTTCTCTCAGAAAGTTTCTTAAGATAATTTTGGAAACCATTGCTTATTTGTTGACAAAATTAATCAGATTTTCTTACTAAACATAGATTAATGGAGCACTCAATTACCAGGACACAACTGAAGCGACTTAGCAGCAGCAGCAGCAGCAGCAGGCTTTAGTTAGACAACTTGTCTTTTTCATAGGCTTCTTTGTTTGTGGTTATGGGTTAATAATTCATAATCAGAGAAACAGGAAAATCCAGCTCACTCTGCCAGGGATTAAGCACCTGTCAGCTGCAAACTCACACTTTTATATAAATTGGGTTAGCTAAAAAGTTCATTCAGGCTTTTCACTAAGATGTAATGGAAAACCAAAACAAAATTTTTGACCAACCCAACACATGCTCCACAATGCTGGGACTGGGGCGCTGCAAATGCCATTTCTCTTCTGTGAGAGTATTTTCTTTTGCTGTTGTTCAGTAGCCAAGTCTTGTCCAACCCTTTGCTATGGACTGCAGACGCCAGGCTGCTCTGTCCTCCACTGTTTCCTGGATTTTGCTCAAATTCGTGACCATTAAGTCAGTAATGCCATCTAATCATCTCATCTTATGTCGCCCCCTTCTCCTCCTGCCTTCAGTCTTGACCAGCATCAGGGTCTTTTTGCATCAGGTGGCCAAAGTTTTGAAGCTTCAGCTTCAGAATCAGTCCTTCCAACGAATGTTCAAGGGTTGATTTCCTTTAGAATTGACTGGTTTGACCTCCTTGCAGTCCAACAGACTCTCAAGAGTCTCCTCCAGCACCACAGTTGGAAAGCATCTTCAGCATCCAACCTTCTTTATGGTGCAACCCGCACATATGTTACATGACTACTGGAAAAACTATAGCTTTGACAATATGGACCTTTGTAGGTAAAGTGGTATCTCTGCTTTTTAATATGCTGTCTAGGTTTGTCACAACTTTTCTTCCAAGGAGCAAGTGTCTTTTAATTTCATGGCTACAGTCACTGTCCACAGTGATTTTGGAGCCCAAGAAAATAAAATCTGCCACCGTTTCCACTTCTCCCCCATCTATTTGCCATGAAGGGATGGGACCAGGCGCCATGATCTTAGTTTTCTGAATGTTGAGCTTTAAGCCAGTTTTTCACTCTCCTCTTATACCCTCCTCAAGAGGCTCCTCAGTTCTTTGCTTTCTGTCATTAGAGTGGTATCATTTGAGGTTGTTGATATTTTTCCTGGAAATCTTGACTCCAGCTTGTGCTTCATCCAGCCCAGCATTTTGCATGATGTACTCTGCATGTAAGTTAAATAAGCAGGGTGACAATATACAGCCATGACATACTCCTTTCCCAGTTTGGAACCAGTCCGTTGTTCTTGTCCAGTTCTAACTGTTGCTTCTTGACCTGCATACAGATTTCTCAGGAGGCAGGTTAGGTAGTCTGAAATACTTATCTCTTCAAGAATTTTCCACAGTCTGTTGTGATCCACACAGTCAAAGGCTCTAGCATAGTCAATAAATAAGTAGACGTTTTTCTGGAATTTTCTTGCTTTTTCAATGATCCAACGTATGTGGCAATTTGATCTCTGGTTCCTCTTCCTTTTCTAAACCCAGCTTGTACATATGGAAGTTCTTGGTTCATGTACTGCTGAAGCCTAGCTTGAAGGATTTTGAGCATTACCTTTCTAGCTTGTGAAATGAGTGCAATTATCCAGTAGTTTGAACATTCTTTGGCACTGCCTTTCTTTGGGATTGGAATGAAAACTGATGTTTTCCAGTCCTGTGGCCACTGCTGAGTTTTCCAAATTTTTTGGCATACTGAGTACAGCACTTTTCTGTTAAGTTCTGCAAATGGAAACAATAGAGGGAGACAATAAAGCTGTAGGAGGAAGAAGGGATTTGCTCCATCCCTGTGCCACCTGTCCCTGTCATTACTGTCCCAGGAATGTCCTTTGGCTGCAGCAGCACAGGTTATTTCCAGTTTCGAGCTTCTCCCAGGACTGCTCAAGCCTGCCTCATCCTCAAAGATGCAAGTAAGAGCTGGTGCCACCCCATCTGTGGAGGTTGTATCCCCAGCTTTTCAGGGCCTCTCCAAGCTCACAGATTTTGCACATCTAACTTTCCCTTTAGTTCTCCAGCCATGGGGGTCGCAATTACTCCACAAAAGTATTTATCTCAATTACCTCAATGTTCCCTTTTAGCCCATATCCAATACTATTTGACAGATTTCCTTGATTAAATTTTCTCTTTTAGAATGATGGCCAAGATAGTGGAATAGGAAAATCCTGAGCTCATTTCTTATCACAGGCATAACAAAATTACAACTCTTTACATGGCAACTACTGATGAGAAATGCTGGCAAAGAACAGAAGAGATCTTATACATCTAAAGGCATGAAGAAGGAACCACAGCAAGATCACTAGTAGACATGATATAGTCAAGACCCATATCCCCAGATGATCCACAAATGGGAGGATAATTACAACTGCAGAGGTTCTCCCCAAAGAGTGAGGAATCTGAGCTTCACTTTGGACTCCCCAGGCCAGGGGTCCAGTACCCAGATGAGTCCCTGCTGCTAAGTCACTTCAGTCGTGTCCGACTCTGTGTGACCACATAGACGGCAGCCCACCGGGCTCCCCCATCCCTGGGATTCTCCAGGCAAGAACACTGGAGTGGGCTGCCATTTCCTTCTCCAATGCATGAAAGTGAAAAGTGAAAGGGAAGTTGCTCAGTTGCTCAGTCGTGTCCGACTCTTCGCGACCCCATGAACCGCAGCCTACCAGGCTCCTCTGTCCAGGGGATTTTCCAGGCAAGAGTACTGGAGTGGGGTGCCATCGCCTTCTCCGAGATGAGCCCCTAGAACATCTGAATTTGAAGGCCAGCAGGGCTTACTTTGGGGAGAGCCAGAGGGCTGTGGGAAATAGAGACTTCATTCTTAAAGGACGCATAGAAAATTCACATGCTCCAGGACATTTGAAAGGAGCCTGAGTCAGACCTACCTGCTGATCTTGGAGAGCCTCCCAGAGAACCAGGAAGCAACTGGAACTCACCCTGGAGACACAGATACTGGCATTAGCCATTTTGAGGATCTCCTTCTGCCACATGGACAGTAGTGCTGGCTCAATTCATTCTGGAATCCTCCCTCTAGCTTATAGCACCAGGACCCGGCCCCACTCACCAGTCTGTCCTCCTAGGACTGGGACGCCCCAGGCCAAGCAATTAGCCGTGCAGGGACACACGCCATCCCCCAGTGGGCTGGCTGCTTTCAGATCCCCCTGAGCCCACACCCACTCTAGGGCACAGTCCTGTTCACCAGAGGGAACACCATCACCTGGACCCCAGCATGGTAGCCAGGAGAAGAGGACGAAGTTCCACCTACCAGTGGAACCACCTACCAGTGGAACCATCTACCAGCCAGCACTAGCCCAGTGACTCCCTGGGTAGCCTCTGTGGTTCCAGGGAGGACTAGGGGGAGAGGGAAGCTAGGAAGGGCAGGACAGATGAAGGAGATTAAGAGGTACAAATGACTATGTATAAAATAAGTCAGCTACAAGGATACATTGTACAGCACAGAGAATTTAAGCAATATTTTATAATACCTTTAAATGGAGTATAATCTATAAAAATATTGAATCACTACGTGGTATACCTGAAACTCAAATAAATAAATAGGAAGAATACTTTAGGTTACAGAATTGTCATGATGATTAAATGTAAAATGTATGAAAAATTATTAGTGGAGTGCTCCAGTAGACTGTCAACAAGGAATATACATATTGAATAAGATGGTCAAAAAAATTACCTTTGTTAAAAATAACTTGTTTTTTTTTGTTTTCTTGACTGGAATCTGATGTCTTGTTTGGTTAATATATCATTCACAGATAAGGAAACAAGGATATGTGGTTCCCCTCCAACAGACTGTAACTGCAAATAGGGGTCCCATTTATCTTTAGCCAAGTACTTCTTTACCAGCTAAAACAGGTGTTTAGTGCCACATCAAAGGAATCCTCAAACAGGACATTAAACATTGTCACACATCAATCTATTAGTACAATCCATTCTCGGACATCCCCAGGTGGCTCAGTGGTAAAGAATCTGCTTGCCAAGCAGATATGGGTTCAGTCCCTGGGTTGGGAAGATTCCCTGGAGAAGGAAATGGCAACCCACTCCTGTATTCTTGTCTGGGAAATCCTGTGGACAGAGGAGCCTGGTGGGCTACAGTCCATGGAGTCACAGAGAGTCAGACACAACTCAGCAACTAAACAACAACAACGACAATGTAATGGTCCAGCTCTCACTTATTCCTGTCCACTTCTCATAAAACTGTTTTGAAAACATCTCAATGGCAATGTCTTTGGCAAGTCTACAGTAAATGGATGCCTCCAAAGTCATCAAGTCTCTTGGACTTGCTGGAACATTTACATAAATAAGAAATGCCAGAACTTCTGAAGACTGACATGGAAACATGTCTATGATATACACTGTTAGTTTAAAAAGTTGCTTTCAGAACAATACTGATGGTATTACATTCAGTTCAGTTCAGTCGCTCAGTCATGTCTGACTCTTTGCGATCCCATGAATCGCAGCACGCCAGGCCTCCCATCCAGCCATCTCATCCTCTCGCATCCCCTTCCCCCCCTGCCCCCAATCCCTCCCAGCATCAGAGTCTTTTCCAATGAGTCAACTCTTCGCATGAGGTGGCCAAAGTACTGAAGTTTCAGCTTTAGCATCATTCCTTCCAAAGAAATCCCAGGGCTGATCTCCTTCAGAATGGACTGGTTGGATCTCCTTGCAGTCCAAGGGACTCTCAAGAGTCTTCTCCAACACCACACTTCAAAAGCATCAATTCTTTGGCACTCAGCCTTCTTCACAGTCCAACTCTCACATCCATACATGACCACTGGAAAAATCATAGCCTTGACTACACGGACCTTTGTTGGCAAAGTAATGTCTCTGCTTTTGAATATGCTATCTAGGTTGGTCATAACTTTTCTTCCAAGGAGT